>NW_027187282.1:2850340-2875340 GCF_028583685.1 Petaurus breviceps papuanus | reverse complement strand
AGCAGCTGTGGCCATTTCCAGATTTATCAACACATAGATTCAAAGGACAAAGTGAGAGATCAGTGCAGTCTGGACTTTGGGACCCAGTAAGTGGGAGCATGTGGCTTTTGCCCCCCGGGCGAGAAGCCACTGAGACGCTGGCACAGCCAGCCAGCTCCACATGGCAGCTTCAGCTCCTGGCCTGCAGAGTGTAGGGGGACCAAGCACCAGTCTGAGGGGTAATCGCTCTTGCTTTAACCTACTTGGATCTGGATTGCAGTCTAGGGTGGAGGTCCTGACGTGTGTGTCCAGCTTTCCAGAGTGTGTGGAGACCTCAGAGAGGCACCCATCTAATACCTCTGACAGCTGAGAAAACCCCAGCATTTGGGATGAAAGCTCCCCTGTCTTGTGGCAGAGTCCTACTGTGGCAAAAAGCCCAAGGGTCAAGTGACTGAGGGGAGACATGACCAGGCAAAGGAAACAAAGCAGACAGAAGATTCCAACATCACACTCCTATTTTGGGGACAAAAAGGAGCAAAGCATGGAACAGGAGGAAAACAGTGAAGTCAGAACTCCTGCACCAAAAGCTACAAAGGAAAATATATGCTGGTTACAGGCCTTAGAGGACCTTAAGAAGCAGATAAGAGAAGTGGAGGAAAAATTGGGAAGAGAAATGAGAACAATGCAAGAAAATGATGAAATGAGAGTCAACAGCCTGACTGAGGAAAATAATACCTTAAAAAATAGACTAACTCAAAAGCAAAGGAGGCTCAAAAAGGCAATGAGGAGAAGAATGCCTTAAAAAGCCGAATTTGCCAGATGGAGAAAGAATCTCAAAAGCTCAATGAAGAGAATCATGGCTTCAGAATTAGATTGGGGCAAATGGAAGCTAATGACTTGATGAGAAATCAAGATGCTGTTAAACAGATCCAAACAAATGAAAGAATAGAAGGCAATGTGAAATATCTCATGGGAAAAACCACTGACCTGGAAAATAGATCCAGGAGAGATAATTTAAAAATTATTGGTCTACCTGAAAGCCATGATCAGGGAAAGAACCCAGAAATCATCCTCCAGGAAGTTCTCAAAGAAAACTGCCCTGATGTTTTAGAACCAGAGGGCAAAATAGAGGCTAAAAGAATCCACTGATCACCTCCTGAAAAAGATCCCCAAAAGAAAACTCCTAGGAATATTATAGCCAGGTTCCAGAATTCCCAGATTAAGGAGAGAATATTACAAGCAGCCAGGAAGAAACAATTTGAATATTGTGGAAACACAATCAGGATAACCCAGGATCTGGCAGCTTCTACACTGAGGGATCGAAGGCCTTGGAATATGATATTCCGGAGGGCAAAGGAGCTGGGATTAAAACCAAGAGTCACCTACACAGCAAAACTGAGTATCATGTTTCAGGGGAAAATATGGTCATTCAGTGGAATAGAGGACTTTCAAGCATTCTTTGCTGAAAAAAATAGAGTTGAATAGAAAATTTGACATTCAGATACAAGAAGCAAGAGAAGCATGAGAAGATAAACAGGGAAAAGAAATCATAAGGAACTTATCACAGTTGAACTATTAACATTCCTACATGGAAAAACAATAATTGTAATTTATGAAACTTTTCTCAGTAGTTGAAGGGAATAGAAATATATATGTCTATATATGAGGGTATATGGGCATGTGAATACATATATGAATGTGTATATATGTGTACAGGTATACATAGATAGAGGGCACAGGACCAATTTAACAGGAAGGGATGATACTTACAAGGTGAAATTAAGAGGTGAGGGAGGAAAACAATGAGAGGAGATGGGGAGAGACAGAATGGGGTAAACTATCTCATATAGAAGAGGCAAGGGAAAATAGTTACAATGGAGAGGAAGAATAGGAAGGCAAAAGGGAATGGGTCAACCTTATTCCCATTGAATTTGGCTTGAGGAGGGAATGAAATACACACTAAATAGGGTATCTCACCCTCCAGGAGAGTAGGGGGGGGGAAGGGGATGAGAGGGGGGATGATGGAAGGGAGGGCAGGCTGGGGGGGAGGGAAGTTGGAAGCACCCACTTTTGAAAAGGGATGGGATCAAAGCAGAGAATAGAACAAGTGGGAGGTGGGATAGGAGGGAGGGAAATATAGTCAATCTTTTACAATATATCTACTATGTTAATGTTTTGCATTAGCCACACACGTACAACCTGTACTGAACTGCTTATCTTCCTAGTAAGGGTGGGTGACAAGGGAGGAAGGAAATGAATCTGGAATTCAAAGTTTTAAAATCAAATATTCAAATATATATATACTATTATTAATACTATTTTACATGTAATTGGGAAATAAGATATACAGGCACTGGGGCATAGAGATCCACTGGAAAAGTAGAAAGGGTATGGGAGAAAAATAAAAAAAAATAAGTCATTTTCCTCAAATTCTTTATATTGTGTGAGGCTGGCTAGAATATAACTCTTAAGGGGCGGCCAGGTGGCTCAGCGAGTAAGAGCACCGGCTCCAGTGTCGGGATGACCTGGATCAAATCTGGGCTCAGATACTTAGCACCACACCCAGAAATAACTGGCCGTGTAACCTTGAGCAAGTTACTTAACCCCAATTGCTTTAACAAAAAAAAGAATATAACTCTTAGAAATTAGGCTGCTTTTTAAGACAGTTGTGAGAGATAGCAAAGGGTTAAGTTTCCACAGAACTGCTAAAATTACTGAAGTAAAGCTATTGACAATAAATTGTGAGAAACAGTAGGGAGGTTAAGCTTCTATAGAATTGCTAGACATAACTAAAGTAAGATGAAGGGAGTCAGCAGGCAGCAGGTGGACCTGACCAATCAGAAGGCAGACAAAGACCTTGAAGGACCTTCAGACTCAGATAAGCACTGATCTGGTTTGAGCTGGTAGAAGTCAATAACCAAATATTCCAAAATTACTACTGCACTTGCTTAATAAACCTCATGTATATTATCTGACATGTCCCCTTCATGAAATTAGAGCCTCATTAGCAGAATATGGGATGCATGACCAAGGGAGGGGGTCGTGCTTGTATACATCTAGGAGAAATATGTAAACGGCACATGGAAAAATTGAAATCCTGAAGAGAACAAGCCAATCTGTTCTCTGAAGGGAGTGTCTACACTGGACGAATGGTATAAAGCTTTCCTCACTTTTGTATCCCCCACTCCTCCTTCCTAAAGAAGGTCAGAGTCTACTTCTGGCCAGGGGTGTTCAGTTCCTCTGAATTTTTCTTCAATAAACTTCTTTTGATACCCAGATTTTGGTATCAATTGTGTTTGTGTTCCTAACACAGTAGTTCCTGGCCAGTTTTTGGTAAAGACTGGGCCCTTTGGTCTATTTCCTATATAGAAGCCTTGCTGTCATAGGTGTTGGCAGGAATTACCTCTCTCTGGCTCATTTTCACAGAATTCTTGTGCTTATTATGGTCTTAATTAGGAACTGTTAGTTGTCCAGAACTAGGGCTATTTGACTTGGGCAAGTGCAACTATTCCCAGACAAGTAGCTTGCCGTAACCCAGAAGAAACCCCATGCTCCAGGGGGACAGCCTCCTTTCTTCTCTTTGTGGCCATCTGGGCTAGAACTATGAGAAATCTGAACCTTGTATCCTACTATTTGTTATTTCCCAGGCTACTAAACAAGAGATCTGTCTAGTTATGAGATGCCTGTCTGGTTTCTGAGTTGGAAGACAGACTCTGCTCTTCAAGAGGATAAGAACTTCCTCCAGAGGCTCGAAAGGATAGGGAAGCTCAATTCAACCAGAGGAGAGACTGAAACATGGTTAGCCAACCAAATAAATATTCTGGGTACCCTTTGACCAATATGGCCAAAATTTCTCTGGGAAACTTCCAGATCTATCCCTAAAACTTAGGGTTAAGTGGCCCTCTGCCACATTTTAAATGGATATGCTCATAAAAATCCTAGTCAGCAATGGCCAGACAACAGCAGTTTTGATTCTGACATATTAATCTATTTTTGAGAGTTTATGGAAGTTTCCCATCCGAGGCAGATGGACTATTGGTATCTTGGGGAAGAAGAAATCAAAAAGAAGAAGTATATTATGGCTCAGTTAAAAGATTCTCTGGAGAAAGAAAAAGCTAAGAGCAGGCAGGAAATGCCTGCAACTTTGAAGGATCCTGAAAACCCTCTGTCCCCAGCCTCTACCTACAGTCCAGAAAGTCTCCTTCTCCCTCCTGTACTCCCATGCCCTGCAGGTCTTCCTTAAGATTGAGCAGTGTTGGGGCAGCTAGGTGGTGAAGTGAATGGAACACTGGCCCTTGAGTCAGGGGAACCTGAGTTCAAATGTGACCTTTGACACTTAACTGTGTGACCTTGAGCAAGTCACTTAATCCCAATTGCCTTGCCTTCCCCCTTCAAAAAAATGTTTCAGATTGAGGAGTGTTATGTTTTGCTTTATGCAACATTGCCCAGCAGTATCAAATATGCTGCTATGGGGGCCCCCCAGTGAGGCCTGAACCATGTTAAAGTGTCATTGGGAAATATTTAACAAAATAAATAAAAATATAGTACAACAGTGATAATATTACATCTGAAATATAAGTCAACATATTGTCATCAAAGATCCTTACATGCAGATTAGAGGCCCCTGTTTCTCTCACACCACCAATATTGGTGTATGTTGTGTTAGTGCTGTCTGTGATCTAAACTCACCCTTTCCTGTGGCCTGGTCAGCAAAAGGAAAAGGGGCAAAAAGAGTAACGACTTTGTTCAAAGTTTCAAAGCTTTCCAAGCATATGGTGTCATCTCCATGTTCCCAATTTTGGCCAAGTTGGGAGGAGAGGGGATGAGGAAGGGGTGAAAGAGATCCTTTACCCATTTGCAGAAATTTATGACATTGCAAATTGATTCAAGACTAGATTTGTGACTGAAGTGTGGTCTATGTAATATTTATTTTCAAATTATTATAGGATTGTGATTTGAATGCTTTTGAATATGTTGTGTTCAAATTGTTAAAATAGTTTAATGGGTTTTGGTAGTGCAGTAACCTAGGACTGTTCAAAGTGGTTGTGAAATTTGCGTGTAAACAGAACCCAGACCCCCTCTATCACTCTCTCCCTTCCCTAGAGAGTGAAAAAAGAAAAGAAATGTTGCTATCTTGTAAGACAAGAAGGTGATCTCAGTAATTAGAGAATGTTCCATCCTAAATGGGACTGCCACCATTTTAAAGTCTTTGTTTCCAGTGATTCCAAAAGCAAAGGGGGGAAAAAGCAAGTAGCTTTGCAGTTGGAGCTTAAAAACTGTCTAGTCCAGGTTTTCCTTTTCTTTTCCAGCTTGAAAAGAAAGAAAGAGACTTGTGAAAATCAAAATAGTAAATAATTTGGAAATTTTTAAAATATCATTTTGAGAGTGGACAATTGTGGTCTTCTTGGATGATTGGGCAGGATTTATTTGTGCAGATAAATTAGAAGCAAGTCACCTACAAGGAATTAAAACAGACAAAGCATCTTCAAACTTGTGTTGGAAATTGGAAGTGGTTTACTTGACAAAATGAGAAAGTATCTGTAAACCTTAAAGTTTCATTTCTGCACAGGGAAATGAGAAACAAATCACCTTCTTTGGTTGTAGAAGATACTTTTGTGCTAATTTGCACAGTTGAGAAAATCAAAGCAAACAGAGGTGAGGTAATTTTCCCAAGGTCCAACAACTAGTAAATATTTCAGGGTGGATTTGAACTCAGGTCTTCCTGCCTAATTTCTTTTCTTTTTTTGGGTGGTTGGAGGGTGGGAGAATGCACGAATCTTTTGACTTGACTATGTATATTTGTAATTTTGTTTTTCTTGCCTTCTCATTGGAAGGGAAGGGGAAGTAGAAGGGAGAGAATCTGGAACTGAAAATAAAATTGAATTTAAAGATGTATCTGTAGCAGTCATTAAAGTGTACTCTTTAAGAGCAAGAACTTTTGCTCATTTCTTTCAGAGATGTGCTGGAGCTAGCTCAAACTGGCTCAAGAGCTGATTGTTAAGTTTTCAGTGTCAGCATTTATACCTCAGAAATCAGCAAATGCTATAAATCAGGGCCTGATTTATTGTTGATTGTTTAGACTTAAGAAAGTGATAGAAAAAAATGTTAAAAAGGCAGATTGAATTTAAAAGTGTGTTATGTGAGTGTCTATGTGTGTACATACACACATAGTACATACTTTTTCTCCCTGGAGAGCCTGTTGTTAAACATTTACCAGTACACTTTTGAATACTCTCCATTCTTCAAAACCACAAAACTAAAGGCATAACAAAAAAGGTATGGAAACACATGTGGATAGCCCCAAATCCTGCATTCCCCTGACAGAGAACCACCTAAGGACGAGGCTACCAGCTCAGTCTGACATTCTCTGGTCAAGGGCAGACATTCGGAATGAGCCTTGTAGTAGCAGAGGCCCACATGCTGGCACTATACACATAGTGATTTCTTGTCCTAAGTAATTCCCACACCGCTGTCCCTTCTAGTAGGAAAAAATAACCAACTGACTCCACTGAAAAGCTACAGGAGATCTGGAGAGTTGATGCGTATGGTACAGGTCGAAGCAATTCTTTGTTCAGGGCCTTCCATTGAGGATGCGACCACCTAGAAGCTTTCTCCTGGGCTGTTTCATATTTCCTGGGAATCAGCACATATCCCAGCTGTCCAGTTAGTATCTTTTATTTGGGGAACGTAGCTAGTTCACCTTCTTTCCTGGTTGTATAACAGCCTTTGACCCCATGTTTGCTATATGTTACAATGGTATGGATTTGGGTGTGGTATTTGGAGTGCTGCCCCTTGTGGAGGGGTGGGAGGTGGGGATGGGGGTGGAAGGTTAATTGTCTCTGAGCCTCCCGACCTGTAAAAGTGAAGAGGTTTAGGAATAGTTATAATCTGAATAAAACTTGCAGCCAAACCTCAGGAATCCCAAGGAGAAATTAAAAAAAAATTCATTGTGAAGCCTTCCACCATCCTGTTCACTCTCTGGCTGCTGGCTGGCTTATCAATGTACTTCCTAAACTGTCCCAGCGTTGACTTAACAGAACAGTCTGTGAGTGGCCGGACAGGGCAGAGGATGAGTGGGACCATCTTTTTCCTTGTTTCAATACTTACACAGAGCGTTAATGTCATTCACTTGGTCATTCTCTCCAGGGTCCAGATAGCAGGCCATTTCACTCTCCCTTATCTCACAGTGGCTCTCCGAAGTGCACTGGAGGTCTGCCTTCCTCTGGGTCCTTAACTATACCAAAGGGTGCTGGTGTAGCTCTCAGGCTGTCCAGCGGCTGCTCCTCATTACTTCCTCTTCTGGTCATACATTTTAACTCAGTTCAATTCAATGATATTTCTCAAATGCTGTTCCATGTGAGGACCTGGGCTAGGTGTTGGATGACAGCTTTCAAGCCATTTGTTCAAATGCCTTGCTTCAAAGCAGGTATGCCAAATCTCCAGCATTCACCTGATCTCCCAGTCACAAATGGAAATGGAGGGGCAGATGAATAACTCAGTGGATAGAGTGCCAGCCTGGAGTCAGGAGGACTGGAGTTCAAATCCGGCCACAGACACTTACTAGTTGTGTGACCCTGGGCAAGTAACTTAACCCTCATTGCCTCCAAAAAAAAAAAAAAAGGAAATGGACTAAATCTGACATTACCTGTTCTGGTCATATTTGTCTTAGTGACACTTCCTTTTTCAAATGCTTGTAATCTCTCTCTTAGTGATACATTCTAGTATTTGGCCTGGAATCAAAGTCAAGGTCATAGGCCTATTGGTTTTTTTTCAATTGGGATGTTTGCCCAGCTCCAGTCCTTTGACACTTCTCCCTTATGTTGCGCTAAGATCTGAATCTTTCTCTTCCTCCCTATTTCTAGTTCTATCTTTTGGGGCCCTGCAGAACAAGGTTAATCTCTTGCTCACATGACAGATAAGATAGTTGAAGGCAGAATCATCTCTTTTTCAGGGTAAATAATCCTAATTCCTTCAACCGATCTTTGTATGGCATGGACCCAAATACCACTACCATCTTGATTGCCTCCTCTGGACACTCTCATGTCCTCTCTAAACGTGGTGCCCAGAACTGACCACAATCATCCAGATGTGGGCTGACATGACAGAAGACACCTGTCTCGAATTGGACCCCATGCCTTTCTTTTTTTTTTTTTGATGGGGGAGAAGGCAGAGCAATTGAGGTTAAGTGATTTGCCCAAGGTCACACAACTAATAAGTCTTAAGTGTCTGAGACCAGATATGAACTCAGGTCCTCCTGACTCCAGGGCTGGTGCACCACCTAGCTGCCCCTCCATGTCTTTCTTAATGCAACCTAAAATCACATTAGCTTTCTTGGTACCCATTATTACTGTTGGCTTAGCCACCTATGCCATTCTCATACAAAGTACTGTTAGTTCAGATCTCCACCATCCCATAGCTGGGAGGTAGAATGAAACGAATACATTTGCAGCCCTCTGCCTTAATTACTCACTTCTACCCTCACTTCTTTTAATTATTTTTTAATTTTCAAAATTTTAAAAGTTACTGCTATCTTTTGTTTTTATATTGCCTAAATTTTCTCCTCCTCATTCCTCCCCAACCCCAGAGAGCCATCCCTTATAACACATCTTTTAAAAAGCAAAAAGAAAGAAAAGATAAAGAAAAAATCAGCAAAATTGATCTTTGAAAAAAATCTGACATTTGCAATATGCAGTATTCCACACCTGTGAACCCCCACCCCTCTCAACCTCAGCAGAAGAGTGGAAACAGGTGCCTTGTCATGTCTCTTATTTGAGGCCTGGCTTGCTCTTTGAATTTCCCAACATTCTGTGCTGATCATTCTGTGGTGATTCTTTCCATTTCCATTGCTGTCATCATGGTCCATATTGTTTTCCTGGCTCTGCTTCATGCTTCACTATGTTCAGCACTTCATCGTATTTGTTATTTCTCACAGCCCAGTAATCTTCCAATACCATCCCAGCACCATGGTTTGTTCAGCCCTTCTTCAGTCAATATCTACTTTTCAGTTCTTTGCTACCAGTTTGCTAGATAACCTTTCTTTTTACTCCTTGGTTTCTAATTGTGGAATCTCTGGGTCAAAGGGTATGGACATTTTAGTTACTTTGTTTACATGATTCCAAATTGCTTTGCAGAATGGTTGTACTGATTCACAGCATTAGTGTGCCTATTAACCCACAGCCTCTCCAGTATTAACTATTGTCATCTTTTGTCATCTTTGCCTATTTGCTGAGTATAAGGTAGAATTTCAGGATTGTTTTGATTTGCATTTCTCTTATTAGTTATTTGGGGCATTCTTTCATATAGTTGTTAATAGTTTTCAATTCTTCTTTCGAGAATTGTTTGTTCATATCCTTTGACCACTTATCTCTTCAAGAATGACTTTGGGTTATCTGTGTGTGGGCATGTTGTGGATATATACATAATATATATGTTATGGATATTTACCCTTTTTTTCAGGGGGGAAGGCAGGGCAATTTAAGTGACTTGCCCAAGGTCACACAGCTAGTAAGTGTCTGAGGCTGGATTTGAACTCAGGTCCTCCTGACTCCAGGGTCAGTATTCTATTCACTGTACCACCTAGCTACCCCTTTGGATATTTATAGGTGTATTACATGTTGCATATGTGTGTATTGATTGTAGATTTTGGATATAAAACTCTCTTTGGAGAAATTTGATATAAAGTTTCTTTTTTCCCATTTGACCACTTCCCTTTCTTGCATTAATTTTGTTTGTACAGAAGCTTTTAAGTTTTATGCAGTCAAACCCACCCTCACTTGTTTTAAGTCCCTGTCTTACTTAGTTCCCTGGTGAGCACCAAAATACCCAAATTCTTACTTCTGAGTCAGAAGAGTCCTCAACCAAAGCTCAGCCTGGTCAAAAACCCCACTAGCAGAACAAGGGGAAAACCAAATGGGTTTTATAATAACATTCTGGGAACCTTACCGGCCTCCTAGGAAATGGGGAGACTTGTTGAGCCCATAGTCCCAGATTTTTTCTTGAGCAGCAATGAAGTAGTGGCGAGTCCGTTTCTGGAAACCACGAGGCCCCTGGCTCTCACTATCTTCATAGATATCAAAATCTTCCACTTGAATTTCTACGCTGCTGTCATCATAATTATCTTTTTCTGTCTCTGACTGGACAGAAGTCAGGACTGTTTCCCTTGGAAGGAAATTCAAGGCAAATGGCTGTTGAGGGCTCTCAGAAGAATTGAGGCCCAAGGTGGAAGGGGGCTCAGCTTGCTCCTGACTTGTTAGTTTCTCTTTTCTCTTGAGTAGGTTTAGGTGGGGAGTAGTATCTGTTTTGGGAAAAGTTTGATCTCCTGACTGATGATCTTGGGATTTCCATTCTTTTTCTGTGAACATCTGGTTGGCAATATGGCTAGCCCAGAAAAAAGGATATATTTCCTTTGGGAAAGGCCTTGCTAAGGCTTTGGCTTCCCCTCTCATTAAGGCCACTTCCTCTGACTTCACCCTTTTACTAGATTCAGTAGTTGCCTGTGCTCCAAGAGAGATGGCTTCTGCTAAGTGATTTGGGTGGTCAGTGATACTTAAATGTGGAGTCACCTGTGTCTCTGACCTGGTGTCTAAGGCAGGCAGGACTTCATGATGCACAGGCTTACCAGGGCATCTTTGGAGAGAGGTCATCTCACTCTGGGCACTGCCTACCTCTTGGCCTTCTAAAAGCTCTAAGTTGAGGGTGTCTAAAGTAATGTCACTTTCTTTGATTGTGTGTGTAGCCCAACTGTCTTCTTGAGTTGTGTGGCTTCTTTCCTTGAGGTTGTTCATGTGGTCTGTTAACTGGAGTTGAGAAGAGTCAGTGTAAGAAGAGGATAGAACCAACTGGGTAGGACTTGGGGATGGAAATACATTTTGAGAAGACAATGTAGAGTCATCTGGCCTTGAGGTCCCTTGCCTACTCACAGGCCAGTAGGACAAGAGAGGATGGGAAATGGCAGCTTTCTGTACCTCTCTGGAGTCTGGTTTGAGTGTGTTACCTTGGAGTATAAACTGCCTTCTTTTTGACCATTGGATTGTCGTAGGCTTGTCTTCCAGCTCATTCCCTGTTTCCAGCTCTTCCAGCAGTAGGCCCATCTGGGAAGGGCTCCTCTGACTTGGACTGGGGTCTCTATCCACTCTTTGCTCACTGTGATTGTCTAAAGTATGACTCTCTGGGTTCATTTCCTTCACATTCTTTTGAAGTATCATTTCTTCCCTGGCAAATAAATGAATCTTCTGAAGCCCTGCATCAGTTGTTGTTGGATGACTTAACATATTGGTCAGTAGTTGGGAATTTGGCAAGACTAGCTCTAGTGTATTTTCATTTCCTTCTTCCAATGTACCATTTTCCTTGATACTTGACAAGAAAAGGGCCTTGAGAAGCTTCTTTCTATTGGTCACTGCATAGGATGAAGGTGAGGCTGTATTCTCTGAGTCAGGGGTTTCCTTCCTTTCCATTACTTCTTGAAACTGTGGTCTTTGTCTTGGGGTATAAGTTCCCTGTACAGTGACTGACTGAGTAGGCCACACATTTTTGCTGTCGTCCTTCACTCTCACTCCTCTGAAGTCAGGATCATTTGTAAATGTCTTCTCTGTTGGTGCCACTGTGTTCTTTTCTGAGAAGGGATTCTTCTTGTCCCTAAGCTCAAGTGCTGGGTCTATTGTTACAATATGTTCCAAGGCAATCTCTGTCTCAGGGACCTGGGAGTCCTTCCTCTCATTTGTCCTTTTACCGTTCACCAAATCTGGTGGCAACATTTTCCTAAAGAAAGACGAATCTTCCTGTTGAGGTGATGCAGCCTTCATACTGTCTGTAGCCAATGGGACTGAGCGTATTTTTCTTGGGGGGTCCATGAGCTCTTTTCTCAGGGCCATTACATCAGTTGACAGATGATGGGGCATGGGAGCAGCTACCTTCCTGTCTGGGAGAGTGCTGCTGTTACCCCAAGAAGGCATTTCATGAAACTCTGACACAATATTTTTCCTGATTGATGGCCTGTTTTCATACAGTACCACTGGCCTATCCATAGGGAACCTGGAAGGGCTTACAGAGTCACTAGCCACCATATTTGATCTGACCAAGGAAATGTTGCCTTTGAAGGCCTTTTCTTCAGGAGCTGCTCTGGCTTCTTGAGCACTCATTTCTTGGAATCCTCCATCCCTCAGCAGGGAAGATACTTTGCTTTCTAGGAAAACTACTTTTTCATCCTTTGAAGTCACTTCTAAAGCCACTGACTTGGACTCAGTGGGGCTAGGGTCTGTCAGCTGTAAGGGTGTAGCTTTCTCATCTAGGGGAGGGCTCTTTGGGCCTCCAAGGGTTTCTGTATGTCTTGACATGGGCCCTGCCTCTTTCCATTGAACAAAAGGGATCTGTGTAGTAGTCTCTCTCAGGGCTGCTGCCCTAATCAGGTTAGAAGATAGAAGGGATGGAGAAAGAGTTATGTTCTCTGAGGACCTGGGAAGCTCAGAATCCTCCTTCCTCATGGCTACTCTGATGGGTGCCTGCAAATGCCCCCATGTGGGCTTACTGCTTTTGGGTTGGAACCCAGGCAGTATAAGTGGAATTAATGACCCCATCCTATGGTGCTGGAACGTTTGATTTAAACTAAGGGATTCAGTTGGCTTTTGCACCCTGCCTGGGTCCTGACTACTTTGCTCTCTTGACCCAGCAAGATGGTCTACAGGAAGAAGTTCATAGGTGGTATCTTCCAGAGCTGGTTGGAATGGATGACCTGGGTCAGCCAGACAATGCTTGGAAAGTGCTGGTGTATCACCAGGCATCAGTTTTTGAGACTTGGACACCTGGCTTTCCTCCTGGTGGTGGGAGTAGACTTCCACAAGCTCAGATTTGGATACTGTGGTGCTTGGGGAGGGCAGCTTGTTGGGGCATGGGTGCCGATGTGGAATGCTTCTTAAGCTTCTAGGCTCCAGGAAGCTATCTTTCCTCAACAAGTCAGCTGGAAGTTCATCATAGTACTCCTGAGAATCCTCAGGATCCCTGGTGCAAGTTGCGACCTTCAGCAAGGCTGTCATGCCTTTTTTCCTAAATTCAGGGTTGTGGCAGCCTAGCATCCAGGTACCTGGTGACAAGGGAAGAATAACAGCAGCTTATTAGGAAGCCCAGACTAGCCCGGCCCAGCCCAAGATGCTGCTCTCATATGCCTGTGCAAGCATTTCCTCTTTTCTGAGGTCACGTGCCAGTATCTTCCCTCAGCATTCTCAGGTGCAGGCCTGGAATCAGGAGAGGTAGAGTTGGCATGGTGCCAACTGCTCTAAAATCAGCAAAGCACTTTACAGAGACTGTCTCACTTTAGTTTTACAACACTTAGTACATAAGCACTCCAAGAATTAGCCCCATTTTACAGGTGAAGAAACTGAGACCCTGAGAGGTGACCTGACTTGCCAAGCTCACACAGCTATGAAGTATCTGAGGAGAGATGGTTCTTCTAGATCCTGACCCCATCATGTGTCCTCCCTTTGGTACTGCCATTGTTCCTCCCCTTTCCCTTCTGCCTTTTTCCTGCTTTCTCTCTTTTCCCTTCTTCTTTCCTTCCCCTTTCTCTCTTCTCTTGTTAAACTGGCCTTAATGTGGAATTCCAATGTATTTTAAGAATATGTGTTGTATTTAAGGAAATTCAAAGTATCTGTATGGATTAGGTCAGAGATGTCAAACATGGCCCAGGGCACATGCCACCCCCAACACTCCCCAGTGCAACAGAACCAAATTAAAACAGAGCAGGGAAATATTTAACAGAACATAACATAATGCTTTAGAGTGTTATTTTATATATTATTTTTTTTTTGAGGGGGGAATGCAAGACAATTGGGGTTAAGTGACTTGCCCAAGGTCACATAGCTAGTCAGTGTTAAGTGTCTGAGGCAGGATTTGAAGTCCTCCTGACTTCAGGAAGTTGGGCTCTAGGAAGCTATCTCCAGGAAGGTGCTCTACTCACTGCGCCACCTAGCTGCCTTTATATATAATTTATAATGCATAATACATACAACAGCTAATATTAAATAATAAAATAGAGATAATATTATATTTTTAAACTAAGTCATGTTGCAGCCCTGACACAGGGAATCTTCTCTACGGTTTCATGGCACCCATTTCTATTCGAGTTTGATATTGCTGGATTAGTGGATAGAAGGTTGGCTTTGGAACCAGAGCAACTGGAGTTCAAGTCCCTCCTCTGACACATACAGGCAGCATGACCCTGGGTGTGTTCCTTCCCTTTTCATCACTCTCCAGAGCTAGAAACTGCCGAAGAGGTGTTTAGCTACATTGGTAAGGAGAGTTCTCTCTCCCGGGCTTTCTCTATCCCAGTTTCTTTTTTAGATTGATTGAACACAAGTTTGGTTCTTGTTTGTCATTTTTAGATTATATGAGCTGAAATTATTGAAATTATATATTTCACACACACACATACACACATATATATGAAATTATATATTTCTATACCTCAAAAGTAAAGATGGCCCAAAGAGCTGTAAAAATGTGCATACCCTTTGACCCAGCAATACCACTTCTAAGTTTGTATCCCAAAGAGATCATACAAATGGGAAAAGGACCCACATGTACAAAAATATTTATAGCAGCTCTTTTTGTGATGGCCAAGAATTGGAAATTGAAGGAATGCCCATCAGTTGGGGAATGGCTGAACAAGTTGTGGTATAAGAATGTAATGGAATATTTTATTGTGCTATAAGAAATGATGATGATATATAGGCAGACTTCAGAAAAGCCAGGAAAGACTTATATGAACTGATACTGAGTGAAGTGAGCAGAACCAGGAGAACATTGTACACAGTAACAGACACATTGTGTGATGACTAACTTTGATAGACTCATCTCTTCTCAGCAATGCAAGGACCTAAGACAATTCCAAAAGACTCATGATGGAAAATGCTATCCACATCCAGAAAAAGAACTATGGAGTCTGAATGCAGATTGAAGCACATTATCTCTCTCTTTTTTTTTTTGTTTCTTCTTTCTCATGATTTCTCCCATTGGTTCTAATTCTACTTTACAACTGACTAACATGAAAATGGGTCCAATATGAATGTATATATAGAACCTATATTAAATTACATGCCACCTTGGGGTGGGAAGAGGGGAGAGATGGGGAGAAAATTTGGAACTCAATATATTCTGGAAGTGAATGTTGAGAACTAAAAATAAATAAATAAATAAAAATTTTAAAAAGTAAAGATGAAATCCCCCAAGACAACCAAATTTCGTTTTTCAGTTATGTGTAGCCCTCAACGACTCCTTTTCCTTGGAGGACAGTGGTCCTTCACAAAATGAATTTCCCTGGGGCTCAGTTAGGACTGTTCTCCTCACCACTCCCCACTCCCAACCAATTCAAGGTACTAGAACAGAACCTGAAAGAAAAGTGGAACTTAATGTTCTCACAACCCTTTCTCCTCTTTTTTCTCCTTTAATCTTTACACCAACCCTATGAAGTCGCTGACTTATGGATGGCCATGCATATGTCCCAGATGGGTGGGAAGATGGTGCAGCTCCTCAGTAGTCAAGGGAATCCTTTACCACTTTATCTGTCCCACCTTGTCTCCCCAGGGATCAGAGAGGAGAATAGAAATCCCAAATGCAAACCTATCTAGGCTTTCACTCAAGCTTGGGGTGGTTTGTAAGGAGCTCCAGATTGCTAGAGGGAGTGCTGAGTATTAAGTGCATGGTTAGTGCCAGAGGTTCTTTGAGGAGAAACAGATGTGGTTGCAAGCAAAAAAACAAGTGGAGAGAGAAGCAGTAGCTGTGTATGGGAAGATGGCTCCTCGACATGTCCCTGATTTCCAGCTTGCTTTCATGGAGATTACTAGAATGAACTACCTTCATTGAGATCAAGGCCTCCTTTGGTTGATCTGAGATAAAATAAGAGAGTCAGACCTCTGGTGGCAGCAGAGGGGCACCAGCCCCCTGGAGCCTTGCTGGGACAACACAGGCAACTAAGGTGACTGGCTGACTGAGGCTTGGGGGAATGTTCCTCATCTGAGGAGCAGGTGGACTGTCCTCCTTCTGGTTTAGAAAAGGGAGCTAGGAATACAGCTAGCTCTTTTTTGTTCCTTGGGACTTCCTCTTTGCCTTTCCCTTAGTCTTTCTTCCAGTGACAGCAATCAGGGTGGGGAAGGGATTTCTGTGACTGGGCCATAGGTGGCAGCCCTCCAGTCTGGCCTGGAGCTCACACTCAAGGCCTGCCAGCTCAGCAGAACACAAAAGTGCTTGGCCCTTCATTAAGAGAGACTTGAAGAGCCCAGACTCAGCTCCCCACAAAGATAAGGTGTCTATGGGGAACCGTCAACTATCTTAGTAGGTCCCAAAATAACAAAAACAAGTGATAACTCCATTCCACTAACTCAGTGACATCATTTGAAAAAGCCAAAATGGCCAGTAAGTGTTGACAAGCCCCAGGGCATAAGACCTGAACTGACCTGGGGCCTGCCATTTAGCTTCATTTTTTTGGCCCCATATGGACAATGGATCTGCCGTTTCACACACACACACACACACACACACACACACACCACATACACATACATCACACATACACACACCACACACACTCACACACATCCCTCCATCATTCCTACTTCTACTCTCTGAGGCTGAGTAGGACAAGCTTAGCGACTTTGGTCTCTATGAACAAACTAAGATTACAGATTGTACTCTAGTTTCTGCATACTTCAACTTTCTGAGTCTCAGTTTTCACATTTGCAAAGAGGGGGCTTTGGACTAATTGATCTCTCAGGGAGTTTCCAGTTCTGACATTCTGAGATTCTGAGGGAAGGCTTTGTTTTTTCCCACAGAGGTAGAAACCCAATGCTTGATTTGGGTGTGGTCATTGGGCACTGCTACTTCCCCAAATCCATTGATTTGAATTTTAGTATTGGCCCAAGTGTAGACACACCCAGGGATACCTTGGTGTGCCCAGTGGTAAGTATTCTGAGTAACTGACCCGGGTTATCCATGGCCATGTAAACAGTATCCCCAGAAAATGGGAAGAGGGTGAGCGTATCCTCAAAAACCATCTTGTGCTTGAAGGTGTAGCCAGAAAAGAAGACAGACAAGAAATCAGTCTGGGCTCCAACGCTGAGTATGTGCCAATAGGCCACCTCGTGCAAACAGGCAGTCAGCTGTAAGTTGTTGAACACATAGCCGTTGATACCTGAAAAGGCAACAGAAACCAAAAAGTTTTCTCAGGGCCACGGTATCCATAAAACCTGGTAAGGAGACTGTTAGAGATAAATATGTGGCAAGCAAGCAATCAACAAATATTAATTAAGTGCTTAACGTGAATTGGCACTTCCATCACTCCTAGACAGATATAATTGTGCTATCACAAAAAGACACGTTATGAATCAGTCTGATTCTCACACGCAAAGCGATGAGTCAAGCAGGCTCAGGGACCAAAAAGGAAGAAGAGGCTCTTGATCTTGAGAATAGAAATCAGTCAAGAGAAAGCCCTAGAGCCAAGGGAGACATCCCTTGGACTGATTCCCAGGACTTGAGAGACCCCACCCCCCAAGCCCCCAGCATCTGACCAGAGATCAACAAGAATACTAATAGCCAACATTTTAGTAGAATTTGAAGGTTTCTACAGAGTTTGATGTACACCAATAACCTATCAATAAATAAGCATTTAGTAAACAAACATCTAGTATGTTTACACCATGCTGGGTAGAGGTAGTTCAGAGACAAAAAGGATGTAGTGTGTACTCTTTAGAAGTTGACATTCTATTGAGGGAGATGACCTGGGCCTCTAGAAGGGTATACAGGACATCTACAAAATTAATAAAAAATTATGGATAGCCCTAGCTGCTTGGGGGAGGGGAAGATGTGGAAGGGATATAGTAGGTGGTGGCACCTGAGTTGAGCTTGGAAGGAAACTCAAATGTCTAAGTGGCCAAGGTGAAGAAAGAGCACATTTCAGGGATGCAAAGGCATGGAGATGGGAGATGGAAAAAAGAAAGTTGCTCATAGAGTGCCTAAAGGGGAGTGATATAAATACAACCAGAACCAGGTTGTAAAGGGCTTTAAATACCCACCAGAAGAATTCTTTTAATCTGAAAGGCAGCCACTAGGAGCCACTATAACTTTTTGAGCAGGGGAGTGACATGGTCAGAGCTGTGCAACAAAAAACCCCCAACTTTATGTGTAAAATTGTAATTGTGTGTATGAACTGTAAAAGAGAAACTTGGGGTAAGAAAACCAATTAGGAGGTAATTGTCTCCAGATGAGGGGAGATGAGGGCACTGACTATATCTGTGGTATGGGGGAGAGGGGAAAGTTGAAGATAACATTGAGGCTGAGAGCCTGTTTGACTGGAAGGATATTTTTTGTTGTTCAGTCGTGTCTGACTCTTCATGACCTCATGGACCATAGCATACCAGGCCCTTCTATCCTCCACCATCTCTCTAAGTTTAGGTTCATGGTTTCCATGCCACCATCTGTCCATCTCATCCTCTGCCGTCTTTTTTCCTTTTGCCTTCACTCTTTCCCAACATCAGGTTGTTTCCAATGAATCTTGTTTTCTCATTATGTATTTAAGCTTCAGCTTCAGTATTTGACCTTCCAGTGAACAGCCTGAAATTAATTTCTCTAAGTATTGACTGATTTGACCTTGCTTACCAATAGACTTCCAAAAGTCTTCGCCAGCACTACAATTTGAAAGGGTCATTTCTGCAGTTCTCAGCTTTCCTTATACTCCAGCTCTCACAGACATGTATCGCTACTGGAAAAACCATAGCTTTCACCATAAAGATCTTTGTCCACAAGGTGATGTATTTACTTTTTTTTTGCCTTTTCAAGGGCAATTGGGGTTAAGTAACTTGCCCAAGGTTACACGGCTAGCTTTTTTGTGTGGGTGTTAAGTGTCTGAGGCCGGAGCCAAACTTGGGTCCTCCTAACTCTGGGTCTGGCGCTTTACTCACTGCGCCACCTAGCCGCCCAGATGTATTTACTTTTTGCTATGCTATCCAGATTTGTCATAGCTTTCCTTCCTAGGAACAAGCATCCTTTAATTTTGTGGCTTGTAGTCACCATCTGCAATGATCTTTAAACCCCAAAATATAAAATCTGACACTGCTTCCATTTCTCCTCCCTCTATTTGCCAGGAAATATGGAACCAGTTGCCAAGATCTGCATTTTTTTATGTTAAGCTTCAACCCAGCTTTTAAACTCTCTTCTTTTACCCTCATCAAGAGGCACAGTATTACAAACCTCTGTCCATAGTTCTTCAGGCACTCCATCTACCAGATCTAATCCTTTAAATCTATTCATTGCTTCCACTTCATATTAATAAGGGATGTTATTTAGGTCATACCTATAAGGTCTGATAGTTTTCCCTACTTTCTTCAATTTAAGTCTTAATTTTGCAATAAGAAACTCATGATCTGAGCCAGTCAGCTTTAGGTCTTATTTTAACTGACAGTATAGAACTTATCTACTTTTGTGGCTGCAAAGTATATAATCAATCTGATTGTGATATTGTTTGTCTGGGGATGTCCATGTGTTTTTCAACCTTTTGTTGAAAAAGAGTGTTATGACTGGGGCAGCTAGGTGGCGCTGCAGTGAAGCACTGGCCTTGGAGTCAAGAGGACCTAAGTTCAAATCCGGCCTCAGACACTTAACTCTTACTAGCTGTGTGACCTTGGGCAAGTCACTTAACCCCAATTGCCCTTCGGGGGAAAAAAAAGTGTTATGACTGGTGAGTTAGCTGGACAAAACTCTGCCCTGCCTCATTTTGTACTCCAAGTCCAAACTTGCCTGTTATTCTAATTATCTTTTGATTTCCTACTTTGGCATTCCAATTTCCTATGGTGAATGGGATTATGAATGTAATAAACGAGTGTGTGTGTGTGTGTGTGTGTGTGTGTGTGTGTTATTTCTAGAAGATGTTGTAGGTCTTCATAGAACTGACCAACTTTGGCTTCCTTGGCATCAGTGGTTGGAGCACAGACTTGTATTACTGTCACATTGGATGGTTTGCCTTGAATTTGAACTGATACAATTTGGTCATTTTTAAGATTATACCCCAGTACTGCTTTTCTCACCCTTTCATTGACTTTGAGGGCTATTCCATTTCTTCTAAGGTATTCTTGTCCGTAGTAGTATATGAAGTGATCATCTGAATTAAGTTCATCCATTCCTATACATTTAAATTCACTGCCACCCAAGATGTTGATTTTTTTCATCTTTTGGGCTCCCATTTGACCACATTCAGCTTACCTTGGTTCATAGATATTATATTCCAGGTTCCTATGCAATACTGATCTTTACAACATCACACTTTCCTTTCATCACCAGACACATCCACAGCTGAGCTTCCTTCTGGCTTTGGCCCAGTCACTTCATTTATACTGGAGCTATTTGTAGCTGTCTTCCACTCTTCCCCAGTAGTGTATTGGACCCCTTCTGACCTGAAGGGAGCATCTTCCAATCTCATCTCTTTTATCATTTTAATATGATCCTTGGGGTTTTCTTGGCAAAGATATTAGAGTGGTTTGCCATTTTCTTCTCCAGCAAATGGTACTGAACTCAAATAAATTAGGGAAATTCAGAAGAAGGGTGGACTTGGGGGGAAAGATAATGAATTCTATTTCAGAAATACTGAATTTGAGAAGTGTACTGGACATCTGGTTCAAAATATCCACTAGACAGTTGTTGCTGCAGACCTGGGCTCAGAAGAGAATCCAGGGCTAGAAACATAGATCTGTTGATAGCTGCATAGAGATGATAACTGAACCCATGGGAACTATGAGGTGACCAGCAGAGAGAATATAAAGAGAAGAGAAATGGGTCCAGGATAGAGCCTTAGGACAGCCTTATCTGACCACAATCTTGGCTTTCCACTTCTCCCTCTGTCTTCCCTTACCAAATTCTACTCTTTGTCCATACTGTGAGCTACAATCCTTCAGCCCCTCAATTCTCTACCATTCTCTCCTCTTCACTAGCTCCTCCCTCCTCTTTTCCTTTTTAAGCCTAACCCTTGGTGAACCGGTTCAACTCTAGGCCCTTCTCCTATCCTGAGTCCCTTATAATTTTACTAATTTCACACTGACAAACTTCCTTGGATGACTCTCATTATCTTCCATCTCCATTCCTACATACATGTTGCTGAACAAAGGTAGAGAAAAACATGAAACTGACTGGGTTCACTATAGATTTATGTTATATAATCTCAACTGGGTCCTCACTGATGCTACACAATCCTATTATGCCTCTCATCAACTCACTAACCCACTCTCCACAGAAGCTTTTCCAAATTTTTTCATCCTTTTTCAACTTTCCCATGGCTTCTCCTCCCCCCTCTCTCAGCCTTATATTTTACCCCCCAAAATTGAGATAATTTTCCATTAGCTCCCTCTTCTCTCCTCTTCCTTATCTCATATCACTTGGAAGCCTTCTTCCTTCACGTCTATCTCACACAGGAAGATGGTTCTTCTCCTTGCAAAGGAAGCTCCCATTCTATTCCATCTTCTCCAACAGATTTCCCCCTCTTTCTTCCTGACTCTATCACTCATCTTCAATCTCTCTTTGTCTACTGGCTCCTTCCCTACTGACTACAAACATGCCCACATCTACTCCAAAAAGTTACACTTCATCCTTCCATCTCTGATAACTGTCGTCCTATATCTCTTCTGCCCTTTGTGCCAAGACGTGCCTCCACTTCCTCTCCTGTCACTCTCTTCTTAACCCCTTACAATCTATCTTCTGACCTCTTCATTCCACCCAAACTGCTCTCTCCAAAGTTACCAATGATCTCTTAGTTGCCAAATCCAGTGTTTCTTTTCTCAGTCTTAATTTTCTTCAGTCTCTCTGCAGCCTTTGACACTATTGATCACCCTCTTCTCTTTGATACTCTCTTATCTCCAGGTTTTCAGGACACCTCTGTCTCCTGGCTCTCTTCCTACCCATCAGACCACTCCTTCTCAGTCTCCTTTGCCAAATTCTCCTTCAGATCACACCAGCTAACTGTAGGTGTCCTCCAGGGTTCTGTCCAGTGTTTTCTCTTGTCCTTCTATACTACTTCACTTGGTGATCTCATTATCTCCCATGGATTTAATTATCATCTCTTTATTGGTAATTCTCTTATTTTTTTGGAGGTAATTGGGTTAAGTGACTTGTCCAGGGTCACACAGCTAGTATGTCTGAGTGTCAGATTTGAACTCAGGTCCTCCTGACATCAGGGCCAGTGCTCTATCTACTGCACCACCTAGCTGCCCCCTTTATTGGCAATTCTCACATCTACCTATTTTTCCCTAACCTCTGTGGGGACCTGCTGATCTTGCATCTTCAACTTCTTTTCAGGCATCTCAGAATGCCTGGATGTCCAGTAGACTTTAAGATGTCTCATCTTAAACTCAATGTGTCTAAAACTAAACTGATTATTTCTTCCTCTAACTTCTCCCACAATTTCCCCATTACTGTTGAGGACAACACCATTCTTCTCATCCCTCAAACTCACAACCTAGGTGTTATCCTCATATTTTTACTATTTCTCACCCCCACATATCCAATCTCTTGCTAAGGACTATCTCAGCTTTGGTATATATCTAGAATATGCCCACTTCTTTAATACTGTCACAATCCTGGTGTTGGCCTTGGGGCTGCCTGCCCTAAGTCTTTCCCTACTCCAGTCTATTCTTTATTTAGCTGCCAAGATGATTTTCCTAAAGTGAAGGTTTGACCATGTCACCCCACTCCTCAGTCAACTCCAGTGACTTCCTATCACCTCTAGGATCAAATACAAAATGCTCTGTGTGTCATTCAAAGCTTTTCATAACCTATCCACCTTCTACCTTTCGAGTCTTCTTACACCTTATTACTCAACATATACTCATTCCTCCAACAAGATGCATCTCTTGGCTCCAGGCATTTTCACTAGCTGTGTTGCATGCCTGGAATGCTCTCCTTCTTCATCTCAGCCCAGTGTCTTCCCTGGCTTCCTTTTAAGTTCCAACTAAAATCCCATCTTCTACAGGAAGCCTTTAGCAATCCCTCTTAATTCTAGCACCTCCCATCTTTTAATTATCTCCTATTTATATTTTGTACATAATTGTTTGTTTGTTGTCTCTGTCATTGGATTGTGAACTCCTTGAGGGCAGAGACTGCTTTTTGCCTCTTTTTTTTCATCCCCAGTGCTTAACAGGGTGCAGGGAACATGGTATGGATTTAAAAAATGTTTATTGGCCCAACTGACTTTACCCATGGTTAGGGAGTGGATCATGGATGAAGATTCAACAAAGGAGATTGACAAGGAAAACAAAAATGGAGGAGAACCAAATGAGAACAGTGTCATGAAAACCCAGTGTGAAGAGAGTATTCAGGACAGAGTAATCCACAGTGCCAAATGTTGCAAGGAGGTTGAGAAGGATGAGAACTGAGAAAGGCCATTGGATTCAGCAATTGATGAATCACTGGTAACTTTGGCCAGAGGAGTTTCCATTGACTGACAAGGTTGGAAGCTAGACTGAAAAGGGGTTGAGAGATATTAAGAGGACAGAAAGTATAGATAATGAGTATATACAGCTTTTTAAAAAAAGAACTTTGGCTGTGAAAGGGAACAGAGATATAGCTTGAAGGGATGGTAGGGCCAAGTGGGAGTTTTTAAGGCTGAGAAAGACTGGTATGATTGTAGTCGATAGAGAAAGATAAAAGATTGTGGAGGCAATCTTTCTTTCTTTTTTGTTTTTTGGAGGGGGGAAGGCAGGGTAATTGGGGTTAAGTGACTTGCCCAAGGTCACACAGCTAGTACGTGTTAAGTGTCTGAGGTCAGATTTGAATTCAGGTCCTCCTGACTTCAGGTCTGATGCTCTATTCACTGCAGCGCTACCTAGCTGCCCCAGGAGGTAATCTTTCAGAGATTAGAGTAGATGGAATGAAGGGGTTGGCCTTGGTGAGGAGAAAGGAAGGCCACCTTTTTCCTTTGATACTGGAGGAAAGGAGAGAATAAGAGATGAGGAGGAGGGGCTTTGGTACTGCCTCTCAACCCTGAGGTCCAAGGTCAAATCCTTTGCATGGAGACATTCCCTTTCCCTTTACTGCCATGTCACAAGTTCCTGTTGGATGCCAATCTCAATGCTTACTGTGCATGACATTGGAGGCATAGAACTCAGGATCCTGGGGGTGCACTTCAGCTTCATCCAAGCTGAGACGTTGTGTATTTTCTGGCAAGTACCAGCTGCGGTTCTCATCAAAGATGGAGAAGAGGAGCACATTCCTCTTGTCTGACATCATCTAAAGAAACCCAAACAAGAAAACAACAGCATTTTTTATTTCAACAATCTGATTCCTTGGTGTGGACCATTTTCCTACCAATGGATATCGCTACTCCCCTGTAACTTAGTAGATGGTTTTTTTTAAAGCAATCGGGGTTAAGTAACTTGCTCAAGGTTACACGGCCAGTTATTTCTGGGTGTGGTGCTGAGTATCTGAGCCTGGATTTGATCCAGGTCATCCCGACACTGGAGCCAGTGCTCTTACTCGCTGAGCCACCTGGCTGCCCCTAAGCAATTGGGGTTAAGTAACTTGCTTAAGGTTACACAGCCAGGTGTTTCTGGGTGGGTGCTAAGTGTCTGAGCCCGGATTCAATCCCCAGGTCATCCCAACACCAGAGCCAGTGCTCTTACTCTCTGTGCTACCTGGCTGCCCCAGTAGATGGTCTTTGAGATTTTCCATGATCCAAAATGGCATCACTCTTAGTCCAAACTAGCAATAAGCTTCTCCAAACCAGAACTGATCCTCACAGGATTACCAGGCCTATACTATACTTCTCCAAATCACAGACACTTGGTGTTGGAAAGGGCTTCAGAAACCCTCTACTCTGACCTGTAATCACATACATGATAAGTGGTCTGACCACAGTCACAGACATGACAAGTGGTCTTCTGGTCTCTTCTTTTTTTTTTACCTTTTGGAGGGCAATTGGGGTTAAGTGACTTGCCCAAGGTTACACAGCTAGTTTGTGTATGTGTGTGTGTGTGTGTGTGTGTGTGTGTGTGTGTGTGTG
>NW_027187282.1:2816382-2850330 GCF_028583685.1 Petaurus breviceps papuanus | reverse complement strand
TGTGTGTGTGTGTGTGTGTGTGTGTGTGTGTGTGTGTGTGAAGTGTCTGAGGCCAGAACTGAACTCGGGTCCTCCTGACTCTGGGGCCGCCGCTTTATTTACTGTGCCACCTAGCCATTCCCTGGTCTCTTCTCGAAGAACTCTGATGAGCAGTATAGCTTCTTTCATTTTTGGACAGCTCTAATGTTTAGGTCCCTTTCCCTCACATTTAGTCTTTATTGACTTGATTCCATCTTTTACTTCTTGTTCCTAGTTCTGCCTTCCAGGCCCAAGCAGAACAAGTCTCATCCTTCTGTCACACTGAGCCCTGGAAGTACTTGAACTTAATATAGCCTAATGCCATCCTATTTTATTGGTGGTCATATCACCCTGCTGACTTGAGTTGAGCTTGAAGTTCACTAAAACCCCAAGATCTTTTTCAGACCACTTGCTGCCTGGCTATGCCTCCCCTGTCTTGTGCTTGTGAAGCTGATTCTTTGAACCCACAATACGACTTTACATTTAGCACTATTGAATTCTATCTTGTTTGTTTCATTCAATGTGTTATAACAATCCTGACCTTGGATCAATTGATCATGTGCAAATTTGACAAATGAATGAAAAAATATTCATTAAGTATTAATTCATTAAGTATTCATTAAATTCATTCAAAAAGTATTCATTAAGCACTTACTGTGTGCCAGTATGGCAATAAGCCTCTCCAAACCAGAGCTGTGGGGAGACAGATACAAAAAACAAAGCCAGTCCCTGAACTCAAGAAGCTTATATTCTAATGGGAGAGACAACATACACAGAGAGGAGTGGTGGTCAGGGAGGGCACTTGGGTCCTTAAAGTATGATGGCTAATGAATACAAAACTAGCACAGTGGGTTGACACACCCTACTGTGGAATAGTAGCAGAGTTGGTTTGGTCATTGTTCCTGGTTTCATCCTTACTGCTTTCAGAAGTGGGATGGGGAGAAGAGAGGAAACCCACAATACGACTTTACATTTAGCACTATTGAATTCCATCTTGTTTGTTTGTTTCTTTCAATGTGTTATAACAATCCTGACCTTGGATCAAATTTGCAGTGGCCAGAGGAGGGTTCATTTGAAGAACACAAGCTGGTTTATCTAAGGAGACTTTTATTGTTTTGATTTGTTTTTTGAGGGAGGAAGGCAAGGCAATTGGGGTTACGTGACTTGCCCAAGGTCACACAGCTAGTAAGTGTGTCAAATGTCTGAGGCCTGATTTGAACTCAAGTCTTCCTGACTCCAGGACTGGTGCTTTATTCATTGAGCCACCTAGCTTCCCCTAAGGGGACTTTTAGAAACCCCACATCCAAAACAAAAGGATTATTGGTATCTTTTGGATGAGTCTTGCCTCCAACACACATAAGAATGATTTAGCTAGTCAGAAAGAAAAAAAAACGAAAGAAAATGGAAGAGGTGAGACCATTAAAAACTCACTCAGCTCTCTTGGTGAACTCAAATAAAGACTTGTCATTGAAAATCATGATTTTGGCTTTCACTTTATTCACCTGTTAATCTGTTCGGAGAAAAAACTTGCCATGTAAATTATAGACTATCATATTCTATATCCCAGAGATGGTGCTGGAGTCAGGAAGACCCTTAGTTCAAATTCATTCTCAGAGACTTACTAGCTGTGTGACTCTGGGCAAGTCATCCCACCTCTGTTTGCCTCAGTTTCTTCATCTGTAAAATGGAGATAATTATAGCCCCTACCTCCCATGGTTGTTGTGAGGTTCAAATGAGATTGTATGTACCTGGCATATCTATATCTATCTATCTATCTATCTATCTATCTATCTATCTATCTATCTATCTATCTATCTATCTATCTATCTATCTATCTATATTAGCTATTTGGTTCCTGTGGGCCCTTAGGTTTAGGAGGGGGATTGGGGAAACTGAAAATTTCACCTCATGCTGGAAAACCACCTTGAGTTAAAAGAAATTGATCTGGTTAGGGGTTCACTCAGGTAACAGTATAATCTTGATGAGAGGAATTAAACCAGTTATAATTAGTTGTTATAAGCCTTGGCTGTGTGTTAAACAATATCCTTTGTCTAAAACTCAAATTGAAGGAATACAGCCAGTCATAGAGAAACAAGGAGTCATCCAAAAGGGGCAGATGCCATTTAATTACCCTATCTTGTTGATAAGAAAAAGTGGAAAATGTGATGAAGAAGGTTGGCCTATATTCACTGTTGTTCCCAATCCTGTTAGTATGTTCACTTCTGTGGTTCTTTTCAGGAATCAATCTTTAAAGGAGGCCATTGTATCCCCTCCATTATTAATTTGAATAAACTTTTCCATTGATTTTGCCGCAAGAGATAAGAGGAAACAAGTGAAGTTCTCACCCCAAAATTACAGCCAGTTACCAACCCATAGCTTATTTCTTAGTTCACTTGCATCTTTTTGCCCTCAGGATATCAGGATGCCCATAAGCAGTGGTAGCAGATGCTATTACAGTGGAGAAAACATAGGTTGTAATCTTAGAACTTTTGGCCTGTTTGCATGTTTTCCACGCGGTAACAGCAATGTTGTAAGTCCATGAGATTCAACATCTTGTTGTAAGATGTCAAACTAATCATGAACAAGCCCTGTTGTCTTAAGAACAGGCAGGATGAGTGGGAGCTGACTTCTTGTCGCTCCATTTCCCATCCCCGGATCAGCAGTCATGTAGCTGTGGAAAAAAGAGAGCAGGAAAGCACACCAGTTCAATAAGGACAGCCTACAGTAGCTGTAACACCTAGGAATGGAAAGAAGAAAAGAGGAGGGTGTGCCAGTGCAGCAGAGATAGCCAACAGCAACAGGAGAGATGCTCCACAGTGGAAAGAGAGCAGGAGAACACCTCAGATGGACAGAACTGCTGAGAAGCAGAGAAGATGCCCCACCTCAGAAGGAAGAAACAAGAAAGGACAGAAGCTCAACAGAGATGTCATGAAGCAACAGGGACAGTCAGCTGCTGAAGACACAGAACAGGAAGGAATCCCAGATCAGCAGAGATACCAGAATGCAGCAAAGATGGCCAGCCTTGGAAAGAGGAGGACAGGAGAGCACTCCAATTTGGCAAAAATGCTCAACAATGGAAAGGGCATTGAAGCAAGGAAAGAAGAGGAGAGGAGAGGACCCCAGGAAAGCAGAGTTGCCAGTGGTGGCAAAGCCACCCAACCATGGAAAGAAGAGGAAAGGAGAGGACTCCAGGAAAGCAGAAATGCCCAATGATGGCAGAGCCACCCGACCACAGAAAGAAGAGGAGAGGACTCCAGGAAAGCAGAGATGCCCAAGGGTGGCAGAGCCAGTCAACCATGGAAAGAAGAGGAGAGGACCACAGGAAAGCAGAAAAGACACCCAGAAGTGGAATTAACACATCAAGGGAGAACCTCAGCTCCATGTCTAGAAGTAGCAGAGATGCCCAGAAGTAGAATGGACAGAAGCAGACCCCCACTTAGCAGAGAAAGTGGCTCCCTTGGTGACATCACCAGGGGCAGAGGTCTCTCTAGAGTTAGAAGTGTGTGTTGTTCCGGGGAGCGCACACATATCGTCTGCATGTGATCCCTACATGTAAGCCTTATCACACATGTTTTCTGCATTTGTACCCTGCCTGTCTATTAGGATGGTGACCTCTATATGGGCAAAATCTTTCTTGTCCTTTATTTAGCCATTTTCTGTAATTAAATATCTTTTCTTTGAACTGCTGTATTCTCTAGTTGACCAATAAGAGAAGCACACTGAGCAATGCTATTTCCTTGGCTCCTAACCCTCCCCCATGTTGCAGCTCCCATCGGAGCAGTCCTCTGAGCAGAACCCATGTGAGGAGACGGAAGGACGCACCTGATTCCCTCTTTGATCCACAGTCTCTTTATGGCATATGAGGAGGGGTCCAATGAGGCCCGAAGCCAGGTCTCGTTCTGCATTGACAGAGCTGGAGTAGTACCTAGTCAGGCATCTGGGATCTGCTTGAGTTGGCCCATCCTCCAAAGTGACTTCCCATTTATATTTGAATGTCTGGCCAGGCATGATCGGCAAATCCTTGACATCTTTCACACCTACCCACAGCCAAGGCAAGAAACAGAAATAGCTTTAGGAGATTTTAACAACTACACATGAAAATTCCTGTTTATGATCTAGAACAAAATGTTGCCAAGTAAGTACTCAATGTGCATATAAAAAACCTCTCTTCTCCTCTTCTCTCTCTCTCTCTCTCTCTCTCTCTCTCTCTCTCTCTCTCGCTCTCTTTCTCTCTCTCCCCCTCCCTCTCTCTCTCTCTCCCTCTCCCTCTCCCCCCCCTCTCTGTCTCTCTATCCCCTCTCTCTGTCTCCCTCTTTATGTGTTTCTCTTTCTGGCTCTGTCTCTTTTTCTCTGTGTCTCTCTGTCTCTCCCCCTCTGTTTCATACACACATTCACAGAGTCCTCTAATTAGAAAAATGAGTGGAGGATGGGGTGGGGAGTGCTACCAACATGCAGGAACAGCAGCATGCAGTACATCTGAGCTCCTCTCCCCCCCCCCCAAAGAATTCCTCCAAACAAATTTAGAGAATGCACCATCGAATCCTGATGGAGAAATCCAAGGAAAAATCACAGTGACTCATTTTTCCAGCCCAGGTTGGCAAATAGAAACAGAAACATCTGAGGACACTGGAGCCAGGGTCTGGCCAGGAATAAGCAGTATGCAATGCCTGTGACCAAGAGCAAGACCTGTCTCCAACTCATACAGGGTGTGTGAACAGGTGCCATTTGGCAGCTTTGTTACTCACTACCAGATCCATGTCATGGATCCAGGGCACAATGAGGAGGGAAACTGTACCCAGAGATGGTGTTTTGCAGTAGGGAGGGGACACAGGCCTTAGGCAGTGAGGAGCAAGCTCAGAAGCAAGTAGCAGCAGCTTAGCTCAGACTGTAAGCACAGAGTAGGGTCTCAGTGCTAGCCTTCAGTCTAGTTTGAAGTCTGAAGTGGTATAATAAGGGAGGAATCTCAGACCAAAGGGGAACCAATAATTCTGTCACTCGGAACCAGCAGAGCTTCCCAGATGGCTGACAGTGGATGAATGCAGCAGCATCTACTGTTGCTCAAACCCAAACTCAGGTCAGGAACTGGCAGAGCTCAGACCAGGGGGACAGTGATCAGATTTTGCCCTCAATGAGACCCCTTTGGGAACACTGAAAGCTTGCTGGTCCCTAATCTGAGCTGTTCCTGAGATCTTGGAATAACACAATGTAATATCCCAAGAAAGCAGACCTTCCCTCCAAAAGTGTACAGATCCCAGACCTATTACAACATCCAAAATCAAGAAGTAGGCTGGACAAATGAGCAAATAAAAAAAGAATCTCATGATAAAAAATCTATTATTGTAACAGGTGCCCTCAGGACATAAGCCCAAAAGAAGAGAATGACTCCCAAATAGCTACAACCAAAGCCTCAAAAAAAAAAAAAACAACCAACCACAGACTGTACACACATTCTACTAGAATTCCTAGAAGAGATTAAGTAAGGGTTTGTTGTTGTTGTATTTTTTTTAAGCAATCAGGGTTAAGTAACTTGCTCAAGGTTACATGGCCAGTTATTTCTGGGTGTGGTGCTAAGTATCTGAGCCCAGATTTGATCCAGGTCATCCCAACACTGGAGCTGGTGCTCTTACTTGCTGTGCTACCTGGCCGCCCCGGTTTGTTGTTTTTTAAAACAAGTTTTAAGATACTCTTATTAAGGAAATGAGAGTGCTTGAGGGGGGAAATAGAAAAGAAATGAGAGCTATGGAAGAAAGAACTGGAAAGGAAATTAATAGCTTGGCACAAAGAGGTATAAAATCTTGCCCAAGAAACAAACTCCTTGAAAATGAAAATGAACCAAATAGAAACCAATAACTCCATGGGACAACAAGAAATATTAAAACAAAGTCAAAAAGCTGAAAAAATGAAGAAAAAGTAAGGTGAATGATACCACCCAAAACTGACCTAGAAAATAGATTAAGGAGATGGCAGAGTAAGGAAGCATTAGAGTCTAGCTCTGGCCCTACACCTCCTCAACAAAGATCTGGAGAATGCACCAGACTGAATTTTGATCAGGAAAGCCAAAAATAAGTCACAATGAGTCATACGTTTAGGCCAGGTAACTTCAGTAGATGGACAGAGAGGTCTGCTTACACTGAGGTTGGGATCTGCCCAGGAGTGCACTGCAACAACAGCAGTGGTGATGGCAATGGTGGGAACTGAGAGAGGACCAAGCCAGGGAGAGATCTCAGGAGATCCCTGAGCAAACCCTAGGTGCAGAAGTGGGGGCATCTGGCGACTCTTTCACACACTACTCAGTGCTGTCACAAATCCAGGGCAAAGAGGAGTGGTTGTGACCTTCAGCTCTAGAAACAAGTTCTGTGCAAACAGTAGTTGTGTGACTCTAATCCCTGGAGCATGGCCCAGTTTCCCAGACCAAAGAGCAGCCAGAAGTTCAGTCACGTTGAACCTGCAAAACCTCCCAGAAAGCTGACAGTGGCTGAGTCAAGTAGCAGTCTGCTGAAACTCTTAACCACTCAGACCAAAACCTAGATCTGGAACTTGCAGAGTTCCAACCAACAAGACAATCAACATACATCCCCAAGGATCACACCACCAAAAGCTTGTAGGTCACCGGCTGGAGCTATGAAAGCAACTGAAGGCTGTAAGAGGACAGAAGTTCAGGTCAGAACTTCAGCCCCTCCCAGCCCCCATCATCTCCCACCCCAAGAAATGTGCAGAACACAGTACTAACATAAGTCCAAAATCAAGAAGTAGACTAGAAAAATGAACAAACAAAAAATAATCCCATCATAAAGAGTTATTATGATAACAAGAAAGCTCAAGTCACAAAACAAAAAGGCAAGAATGACTCAAAACAATCTATAATCAAAGCTTCAAAGAAAAATGCAGCTTGGACACAAGTCCAACTGGAATTCCTGGAAGAGTTAAAGACTTTTTTTAATTCTAAAAAAATATTTTAAAAAATGAGACTAGTAGAGGGAAAGATGGAAAAAGAAAAAAGAGTGAAGGAAGAAAGATATGAAAAGAGAATTAGCAGCTTGGAACAAAAAGTACAAAACTTTACCAAAGAAAAGAATTCTTTGAAAAGTAGAATAGGCTAAATAGGAGCTCCAGGAGAATCAAGAAACACTAAAACAAAGTAAAAAAACTTAGAAAATAGAAGAACATGTGAAATACAGGGAAAAAACTGATTTGGAAAATAGATCAAGGAAAGAATCACTAGAATAGATATGCCATTAGTGAATGGCTTGATTATTGATTAAGAAAAAGAAGAGGGGTGGCTAGGTGGTGCAGTGAATAGAGCACCAGCCCTGGAGTTAGGAGGACCTGAGTTCAAACCCAGCTTCACACACTTAACACTTACAAGCCATGTGACCTTGGGCAAGTCACAACCCCAATTGCCCTGCCTTCCCCCCTCCAAAAAGCAAGAAGAAGAAGAAGAAAACTACCAATACAAAAAATGAAAAAGATAAATTCACAACCAACAAAGAAATGAAAAACAATCATTAAGATCTTGGCAGGCGGAGTCAAGACTGAGGGCTGGAAACAGGACTTTCTCTCAGTTCCGGCTCCCACCTCCCCCAATTCATGTAAAAAATGGCTCTCGACAAACTTTGGAGCTACATAACCCACAAAATGACACAGAGGAGCTAACTTCCAGCTGAGGACAGCCTGGCAGACCGGCAGCAAGTGGCCAGCACAGTGCTCTGGGAGCTGATCCTAGCCCCGCTTGAGCCAGTGGTCTTAGCCCCAGGGCGGCCTGACCAGCTGCCGGTGTGTAAGGGTTATGGGATTTAAAGATCTTCCATGCCCCATTGGACTTGCTGACGTAGCAGGAAGGGGCGGAGCAAGAGGAAATGGAAGCCAAAACTAGAGTTCCTGTGGTGGCTGGCAGTGGGGGCGACGGCGGAAGCAGCAGTAGAGGCAGCAGCAGTGGCAGTGCGAAGCCCTTTTTGAGTTAGCCAGAATTTCTGCTAAAGACTCCTGCTGAGGACTGCCAGGGGCCGGAGCTGCTGGGAGCGCGCTTCCCGGACGCTGGGTGGTTGCTGTAAGTGGGGAGAGGAGGACCTTTGCCTGAGGTAGCCTGTTCTGTTTTAAAGGCTTGAAAATGTGGGTGCTTTCTACTTTATCTACCTGTGCCAATGTCATAACTACTCTGATGGCTTTCACTTTCTGGTTTTGGGACTCAGTCTTTTGGTATCTTAATAAATTTTCTCGTTTATTCCCCCATATGGCAAGCATGATGTATTTTGTGATGGATAATTATATCAGCATATCTGTAATCTCCATAGGCATTGTGAATATGGCATTGCTGATACATTTGGCGACCAGGATGGGATCACAAAATGTCGGACCTCTATTTGGAAGCAGTGGGGCTTTAGAGGGAGAAATGGCTATTCCAGGATGGGAGGATTTGCCTTATTCCTCTCTAGCCAGAGAATGGGCTAAAAGCACAGGGCCCTGTGAAAACTGGGAACCAAGGCTAAAAGAGGGAGAACCTGGAGATTTGGAAAGATGTTTGAAAGCAATACCCATAGAACCAGGCAAAGAACTGGCAGGAGTGTGCAGGAGAGGCTGGGTGCTGCTAACAAGTTATTGCCTTATGTGTAAAAGTAGGGATAAGCTGCTGAAGGAAAGAGCTCGGATGGCTAGGGAGTCAGCTGGTTTGCCTGAGGATTCTTCTGTGTCACAGCACTCAGAAGACCAAACTGGAGGGACTCATGTGGTCCAGGAGCAAGCTACTGTTCATGTAGCTAAAAGGAAGCAAAAAACTAGCAGAACGAATGTGCATGCAGCTTTTGTACAGGCTGGGCAGAGTTGCCCTGACAGCTTCCAGGAGAATGTGTGTGAGGAGAATGGAGCAAGGTTAGATGAGGAGTCTTCTAATGTAGAAGCTCTCCCCATACGAAGAAGAAGACAGGAGAACCACCGAGGCAAAACAGAGTCCAGGGAGATAATTGAGGATTTCACTCAACAGGAGATCACTGATATATTGAGTAGATTCACCCAAAGAATGAGGGAGTCTTTAGTGTCTTGGATAGTAAGAATCACTGATGAAGGCGCTGGAGGAATAACACTGGACAATGAGGACTGTTTAAAATTCATAAGTATCAGTCAGAATCCTTTTGTACACCAGGCTTTTAGGGATCACCATATGCAAGGACGAAATAACAAAACTAATTTTCTAGCTTTAGCTGCAGAAGGATGCAAAAAGCAACATCCTACTGAATCTATGTGGCCTAGGGGAGACAGACCCTAGTACTCACTTAGAGACTGTATGAGAAAGCTAAAGGAGGAGGTAATGAAAACTGCTATCCTGATTGGAGATGCAAATGCATATTATGATACCCCCCTAGGAGTTCCTCATAGAAATATCATAGTGAAGACAGCTCCTCCTGCATATAAGCACCTAATTCTGACTCTGTTAATTGGAGAAATAGGGCACCCTCTTTCAGAGGTGCTGGATAAGATTTCACAATTAAGCTATTTAGGGGAATGGGAAAAAGACAAATTGCCTCGAGAGAGAAGAGTAAACAGCCAGAGGATTCAGAGACAAAATAGACCAACAAGAAGGGAACTGTTTACTGCTCTATTAAGAGCAGGGGTGGACTTCAGAAGAATAGATGGTATTCCAACTGAAGAGCTGCATAAGCTGTACCAAGAAAAGGTACTTAGCATTAGAATGAACAGGGAAGCAGGAACCACCCCTGCAGGTATTTCTGAATCTGAATCTTTGTATCCAAGTTTGCCCCACCTTCAGGGGGAATAGGAGATAGGCCAAGCCCCAGCCCAGATAAAAGAAATATGCAGAAGAGATTGCAGACCCCATATTGGTTTAACAATATATTGGAAGAATGGATCAACTACTGTGACTAGGGCACTGCTTGATACTGGGGCTGAGGCCACACTTATCTATGGAAACCCTGATAAGTTTAAACATGGAACTCCTATTACCATCACAGGTCTAGGAGGTGCTGAAATATCAGCCAGACAAGTTAAAATAACAATGAAAATTGGGCAGTTACCTAAGAAAGAATATACTGTGGTTGTTGTACCCATTCCTGAATACATCATTGGAATAGATGTATTGAGAGGCATGACTCTGAATTTACCTGAAGGGAGATACCAATTTGCTGTGAGGAAGATAGGAATTAATACAGTTTTAGTGGGAAAATTAAAAATGGACCCAATCACTTTACCTGAACCTTCTGAAGTAATTACTTTAAAACAGTATCGTGTGCCAGGTGGGCAAGATGAAATTGCCACTACTATAAAGGAATATGTTGAAGCAGGAGTGTTAGTCCCTACAACCACAAGATGGAATAATCCTGTCTGGCCAGTAAGAAAATCAGATGGGACATGGAGAATGACTGTGGATTATAGACAGTTGAATAAGGTGACTCCTTCTTTGTATGCTGCTGTTCCAGATACCATCACCTTAATACAAAGGATCCAGAAATATGATGGGACTTGGTATGCAGTTATTGACTTGGCAAATGCCTTCTTCACCATCCCAATAGACCCTAAACAATGGGACCACTTCGCTTTCACTTGGCAGGGTAGACAATATACTTTCACCCGCTTGCCACAAGGGTACATACATAGCCCCACTATTTGTCACAGGATTGTGGCTGAACAGTTGGATGAATTAAAGCTACCTGGTGTACAGCTTACCCACTACATTGATGATATCATGATACAGGGAAAAGATGCGAAAGTAGTGGAAAGGAGTTTGACCCTTCTAATTGAGCATATGAAAAGTAAAGGGTGGGAAATTAACCCTGCAAAGGTTCAAGGACCAGCTCAAAATGTGAAATTTTGGGGTATACAATGGAACAAGGGGCTAAGGGAGATTCTTCCTCAAGCCCGACAAAAGATTCAGGATTTTCCTACCCCTACTAATAAGAAGGAGGCCCAAAAGTTCATAGGATTGTTTGGATACTGGAGGCACCACATTCCACATTTGGTACAGATTTTAAAACCTTTATATAGAGTCACATGGAAGAAATATGAATTCGATTGGGGACTTGAGCAGAGTAAAGCTTTTGAAGAAGCCAAGGCTGCCATACAATTGGCCCTAGATTTGTGGCCCATGCAAAATGGTCCAGTGGAATTGCAAGTGACTGTACAAGATGATTATGCAAACTGGAGCTTATGGCAAAAACAACAAAGCCGAAATGTACCTTTGGGATTTTGGTGTAGGAAACTCCCTTCATCTGGAGTCCAGTATACACCTTTTGAAAAGCAGTTGTTAGCTGCATATTGGGCTTTGGTGGAGACTGAACAACTGACTGTGGGCCATGAAGTGATATTAAGACCTGGAATCCCAATTATGACCTGGGTAATGAGTACCCCAGCTTCTCACAGAATTGGACATGCCCAAGAGGCTAGTATAATCAAATGGAAGTGGTATATTCAAAATAGAGCAAAAACAGGCAAAAGCGGAGTCTCTGCTCTGCATGAATCTATAGCAAACATAGAAATTGAGAGGAATGACACACCCCCTGAGCCAAAGCAACAGTTGGTACAGTCCACTGTAAAATGGAATGAGGGATATGATGTATTAACTGAGGAACAAAAGAGACATGCATGGTTTACTGATGGGACAGCAAAATATTTGGGGCAAAAAAGACATTGGAAAGCAGTGGCCTATAACCCATGCACTAGAAGGACTTTGGAAAGTACTGGGATAGGTGCAAGTAGCCAATATGCTGAACTTATGGCAGTATATCAAGCCATCAAAATAGAACAAGGAGGACAGTGTCATATATTCACTGATTCATGGGCGGTAGCTAATGGGTTAGCTACATGGATGCCCATGTGGAAAAATGAAAATTGGGAAATTCATGGTAAACAAGTCTGGGGCAAAGAATTATGGGAAGATATCTGGAACATGTCTTTGGTCACTGACTTGTCAGTTTTTCATGTAGATGCTCATGTGGCCCCCACCACACCAGAACATGAGTACAATGCTCATGCTGATCGACTGGCAAAGATTGCTACTGAACATATTGTCCCTACTTTGACAACAACTGATGATCTGGTATTAGCAAAATGGGTCCACCAAACAGCAGGCCATTTGGGGGTCCAGGCCACACACCAGTGGGCACAAGATCGAGGTATTAGTATCTCTCATTCACTGTTAAAACAGATAGCAGAAGAATGTCATATATGTCAATTGGAAAAGAAGCGAACTGTTCCTCAGGTAGTAACTGGAGAGATAGCAAGAGGAAAAGTCCCAGCCCAAATCTGGCAAATAGATTATATTGGTCCACTACCATTGGATAAAGGATGCAGATTTATATGTACTTGTGTTGACATCTATTCAGGTGTACTAGTAGCTTATATATATACTAGTAGCTTATATATATACAGGCACTGGGGCATAGAGATCCATCGTGCCCTACTGGAAAGTCGAAGGGGGTTTGGGGGAAGATCTGGGAGAGAGCAGATTGGGGGAGGGGATATTCAATGGGAATGCTTTTTTTTGGGGTGGTGGGTAGGGAAAATTGGGGAGAAAATTTGTAACTCAAAATCTTGTGGAAATGAATGATATAAACTAAAAAAAATTTTTTAAAGAGAAAAAAAATAAAAATAAAACAATTATTAGGAGCTATGTCACCGAAATATATGCCAATAAACCTGACAGTCTAAATGAAATGAATGAATATTTACAAAGATATAAATTGCCCAGTTTCATAGAACAGGAAATAATATTTAAATAACCCTAACTTAGAAAAGAAATTGCACAAGTATTAAATTAACTCCAAAAGAAAAAACACCAAGACCAGCAGATTTACAACTGAATTTTCCCAAATATTTAAAGAATGATTAATTTCAATGTACATAAACTTGAATAAGCAGGTAAAGAAGATGTCCTACCAAATTCCTTTTATGACAATAATAAAATCCCTAAACCAGGTAGAGTCAAAACAGAGAAAGAAAACAACGCATCAATTTCTCTAACAAATATTGATGCAAAAATTTTAAATGAAATATTAGAAAGGAGACTATAGCAATATATCATAAAGATCAAACACTATGACCAGGCAGGATTTATACCAGAACTTCAGGGCTGGTTCATTATTATTAAAATTATAAGCATATTTGGCCATAAAACAATCAAATCATAAAACAGTCAAATTCATGTAATTATTTCAATAGATGCAGAAAAAGCTTCTAAGAAAATACAATACCCATTTCCATTTAAATAAAAATACTAGAAAGCATAGGAATAAAGGGAGCATTCTTTCAAATGATAAGTACTATCTATCTAAAACCAAGAGCAAGCTTTATTTTTAATGAGGATAAGCTAAAAGCATTTAATAAGATCAGAGTTGAAGCAAGAATGTCCATTATCACTATTACTATTCAATATTGTATTAGAAAATGCTGGCTATGGCAATAAGAAAAGAAAAATAAATTGAAGGAATAGTATAGGCAACAAGGAAATAAAACTATCATTTTTTTTACAGTATGGTGGTATATTTAGAAAATCCTGAAGAGTCAACTGATAAATTCACAAATTCATAAAATGAGCTGGAGAAGGAAATGGCAAACAATTCCTCCAATGGCATCATGAAGAGTCGGACACAACTGAAAAGGAGCGAACAACAACAAAAGTTATGTTCCAGGCATTGTGCTCAGTGCTGGGGATACAAGAAGAGGTAAAAAACAGTCTTAGGGGGCAGCTAGGTGGCACAGTGAATAGAGCGCCGGCCCTGGAGTCAGGAGGACCTGAGTTCAAATGTAGCCTCAGAAACTTGACATTTACTAGCTGTGTGACCTTGGGCAAGTCACTTAACCCCAATTGCCTTACCTTCCCCCCTCCAAAAAGCAAAAAAAAAAAAAAGACAGTCTTAGACCTCAAGGAGCTCACAATTTAATGGGGGAGACAACAAGCAAACAAATATGTACAAATAATATATATACAGGGTAAATGGGAAATAATTAACAAGAGGGAAGGCACTTGAATTAAAAAGCGTTGGGGAAAACTTCCTAAAGAAGATGGTATTTTAGCTGGGACCTGAAGGAAGCCAGGAAACAGAGATGAGAAGGGAGAGTGTTCCAGACATAGGAGACAGACAGAGGAAATGTCCAGATTCAAGAGATGGAGTGTCTCATCCATAGAACAGCCGGGGGCAGTGTCACTAGAACAAAGAGTATATGGTGGGAAATAAGGTGTAAGAAGACTGAAAAGTATGGGTGAAGCTAGGTTATGAAGGGATTTGAGGGTCAAACAGAGTATTTTGGATATGATCCTAGAGGTGATAGGGAGCCACTGTAGTTTGAGGGTGTGTGTGTGTGTGTGTGTGTGTGTGTGTGTGTGTGTGTGTGTGTGTGTGTGTGTGTGTCTCAGGGTGGGGTGGGGTAGACGGTGACTTGGTCTGACTGCCACTTTAGGAGAATCACTTTGGCAGCCAAATGGAGAATGGACTGGAGTGAGGAGAGACGAGTCAGTTAGACCCACCAGCAGGATATTGCAATAATGCAAGTGTGAGGTGATAAAGGCCTATACTAAGGTAAGGACAGTATCAGAATAGAGAAAGGAAAGAGGTTGAAAGGTGAAATGGAGAGGCCTTGGCAAAAGACTGCATATGGGAAGGTGAGAGATAGTGAGAAGTTAAGCATGACATCTAGGTTTCCAGCCCAGGGAACTAGAAGGAAAATGGTGACCTCATGTAATATTAGTGGAATAAGAAGATCTTCCCTGTCCACTAATAGGCCTATATGACCACATGTCAATCACAGATGTCTTGCTATTTTCACAACTGTGATACATCCTGAGTTCTATAGAGCCCATTGGGGAAGAAACTTGCCTAAGGATGGGCTTGCTTAGGGGATGCTTGCTTACAGGGAGGCTTGCTTGTAGGAAGACTTTCACATCTTTTGGTTCTAAGTTAAGTAAGCACTGAGTCACAAGGGATATGGTGCCTTCTGGCTCCAAGCCTATTAGTTGAAAACTATATATACCGGTTGGTATTTTACTTTGGGGGTTAGCTTATGAGGATCTTTTGATTCCCTGGATGGGACTCTGAGTAGCCATTTGTTAAGAGCCCCCCAACTACTCAAATGTTGGTGCTCTCCCGGTCTGGTGGTATATGTAGGTGGTTGTATTACTTTGTTTAGACAGTAGGAGCCCTGTCTTTTGAATCTTTGTGCTAATTTCTCTGCTTTATTTTCTACTTATCTGTAATCAAAGTAAGATTGTCGACTCCTTTAAAAATTGTCTTTCCTGGGGTGGCCAGGTAGCACAGCGAGTAAGAGCACCGGCTCCAGTGTCAGGATGACCTGGAGATCGAATCCTGGGGTCAGATACTCAACACCACACCCAGAAATAACTGGCCGTGTAACCTTGAGCAAGTTACTTAACCCCAATTGCTTAAAAAAAATTGTCTTTCCTTTAGCAAAGCAGATCAAAGAACCTGTGCTAGCAGACCATCCTGTGTGCTAGGGTGGTCAGTATTACATCTCAATAGTAATAGAGAAGGTTGGAAGTAGAGAGGAGAGATGTGTGATTGAAGGCCAGTGGAGAAGTTAGGGCAGGAAAGGTAGATTTGAGAATCATCAGAAGAGAGATGATAATGAAATCCATTGAAGTTGATGAAGTCACCAAGTAAAGAAATATAAAGGATAGAGAGAAGAGGGTCCAAGACAGTGCTCTGGGGGACACCAATGGTTAAAGGACATGATTTGGATGAGGATTCAACAAAGGAGACTTAAAAGAATTGGTGTTATATGGAGGAGGAGAACCAGGAAAGAACCATGTCCCAAAAATCTAGAGAGAAGAGAGTTTCAAGGAGAAAAAAGTGATCAACAGTGTCAAAGGCTGCAGAAAGATCAAAAGAGAATAAGGATTGAAAAAAGGCCATTGGATCAGCAACTCAGAAATCACTGGTAACTTTGGAGAGAGCAGTTTCTATTGAATTATGAGATCAAAAGCTCAACTGTAGGGGGTTAGAAAAAGAGTGAGAGGAGAGAAAGTGGTGGCATCTATTGTAGACAGCCTTCTCAAAAAGTTTAGCCACAAAGGGAGAAGAGATATAGGATGATAGAAAGGAATGTAAGTATCAATTGAGGGCTTTTGGAGGATGGGAGAGACATGAGCAAGACACAGGCATGTTTATAGGCAATACAGAAGAAGCCAGTAGACCAGGGAAGGATGAAGATAAGTGATAGAGACAGGGTGGCAGAAGAGGCGATCTGTTGGAGGAGACATGACGGAATGGGATCACTTGAGCATGTAGAGGGGTTAGTCTTGGTAATGAGTAGAGCTACACTTTTGTGTGATGGATGGTGAGAGTGATCTAAGACTTGGCAGGATGAAATCAATATGACAAGGGGGCCAGAGACTTAAGAGGACAGGGTAGAGTTGAACTGGTTCACCAAGGGGTCAAGATGGGGAAAAGAAGTGAGTATAATGAGTACAAGGGTGATGGTCTAGGAGAGAACTAAAGAGTCAAGGGATTAGTGGTCATGGTGTGAATAAAGAGTGGTGTTTGGTAAGGGAAGGTAGGAGAAGTGCAAAGCCAATAGATTATGGTCACATAAGGGAATTTCAGAATTCTTGAACATGGAAATGGTGCATCTGTGTGTGATGGCAAGATCAAGAGTATGACCATCATTGTGTGGGATTGAGGTGGGATGAAGGTGAACTCACGAGAAGTGAGTAGTTGACAAATTGAGTGGTTAGGGTGTTTGAGGAAGAGACAAATATGAAGTCTGTTAGTATGAGGACAGAAGTTCGGAGGAGAGAAAGACTACTTATTGAGGAAGGTAGGATAGTGACCTGGAGGTCTCTAGGCAATAGCTACCAGGATTTTGATTGGGTGGAAGTTGTGAATTGGATGGACTTCAAAGAAAGAGAGATTACTGAATGATGGCAGTAAGGAGAGAACCTGGAAGTGGAAGTGGGGAGCAAAGGAGTATTCCAACTTCCCTGCCTTGACCAGCAAGTCAATGGAATGAGGGAAGGTACAGCCAATACTGAAAAGAGTAGCCAGGAACACTGTCATCACAGGTAAGTCAAGCCTTGCTGATTGCTAAAAGACAGAAGGAGTGGGAGAGGAAAAGATTTAAGATGAAAGCAAGTTAGTTGCCTGTGGAACAGGCATTCCAGAGGGCATAGTGGAAGGGATGGATGGTGTTGGTTGGGACTTTGGGGTGGGAAGGTTGAGGGGAATAGGAATAAGAATCTAGTGGAGATGGGGAATGGAATTTGGATAACATCCTACAGGCATTCAGAAAGGGATGTAAAAGAGCTGCCTCCCTTCCCACTTTTGGAAAGCACATGGATCTAAAGTGAAGAAAGGATGTCTAATGCCTCACTCCTCTCCTCCAACTCTCCAAAGGTGAGTGAAATCAGGGAGCCAAATAGAGTCAAATAAAACTATTTCCATGGCCAAACCTGCCGCACATTCTAAGTCTTGTTGAGATATACTTGATTTCATATTTCATTTAGTTTTTCAATGGAAATCTCCACCAATGCCATGAGGAGAGCGCTCACCAAAAGTTGCCCAAGGATCTTTCCAGCTATGTCTGGAGAAGTCCATTATCCATTGGGCTGTAACCCACCCAGACCAATTCCTCCAGACTAGAAGAATCAGGCTATGGAACAGTCCCACTGGGGCCATTGTAGGGCATGGAGGTATACAATGATTTGGAGGAAGAAAAATCACAAATCCCAACATTTCCACATGAATTGTGGGCCCACAGAGTGGTTGGAGCACTCGCCACAAGTCTCTTCCTATTCCAGTCCATCCTCCACACAGCTGTCAAAGTGACCTTAAAGAGCAGATCAGACAATGTCACCCCCTACTCAATAAACTCCAATGGCTCCCTATCACCTCCAGGATAAAATAGAAAATGCTGTGTTTGGCCTTCAAAACCCTTCATCCTTATTGCCCTACCTTTACAGTCTTCTTTTACCTTATGCCCTACCATGAGCTCTGTGATCTAATGACAGGGGCTTCCTTGCTCTTCCTCTAACATAACATTCCATCTTTTGACTACATGGATTTTCAATGATTGTCCCCCATGCCTAGAATATTCTCCCTCCTCGTCTTCACCTCCTGGCTTCCCTGGCTTGCTTCAAGTCCCACCTTCTATGGGAATGTTTTGCTGATCCCCCCCCCACCCTACATTCCAGTGCTTTCCTTCTGTTAATTATCTCCAATTTATCCATTGTATGGCTTGTTTGCATGTCCCCCGTTAGACCGCGAGCTCTTCAAGGACACAGACTAGTTTTTACCTTTCTTTGTATCCCTAGTACTTAGTGCAATGTCTAACATGTAATGGGCGCTTAATAAATGTCCATTGGCTGACGGATTGACCCAGGCCATGCCTCTCCCCTGGCTGCTCTGGGCAGTAGGGCCCTGCTCTGTCAGTACCTACAAAGACTCAACTGGACAATAACTTTGATTCTCTTGGGATATATTTAAAGAAGGGATTTCAAATTCCTCTTAAGATATTGGAGAATATTGGGCAACTGGCCACCTCCTGGTTCCTTACAGTTTCCTCCTCCTGGGCTGCCTCACTCTGCATTTAACTCAATTTAAGAAGGCAAGACCTATAGGTTAGTTTCTTAAACCGCAAGATTCAGGGATTGTAATGTTAGGGGTGGAAGGGCCTCTGACCCTCTAGCTATAGAGGCTATAGCCTCCCAGATTCCAACGTGTGAATACATAGCCCCATCTTGAACAGCGCAACCATGCTCTTACCTTTAGGCAGTCTACCTGAGTGCAAAGGACTGACGCTGGTGAGCCCATGAGGATATATGTTGTATGGTCGGCTTGCTAAGTTTTTGAATATGATCTGAAAGGATAAATGATAAATCAGTTCAAGTCTTAATAAAAGGCAAAATTGGAGCCTATGACAAGGAAGATCTGATCTCTAAAGTTAAAAGCTACCAATTAGGGGCAGCAAGGTGTTGCTGGGCCTAGAGTCAGGAAGACCAGAGTTCAAATCTAGTCTCAGACACTTACTAGCTGTGTGAGTCTGAGCAAGTCACTTAAAAAAAACTCTGTTTGCCACAGTTTCTATATCTGTAAAATGGGAATAATAATAGTACCAACCTCTCAGGGTTGTTGTGAGGATCAAATGAGATAAAAGCACTTAGCACAGTGTCTAGCACACAGTAAGCATTATATAAATATTAAGAAATGTACTAGGGGCAGCTAGGTGGTGCTACAGTGAATAGAACACTGGACCTGGAGTCAGGAGGACCTGAGTTCAAATTCAACCTCAGACACTTGACATTTACTAGCTGTGTGACCTTGGGCAAGTAACTCAACACCAATTGTCCTGCCCTCCCCCCTCAAAAAAAATGTAATGACATGCTCAGAATATCTTTCTCCCTCATTCACAGGTAAGAAGGTTGGAGCAGAGAAGCCCAAGCTCTATGGTCTGTAACCAGCTTATATTTTCCTTTGAAGCTTTTGGTGCAGGAGTTCTGACTTCACTGTCTTCCTCCTGTTCCATGCTTTGATCCTTTTTGCCCCCCAAATAGGAGTCTAATGTTGGATTCTTCTGTTTGTTTTGCTTCCTTTGCCTGGTCATGTTGCCACTCAGTTACTTGACTTTTGGGCTTTTTGCCACAGTAGGACTCTGCTACCAGACAGAGTAACTTTCTACCAAAAGCTGGGGTTTTCTCAGCTGTGGGAGGTGTTAGTTGGGTGGCCTCTCTGAAGCCTCCACATGCTCTGGTAAGCTGATCATACACCCCAGGACCTCTACTCTAGACTGTAATCCAGATCCAAGCAGGTTAAAGCAAGAGCAATTACCCTTCAGACTGGTCACTTGGTCCCCCTACATTCTGCAGGCCAGGAGCTGAAGCTGCCATGTGGCAGCAGCTGCACCGTAGCCCTCAGCGGCTTCTTGCCCTGGGGGGGTAAAAGCCGACACACTCCCAACTACTGGGTCTCAAAGTCCACACTGCACTGACCTCTCACTTTGTCCTTAGCATCTAGGTGTTGATAATTCTGGATCACCACAGCTGCTGGTGATCTGAAGTCCCTCCAGCCGGTGGTTGGTCAGGCCCACCCTGGGATTAAAACCTTGGTGTGGAGCTGGGCTTAGCTCCCAGAGTGCTTCACTGGCCGATTCCTGCTGGCCTGCTGCGCTGTTCTCAGCAGGAGATTAGCTTCTCTGTGTCATTTTGTGGGTTCTGTAGCTCCAAAGTTTGTTTAGAGTCCCCTTTTACATGGATAGGAGGTGGTGAGAGCCGGAGCCTCGTGGAGGTCCTGTTTCTACTCCACCATCTTGACTCCGCCCCATTCTTGTTTTTTTTTCATTTGTATTTTGAATTCCAAATTCTTTCTCTAGATCCCACTCTTCCCCATCCACTGAGTAGGCAAGAAATATAATACCCATTATACAGATGTAGTCATGCAAAATACATTTCTACATTAGCCATGTTGCAGTTGTGGGGTGGGAAGCAAGAAAAATAAAGAAATAAGGGGGCAGCTAGGTGGCACAGTGAATAGAGCACCGGCCCTGGAGTCAGGAGGACATGAGTTCAAATCGAGTCTCAGACACTTGACACACTTACTGGCCATTCGACTTTGGGCGAGTCACTTAACCCCAACTGCCCTCCAAAAAGAAAAAAGAAAAAGGAAGAAAGGGAAAAAATCTGCTTCCGTCTCTACTCTGAGCTCATCAGTTCTCTCTCTGGAGGTGAAGAGCATTTTTCATCATGAGTCCTTTGGAATTGTTTCGACAGTCTTGTGAGATAGGCAACATAAGCACTCTATTTTACAAATGAGAAACTTCAGGCTCAAAGGTGAAATGACTTATCCAAAGTCACATGGCTAGTAAATAGAGAATCAGAGACTTGAACCCAGATTTTCTTCTTCCAAATCAAGAGCTCTTTCTGCTACACCCTCTGACCCAATGTGGTTTGCCTCATCTCAGGGAATGTTCCACCTGATGTTTTTACAATAAACAATTGGTTTATTTTTGACCAATGGTTAGGGCACATGGACTAGTGTGCAATAGGAAGAGCTCTGGATTGACGGTCACAGGGCCTGGGTTCACATCTAGACTGATTGACTTTGAGTAAGTCATGGTCCTTCTCTAGGCCTCAGTTTCTTCATCTGTAAAATGAGAAGAGTTGACCCCAATGATCTCTGAGATCTATTCAACTCTAAATCTGGGATCCATCATTCACACATAGTCCCTTCCTACTGGGTCTCACTGGTGAGTTTGTCCCAGCTCCCCCTGCTCCCTCTTGAGGAAAGATTGAGAAGGCAGTTCACTTCTGAAACCAAGCTTAACTCTTCTCTCTCTAATGGTCTCTGGATGAGTTCCTCCCAGGAGTAGCTTAAGGAGGTGACTAGACAGGGTCACGAGCCCTAGATTTAGTCATCTAAGAGCTTCATCCTCTTTTCCCCAAGCCAGGACTAGGTTAGGGTAATGATCTACACCAAAGAGGTAGCTAGCTGGTGTAGTGGATGGAGTGCTAAGGCCTGCTGGGCCTGGAGTTAGGAACAGCCAAGTTCAAATCTGGTCTCAGGCACTTAGTTGCTGTGGGACTCTGGGCAAACCATCCCCAAGAGTCTCCTCTGGAGATCCATAAGCATTACCCTCCACTGGACCTATAACCTTGGGTTCCTGAGGATCTGAGCCCTGGCCCCATAGGCTGGCTGTAGTGAGGAGGATGACCATGGACTTGTGAGCTGAAATGGGAGGGCCAGGCTATAGCCACACGCCCATTATCTACTGGCAAAATTCATCTTATACAAGATCACATCAAGTCTCCTCAGTCCCCCTGCTCCTGGGGCCTAGAGCTCAAACCCTCCTTCTTTGTTTTGTTTTGGGTCTTTTTGGAGGGGGGAAGGCAGGGTAATTGGGGTTAAGTGACTTGACCAAGGTCACACACACAGAGCTAGTAAATGTTAAGAGTCTGAGGATGGATTTGAACTCAGGTCCTCCTGACTCCAGGGCCAGTGCTCTATTCACTGTACCACCTAGGTACCCCTCAAATCCTCCTTCTGGCTGGACAGGGTAAAGGTAGACCTCAGAGAGCACTGCCCAGATCTTCTATTTAAGGAGGGAGCCTAGGACAGCCACCTTATCATTTCCTGCCAGGTTGAATTATTTCATCAGCTCCCCTCCTTCCCCTACCCCTTTCAGGTTTTTTTTAATGTGTTTGCATTGTTCCTGCCCACCCTCCCCACCCCGACAATTACATTATAAGTTCCTTAAGGGCAGGGACTGTCTTTGGCTTCTCTTTGTGTCCCTAGGACTTAGCACAGTGCCTAGCACATAGTAGGCCCTTACTGAATGTTTATGGACTCTTCGATTTCCTCAATTGTAAAATTCAGATAATAATAGCAGCTAGGCCTAGGGCTTTCATTAGAATGAAAGGAGATAATATTTGTAAAGTACACAGTGCAGTCATTTCCTGACACATAGTAGGTGCTTAATAAATTCTTGACTCCTTTCCTTCCTTTCCAAAGAGAAGAAAGAATCAGCCTTTTGGATTACTTCAGTTAATGAAAGTTACTTTCATTGTTCCCCTTTGACTAGGTGGCAAAGAGAGCCCTCCCTTGAAAGAAGGGGTCCAAGAGGGATGGAATGATTTTAGGAAAATTATTCTTCAAGGTGGACTTTCCAGACTATTGTTCCATTGGATAAATCCAACTGCATAGTGAACTAATCCTTAAACTCTAAGTAAGCCCTTGGCTCTGAAATGGACTTTGTTTAAGAATCTTCTGAATTGGCACTTCACAGTGACTTGTGGGACAAAGTTGTTCCAGGACATAGGGTGGAGGTGAGGGGGGATCTGTTGTTATGGATTGCTCCATCCCCTCTCCCCTCACCCCCCTCTCTCTGCAGAAAAATTCTTAGATTTAGAATAATCTAAATTAAAATCGTTTCTGGTGGGCTTGTACCTAAAATACCTATACTAGTGATTGTTAAAAATTCATGCACTAAGTTCAATTTCATCTCCTCTGAAACTTCCCAGAGATTCTCACAGCAGCTCCAGATCCAGCCCACCTGCCTGTCAGCCCTGTACCAAGACCTGTCATTTCTACCTTCCCAACATCTCCCAAATACTCCCCACCTCTCTAAGGCTGCCACCACTCTGTGGCAGGCCCTCATCACCCATTCCTGGACTGTTGCAGTAGTTGCTGGTGAGAATGCCTGCCTCAAGGCTCTCCTCATTCCAATTCATCCTCTATTCATCCACCAAAGTGATGTTCCTAAAGCGCACATCCCACCATGTTACCTCCTCTACTCAATAAATTCCAGTGGCTTCCTATGGCCTCCAAGATCAAATATAAAATCCTGCTTGGCTTTTAAAGTCCTTCCTAATCTGGCCCCTTCCTACTTTTCCAGTCTTCTTGCACCTTACTCACCCCCCCTCTTCCCACCCCATAGTGTATAATCCAACACCACTGGACTCCTTGCATCTCCAGACTCCAAGCACATCAGCCTTCTTCCATGCCTGGACCTCTGTCCCTCCTCACCAACTCCTCCTGGACTCCCAGGTTTCCTCCAGATCTCAACAAAAATTCTCCCTCTAGAAGAAGCCTTTCTTGGTCCCCCTTAATCAGGGTGCCTTCCCTCTGAGATAATCTCCCTCTTATCCTGTATATATCATGTTTGTACCTGGTTGCCTGTATGGTTGTTTCCCCCAGTACATCGGAATCTCCTAGACGTTATAGTTTTAACGTTGCATCCCCAGAACTTAGCACTGTGCATGGTGCCTCACCAAGGCTCATTGACTTGTGTCGTTTTAGCTTGTCTTTGAACCAAGGCCTTCTCCAAATACTTCAGAGGCCATTCCCAGATCATGTTCATCTCCAGTTGCCAACTCCTCCGTCCTGTCCAGTCTCTCCCAGAACATTTCATGACCCCTTCCTGCCTGCTGTGACTCCAGCCTCTTGACTTCACAGAATTCAACATCACCAACTGAGACAAGGTTGAGTCTTGAACAGTCAATTTAGCTGCCTCTGTCAATCTACCACTCTCTGACCACTAATAATCTCCTTGGACCCATTCTTCAATAGTTAGCATACTCCCAATCCATCATATGCTCCTCAGCTCAACAATTTTGAACCTCCCAGCTGTTGTATTAACCCCATCCTCTATTCCCCACTCCCTGCAATCACACCCACCCAAATGTCCCACCTCAGATCTACCCAGTCCTTCCACTCTGCTCTCTGGAAATCCTTCTTCATGGGTAACAAATTAATTTTCATCTTAAACCTTTTTTTCCTTTCTTGCTCCCTCTATCTTCTTGCTCTCACTGAGACCCTAATGATACAACTTCCCTTTTCCAGCACAAGCTACACTGATAACCACAACTCACTGGTTGTGGTAGAAGAGTCAGAATACTCCTTGCTTCCCAGTACTACTTCCAGGCTCTTTCTCCATTCCTATAACTCAGAAACCTCTCCTTTTTGTGGTTCATTCAATCAAAATTTATCACCCAAAGAAGATTCTGGTAGCTGTTATTTACTGATGCTTAGAACATTCTCCTTCCTTTCTCCCTCAGAATCCTCCCTCCTTCTTCACAATCTTTCTCTCCTCCTTAACTCTACTGCTCATACAAGGAGATAGGCATATAGATATGTATACATATATATGTACGTATACACACATACAATACAATACACACATACATACACACACATGCACATATACATGTACACAGACATATATACACATGCATACATACATATACATGCACATACATAAATTTTAGCCATGACAATTTAATATGGAATAAAAGCTTTCAGTAGCTATTGGGGATTATTTTCCATATTAATGAGATTAATTTAATTAATTAATGAGATCTCCTATGTCTTCCTAAGAAACCTCATTTATGCTAATTAAATAAAATGTTGCTGAAAATTTCATTCATTTCATTTCTTGAAAATATGCATAGTTAATGAGATTTCCTATGTGTCCAGACTTTAGGGACACCTTGTAGAATGTAAACTTCTTAAGGGCAAGGACTGTTTTTTGCCTTTCTTTGTATGCCCTTCCTCGCTATCCCACAGCTGCTTCTATCCTCATGTAAAATGTAAAATAGTAAAATGTGAGCTGAATGATCATCCAATAAAGTGGGTTTGGGGTCAGTTGAATAAATCATTCCCAAAGAATACTGATTAACTTTCAATGTCAACACAAAGGTCTCCCCAATGGAGTGCCACCAGGAATTCTTGGGCCTGTCTTAAAAATCAAAGGATGCTTCATTTAGAGCTGAAGGGGGCCGGCCTTAAGCATCAACTAGTTCAAGGGGTAAAAAAAAGAAAGGGAAATGACTTGTCCAAAGTCTTGCAAGTAGCAACCAGCAGATGTGGCTTGGAGACTCAAATCTAGGCCTCATTTTTCCAGCTTTTTCTCTTTCCAGCTCAGTTTCCTAGAATCCCTCCCCCTCTTACCAAGAGTGTGTCCCCAACTTCTCCATAAAGCAAAGGTCCCAAAATGCCTGATTCTTGTTGACTAGACTGAGGAGTCTTGAAAGTTTCATCTGTGTAGGCCATGTATCGGGCTTTCTTATACTTCCTGCCAAGCCACTGAGGATGACTGTTCAGATAATGGCTTTTGGAACCTCTGCAAAGAAGGAAAAAAGATGAGGGGGTGACATGAAGTTCTCATCGTAAGTCCTAAGGGAAGGATAAGAGCAAGGCAAACTTGTGTGGCTGGTACAATCATAGGAAGGAGGGCTGGCAAGGACCTTGGAAGAGACCACAACACTAACAGACAGCCCAACGGCAGCACTTGGGAGGTTAGAAAGGGCTGCATATCTCCTCACATTTGAGCCCCTCATCAGTCCTGTAACATAGTTACTGTATGTATTATTGTCCCCATTTTATAGCAGAGGAAACTGAGAGGGGTGAAGTGATTTGCCCAATGTCACTAAGTAGAGGGCCCCTGGAACCCACATTCTCCACCTCCAAACCCAGCACCCTTTTTCACTACATGGTGCTGTTTGCCACACTGGAATGAGAAGGAGGAGGTAACAAAGTTGGATAATGCTCATCCACTCTCAGCTGTCCTGGTACCAGTCCATCTGTTTGTGGAATACTTTCCAGGTATCTCCCAACCAGATGGAAATGATTCCTCAGCTGCAACAAGTTCCACCAGACCAAGGCTCTCTTATTTTGAGGCCATGGGAAATGTCTTTTGAGCAGTGTACCAAGAGGGTGGGCAGAGAAGAGGGACAGACTTAGGGTAGAAATGGGTGGTGGGAAAGGCCTTCTGTTACCTACCTCTGGCCTGGCCCAACTCACCTGGCTGAGGGGTCAACAAGGGCTGCAGGTGCATAGTCCCAGTCTGCCTCCTGTACCCCAATGTAATGAAGCCATGCTTTGGGGTGCTTCTTGGCCACTGACCGTGCCTGGAGGAAGGGAGAATCGCTGGCATCAGCCAACAGGAACACCTCTGTGTCCTGCTCATAGTCATCATAGTAGGCCTCTGAAGTGCTCTCCCTCTGGACCTGGGGCTCCTCGGGACAGGCTTCCACATGGACATAGGCTTCCATGCCATCTGGAGTATAACAAGACAAGCCTCTGTTAGCAGAAGCCCTGAGAGCCTGGCCTATGTGAGGACAGCACCCCCCCCCCCAACCAAAACCACATTGTTTTCTGCCCTCTCCTTTGATTACTCAGCTGGTTGAGCTAATCCCAACTCTCCAGTTGGCCTTCCCATGGCCTTTATCTCCTTGGCAGCTCAAATCTCAGCTCTCTTCCACCTGGATTCTTCCCTGGGGTTGAGTACATATGCTGAAGTCTTGTGGCTTTCAGCCTCCCTAATCTGGCCTGATGTTCCCCTTCCCATAGTGCCTTTCAGTCAGCAGGAATTCTTAACATGGAGTCTTAATTAAATCAGGAGAGGGCCTTTGGGTGGGGGTGCACCTCCATACCATTGAAGAAATGCTATTTCCTTTCTGTCAAGCTCCCTACAATTGCATGGCTAGTGAGGCAGGAAGATGTCTCAGTTCATTCTATTTCTCAGTAGCTTTTATCCCAAACCATCTGCTGCAATAACTTCCAGTTGATTGGAGCTAGTATGTGAGTATGTGCTCCTAGGTCACCTTCTCTTTTGCTTCCCCCCGCCCCAATTTCTGGCCCCAAAGGGGGGCATAGTCAAGTGACTTTGGCCTTTGCCCCCACCTTCAGTTTCCTCTTATCATCCTTTCCTTGCAGGAATTTCTCTTCCTTCCCACCATACATCATGGATAAAGAGAATTATTCCCGCAGGAATATTTCCCTTGCTTGGGTATTTACCAGCTCAAAGACCCAACATTTTCCCTCTTCTCTGGCTCAGTTATGTGTACTAATAGACCAGACTGCCATATCACTTTGAGGCCAGTAGGTGGTGCTACAGACTGTCATCTTCCAGGAGAGGTTCTTGGATGTTTTAGTACAAGGATATCTGTCCTTGTCCATTCATTTCAATTATTTCTGAATCTCCATGACCTCATTAGGGTTTTTTTTTTTTTTGGCAAAGACACTGGAGTGGTTTGCCATTTCTTTTTCCAGGTCATTTTATAGATAAGGAAACTGAGGCAAACAGGGTGACTTGCCCAGGGTCCCACAGCTGGTTAAGCCTCTGAGGCCAAAATTAAACTCAGGAAGATTAATCTCCAGGCCTGACACTCTATCCTCTTCACCTCCTAGCTGCCCATAGTACATATAGCACCTTTGAAATGATCATAATTCAGCTGTAACTAACTCAGTATGTCTCACCACTTTCTTGTTTTGAGGAAAAGACCAAAAGACTAGGAAAAAAGAGAGGAAAGATGAAAAATAAACATCTGGAACCAGGTAGAGTTACTTCTTATCTGTCTCCTGCCTTCAAGGTGGACCTCTGCCCATTTGCAATTGTTCACAGATTAGCAACTTTTCCTTTTGGGGTTGCACTCATTTGGGGTTCTGCTAATGGAGGAGAGTCATGCTTCAAAGCTGAGCTGAGAGAAGGAAACAAACTAACCTGGGAATGAGGCAAGCACTGTTATCCAGGAGTTCATTTTACCACAGATGGGGATGACAAGTTGAAGGGAACCAGAAAACTCCTCAGTCATGCTTGTATCTCATTAAAAAAGGCCTTGATTGGGGGCGGCTAGGTGGCACAGTGAATAGAGCACCAGCCCTGGAGACAGGGGGACCTAAGTTCAAATCTGGCCTCAGACACTTGACACACTTACTAGCTGTGTGACCTTGGGCAAGTCACTTAACCCCAACTGCCTTGCCCTCCCCTCTCCAAAAAAAGGCTTTGGGACTTCAGGAGAAGAGCCAAAAATAGGAAAAGTTTAGTTCCAAGAGGCTCTGGAGCATCAGGGAATTCTATTACCTATAGCTTGGTGGGCTCCTCTGAGTTCGTGAGAACTGCCCACTCACCAGCAGTCAGCAGTGCGGAAAAGCTAGTGGCTAGAAAATTAGCTGCATGGGATCTTGGACTGCATTCAGAGAGGTGCCACTGCTAGGGTTAGGAAGGAGACACTCTCACTGGCCTCTGCCCCGTCTAACCTCATCAGGAGGATTGCGTCCAATTCTGGGTACCACATTTTAAGAAGAATAGTGATAAGATAGCAGGGGTCCAGAGGAGGGCAACCAAGATGGAGAAAGGTCTCAAGGCCATGCAATAATAGGGTCAGTTGAAGGAGATTGTCATGTTTAGCCTGGGAAAAGAGAAGATTCAGGAGCACATGGAAGCCACCTTCAAGCATTTGAAGGGCTGTCATGGAGAAGAGGGATCAGGCTTGTTCTATTGGGTCCCAGAGGACAGAACCAAGAGCAAGGAATATAAGATGTGAAGAGACAGCTTTAGGCTTGGCAAAAGGAAAGAAATGTTCTAACACTCAGAGCTGCTCCAATGTGGAATGGGCTGCCTTGAGAACTGGGTTATTCCTCGTCATTGGAGGCTGGAAAGGCACTGAGCAGGCTGTTGTAGCAGAGGTTGGGTTGGATTAGAAAGAGGCTAAAGCCCCTTTCCACTGTGAGAATCTGTGACTCTATTCCCCCCCCCCCACAACCCAACCCCCCACTACAGGGTGACTCTCCTATTGTACATAGAACTAGGAGATAACAATTCTGTTTTCAGAACTCCTTGGGGGTCCCTAAGATCTTACCATGTTGGTGAGAGGAGATCTGGCAAAACATCAGAAAGTGGCCAATGTCCATAGGCAGCGTCTGGGCGGTGAGAAAGGTGGCTGGAGAGATCTCCAGAGAGGTAAGGCGATGATTTCTCACGAGGAATGTATGGTTTTCCAGAAAAATAGAGTGAACTTCAGGAGCAGTGCCCATCCCAATCACATGCCAATGGACCAACTTCCTATGACACACTAGCAGATCTGCAAAGGATCGTGCAGTCAATCAACAAGCATTTTGGAAGCCCATCCTCTGTGCCAGCCAATGAGGCTCCAAAGCCAAGGTGAAATGGTCTTTATCCTCAAAGACCTTACATTTGAACAGAGAAGAGGACATGCACATGTATCAGCATATTAGAAGACATACAAAGTGGACCCCTCTTCTAGTCCTCTCCTTTCTTATCTCCTTCTGGCCTCCCCCTCCCCCTTTACCTTCCCTCTCCCCTCCCATCCACTTTTCTTCTTCTTGTTGTCTTTTTGGAGGAAGAAAGGCAGGGCAATTGGGGTTAAATGACTTGCCCAAGGTCACACATCTAGTAGATGTCAAGTGTCTGAGAAGGGGATCTGAGGCCAGGGCTCTTGTCCTAAGTTTGCTTCCAAGCCAGGCCTGCACAGCTTGGCATTTAGGTAGGGGCCTTTTAAATTGAAATAGGCTAAACTTCTTTGCCACAGATAGGTTTTTAGCGGCTCCCTTTCTAAGTAAAGGTATATATAGTTAATGATTAAATGATTTTGCAAATAAACCATATTTTTTAAAAAAAGAAATTTCAATTAATATCAATTAATTACACTTATTTATATCATTATATTATATTATATTATTATTATATTATATTATATTATTATATTATATATTATATTATATAATTATATAATTATATTATATTAAATATATGATATTTATATCCTATATTATTTATTAATATCAATTAATTACACTTAAGATTTTTATTTATCATGAAATTGTGCCTCTCAGACTAGAGACTGATGATGGTTGGTTGCTGCAGGTCAAGTGACAAACAGGAGAGTGTGAGTAATGGCAATCTACCTGCCAAATTACATCCTTCTACATTTTTCATGAGCTGTCCAAAATCCTTTGGTGGGCTACAAAGGGCCTGTGGGCCATATATAGGGCAGGCCTATTCTAAGCCAAGCTCAGATACCATCACACTAGGAAGCTACAATGAATCTTTGCTGAGGCCCCAGCCCTATGTGAGGCACTCATAAATAAGCCTAATGGTTCTTACCTTCAGAAACTCACCATCTAGGGAAGTATGTTCAAATTGTGGCCTGTTCTGGTCCTCCTGATGCCACCCCCCCTACTCTCCACCCCCCTGGCCACAAGTCAGTATGGTGAGTTAATGTGTAGCCAGTATAAGGGGGGCACCAACAGGGAGGAAGATTGCAAAGTGGAACATGGAGATCATGTACCAACCGTCCCAATGATCAAAGGAGCAGAATTTACAATTTCTATCATATATTAACCAAAAATCATCTCCCAGTAGTATGGACTGTATCAGAGGCCACCATCTACGCGCTGCTGTCAGGGCCTATGATATGTAAACCTCAGTGCCTACCATTTTAAGATGATGTGGATGTGTTCACTTCAAAATTTCACTAACAGCTTTAAAATGATTTGGATATATTAATCAACTAACCCCCAGGCGGCACAGGCCGGAATTAGTCTATTTCCTTGAAAAAAACTCTAAAAGGAGATCTCAAGCTCCTGCCTCCAATCCTCTTCCTCCTCCATTGGGTCCATGCAGCCAAGTGCTCCCAACTTGAACCTATGGTGAGGTGACTGCTATTTTCTACCCCTTGCCCTCCTCATCCTCTTCCACACAAGGACTGCCTGCCTTCCTCATCCTAGCTGTGTCCCCATGCCCTCTGCCTCTGCCTCCCCTTTCTGCCTCTGTGCCTAACTAAAGTGTGATTACCACCTGTTTTCCTCTGCCAATTGTGGTCTTTTCTGGTGAGTATTCAAAGGCCCAGGCATGCCTGCCCCCATTTGAAAATTTCATAAATTATCAGTTCAGGAGGTGATGCAGCCCCCTACAAAGAGAACCGTGGGGCAGGGCCATAAAAGGTAAATGTCACAGAAGGCCACCAGAGGGCTCCATGATTGAGACTGGACCACATTCAGTTTTAGCATCTCTGTCCTTTCACCTGTCCTTGGTTTGCTTCCCTCCCTCCCTCCCTCCCTTCCTTCCTAATTCCCTCCCTCTACCCTTCCTTCCTTCTTTCCTTCCCTCTCTCCTTCCTTCCTTCTCTCCTTCCTCCCTCCTCCCTCCTTCCTTTATTTCTTCCTTCCCTCCTTCCTCCCCTTCTTCCTTCTTTCTTTCCCTCCCACTTTCCTTCCTTCCTTCCCTGCTTTGTCCCCTTCTTCCTTCCTTCATTCTTTCCTTCATTTCCTCCTTCCCTTATTCCTCTCCTTCTTCCTTCTTTTCCTCCCTCCCTCTTTCCTTCCTTCCTCCCTCCCTCTCTCCCTTCTTCCTTCCTTCCTTCCTTCCTTCCTTCCTTCCTTCCTTCCTTCCTTCCTTCCTTCCTTCCTTCCTTCCTTTCTTTCTTCCTTCCTTCCTAACATAGATTAAGCATTTACTATAAACACTAATCAAGCTCTGTGCTAAGTAGGAAAGCCCAAGCTGTAGTAAACTTGGTCTCACTTCCTCCTGGTTCATTCTCCTGAGCCACAGAAAGGAGACCTCCCTTCCCTGCCCATCCCTGCCTTCTAAAGTATTGTCCTTCCCCACCAACGGACCAGTAGTTGAAACTCCAGACTGAATTCCTGGAAATTTGGGGGAACACATGGAGAAAGAGGAATCAGGCAGGGGATGGGTGGGAAGCTGGGTGCCAATGTAAGCAGGTTCCAGGCAGACTCAGGACCTCAGCAGCAGGAGGAGAGAACTCGGGCCAGCTCAGGTTTGTGCAGCAGCTCAAGGACACTCCCCAAGACCCCAAGGAGACAGGAGTAGGAGTGTGCTGAGCCAGGTAGGTAGCCGGCATTCAAAGTCAAAGGCTTAGCTTGCCCCAGAGCAAGAGGGAGAGCTGGACAGGGCCAGAGAGCTCCCCTCCCAGGCTCCCACTCTCAGTGGATAGGTTTTAGCATCCTAGAGCTGGACAGGGGCCACTTCTGGCCCTGGAGAGACCAGACTAGGGAACTAGGATCCTCACCACTCACATTTCTAAGGCCTCGAGAGTTTGCAAAGCACCTCACACAGGCTCACTTGAGCCTCACCACAACCTTGCAAAACCCAGGCTATTTTGGTTTGTTATTGTTCAGTCATGTCTGACTCTTCATGATCCCATGCCAATACTGCCTGTGGCGCTTTCTTGGCAAAAATACTGGAGTGGTTTGCCTTTTCCTTCTCTGGAGGATTAAGACAAACAGGGTTAAGTGACTTGCCCAGGGTCCCACAACTAGTAAGTGTCTGAGGTTGGATTCGAACTCAGGTCTTCCTGACTCCAAGACTGGTGCCTCTACATTGAGCCACCTAGCTGCCTCCTATATAATATATGATAATATAATGGCCAGGTTTATTACTGTCCCATTTTACAGATAAAGAAATAAAGGGTCAGAGAGTTTAAGTGACTTGGTTAAGTATATATCTGAGATGAGCTTTGACTCTCTGTCTAGGCCTCTCTTCACTGGGCCGTGGTCAAGTGTAGGGAAGCTGGCCTCCACTCTGCAGTGGGGCAGTGAGACACTGGCCAAGGCACAAAGCATATTCATGTGTTAGGGCCTTTGCTTTAAAGTTTTCCAAAAGATCCCCATTGTCTAAGGCTGGCCGAAGAGACTGGGAGAAGGGAAGGGCCTGCCCTGCCTGAGGCCACCTAGAGAGTAAGTGAGCAGGAGAGAGCTTAGCATGCCTGTATAAAAGCTGATATAATTGATGCTCAGGAAGCTTGCTGGACTTTCCATGGTCAGTTAGACTAATTCAGCAGAGCTGAGACTATAACTGAGAAATCCAAGCATTAAAGGTGAAGAAGTCATCTGGTATAACCCCTTCATTTGCCGGAGACAGTAACAGAGGCCCAGAGACTTGCCTGGTAGTACCAAGCTAATTGGTCAGAGAGCTGGGACTTGAAGCCAGACTTGCAGCCTCCTGACCCTGGGCACTCTCTCTACACACTCTCCATGTAGGGAGCTTTCTACTGGACAACCCCCTGACTTGAGGATGCTGCCAACGCTTCCCTCAGGCTGCCCTTGCTGCCTTCTGGCTGCCTCTCAGTAGGGCTGCACTTTACCTGCTCTTTGTCCCCTTTGGCTTTCACCAGATCTCCCCCAGCCTTTCAAAAAACTACTGCATTTTCCCCCATTTCATCCTCTGAGCTCTTCTCCTTTTCCTATCCAACACCCTCCAAAAAGCTGTTTCTGCTCACACTACTCAACCCTTTACCACTCACCTGAAGCTGAGCTTCAAGGTGACCAACAATTTCTTGGCCTTTTCTTGGTCCTCATCTTCCTTAATTCTCTGTAGCATGTGACCATTCTGAAGTCCCAGATACTCTCTCCTCCCTCAGATTTCCCAGTCCTCCTCTTCCCTCTCTGACTCCTTTCCTATACCCAGCATCCATGTCTTTCTCCGTAAAAAGGACATCCACCAAGACTGTCCTGAGCCCTCTTCTTTCTCTATACCCCAATAACTCTCCAGCCTATATTCTCTCTCTGTCTCTCTGTCTCTCTCTCTCTGTCTCTCTCTCTCTGTCTCTCTGTCTCTCTCTGTCTCTCTGTCTCTCTCTCTCTCTCTCTCTCTCTGTCTCTCTCTGTCTCTGTCTCTGTCTCTGTCTCTCTCTCTCTCTGTCTCTCTCTGTCTCTCTGTCTCTCT
>NW_027187282.1:2752217-2811382 GCF_028583685.1 Petaurus breviceps papuanus | reverse complement strand
CCCTCTCTCTCTCTCTCTCTCTCTCCCTCTCTCTCTCTCTCTCTCTCTCTGTCTGTGTGTATGTGTCTCACTCACTCCCTCCTTTCCTGCCTCCCTAGGTCCTTATTCTAGTCTTTCTCCTGAGCTCAAGCCCCATATCTGCAACAGCATGTGCCACAGATATTTGTAAAATGGGGGATTTAGACTGGAAGACCTCCAAAGTCCCTTTTAGATTTAAATCTAGGATCTTCTGATCTCAAACTCAACCTACCCTACATGGCACTCATTCTCTTTTCCCCCTAAAGCTTGCAAATTCCTTCCCTATTTCTATGGAGGGAAGCAGCATCCTCTCAGCCACTTGTGTTCATGACCTTGGACATCCTCCTAGACTCTTCTCTCTCCCTCCTCCCCTCTCCCATATACAATTGGTTGCCAAGTCTTGTGGTTTCTACTTCTACTACATTTCTTACATCTACTCCCTTCTCTTGGGTCCCATAGCCACTGCCCTAGCCCAGGCCCTTCTCACTTAATTACTGAACCACTCCAATAGCCTCCTAATTGGTTTCCCTGCCTCCTGCCTCTCTCTTTTTAAGGCAGCAACCTCCATCCAGATCTCCCTAAAGTACTCACAGTTCTGACCTTGTCACTTTCCTGCTCAAGTGACTCAGCATTCACAATCTGGCTTTAGCTTGGATTGCCACCCTTTACACGGTCTACATGCCAGTCAGGCTAGTCCGCTTGTTCCCCAAACTCAGCAGCCCATCTGCCACCTCTGTCTTTTGTGCTAGTTAGTACCTTTTACGATCCTGAGCTTTCCTCAAGAATCAATTCCTGTCTCTCCAGCTCCAGAGAAAGGAGCTGATGGACTCAGAATACAGATGGAGGCATTATGATTTGGGGGATTTAGGACTATGTTTTCTTTTGCAACATGGCTAATATGGAAATGTTTTGTATGACTGCACATGTAGAATCTATGTCAAATTGCTTGCCTTCTCAAGGAGTGGCAAGGGAAGGGAGGTAGGGAGGGCAAGAATTTGGAACTTAAAACTTTAAAAAGTGAATGTTTAAAGCTTTTTTACATGTAATTGAGAACTACGAAATTAAATAAACATTAAATGTAAAAAAGGATCAATTCATGTGACTGACACCTCTTACAGAAAACCTTCCTTGATTCCCCATGGCTTCTAGTCCTCTCTTTCTCCTCTCATTATGTTTCTATATTTCTCTGGTTACATTCCCACCCACTACCAGAACATAAGCTCCTGAAGGGCCAGCACTGGTTTGGTTTTGTCTTTGTTCTTTCCCCACTCCACTCCCACCCCAGTGCTGAGCACTAAATTACAACTTAGAACAAGTTTTCATTGGCTTGGACTGGAATGACTTCTGATGGTTCATGGGAAGGTTCTGACCTACCTGGCAAAGACCCATTCACATAGCCATTGATGGTGTGAAATTTAGAGTGCAATTTTTTGGACTGGTACTCCTGAGCCTGTGTCTTGGGCTCATCTGGTTCTGAATGCCAACTTTTCCCTGGGGATAGAGAAGGTAGAAGAGAAAGTGCTCAGTAGGTTTCCTTGGCCCCTTCTTCCAGAACCATCTTTCTTTCAACAATAACAAACCTTGGGAACACAATTCAAAAGCAATACAGAAAAATGAAAGCTTTTCATTCTGAATCAGAGGGAACAAACCCTAGTCCAACCCCCAGTCCAGTCTGGAGTCTTGGGACATCAATCAGCAGACAGGCTTCCCCTTCCTGGAGCCCTCCGGGAGTTAGAAGGGACTTCAAAGGAGAGGCCATCCAATCCACTCAGCTCTTCCTGAACAAGAATCCTATCGGTGACATACAAAAGTGGATATACAGCCTTCATTTAAAGTTCTCCAGTGAGGGCAAACCCTCCAGCTCCCAAAGCAGTCCAGTGGTGGAAGCTCTAAGGAGTCACATTTCAAACAATGAGAGTTGAACTAAAGTGGAATGGGCTGTCTTGTGAAGTAGTGAGCTTCCTGTCATTGGAAATATTCAAGCATAAGGTAGACAAGCACCTATCAGGGATGTTGTAGAGGAATCTGTGCTCAGGTATTAGTTGCACCAAACCCTATCTGAGGACTTTTTCAGTTCTGAGTCTATGGTTCTCTAAAGTGATAGGGATTCAGTAAGACATTAATAAAAGGATAGCATAATGAAAGGCAAACCACCCCTGGCCCACTTGGGGCAGCCTGACCAAATTGTTTCTCCACCAAAGCAATTCATTTGATGATAAGCCTGACCAGCAGCTCTGGGTGGATTCAAAGGGTCTCCTCTAAGCTTATCTGTTTAAAAGCCACAAGGCATTAGACTATGGCCACAGGGTCCCACATGGAGGTGCTGTCTCCAGACTGGCCCAGCCACGGCCTGAAAAAGAGCAGATGATAAACCCATCCTCCAATGGGTCTGAGTCATCACAGATGGACCAGGTTGAGCTGACTATGCTTAAACACCACTTCTTATATTATCTCTCTGAGAAAAACAAACCCATTTTGACCTCAATCAGGGTATTTCCAGCACTATAAGCCCCTACCTGGTGACTGGAGCCCCTGGTGGGAGGGGTGGTATCAGAGGTTTGTGAGCACTCTGTACCTGTATGAGCCAAGGCATGGGGTGGGGCATGGAGGGGTAAGGACTGAAAATAATATAGGGAAATGAAGGTAATGGAAAAACAAAAGGCAGCAGGACAAAACAAAATAAGGAGAACCTTTGTAGGATAGGATCAGTAGGCCTACACCAGAGAAGGAAAGAAGTCTTTGGAGTGGGTGCATTCACCTCCTACAAAGTTTGAGCTCGAACTTGGTACCTGGTGTCGTGTATATGGATGATACTGAAGGTGGAAATAAAATGTTTGGTACCTGCAGCATTCTGCTGGAGGAGGAGGCTGGGATTTGGGACTTCATTTGGAGTTGGGAACTCCCAGTGAGGAAACTCCCTCTATCAATAAGTATGGACTGCTGATGGAGATTCCTCCCTCAATTCCTCCCCACCTCTAAGCACCTTCTTAAGTCCCTTAGAACCAGTTCTTACCTTTTTAGCAATTTAATGGCCCCACTCAATTTGAATTGTGTGCCCTGTTTGTATTTTGGCCACAGCCCAATTTGTTGGCCCTAGGCTGTCCTCTCTCCTGAAAGAGGAGTTCCAAGTGACTCAAAGAATGCCCCTCCATACTCCAGGTTTGGGGGAAAATGAAGTATTCTCAAGGAAGTGGGACTTTAATGGGGAAAGGAGGGATCTGAATTGGGGAAGAGGAAACTTGACTCGTCAGAAGATTGGAGAGCAGAAAAGTGTTTTCCAGAGAAAGGGAATGAACAAGAAGACCTGGACACTTGGAACTCAAAAACAGATGGGAGGCTCTTGCTAAAGAAGAGGAAGCTGGGTGCTGTGAAGGGGAAGCAGCTTCTGGTGCTCCAAGACCTGGTTGGCCACAGGTTCCAAAGCCATTGGATAAGAGCTCATTTAAAGTCTAGGAAGAAGCAAAGTGTAGAGGAAGGTGGTCAAGGGTTGCTGATTCCCAAAGACACAGAGGAAGCTATTTGTCAGTCTGATAAGGATAACAGAGTGACCTGTTATCTTCCTGGGACATGTAACTAAAAGCCAACAGAGAGCCTCCCTAGACAAATCATGTGTCTGCTCCCCATTTGGGGCAATCCAAATGAGCGCTACTCCCAAAGCCTTCCACTGAAGACCTTGGGGGTCACAAATTACTTTTTCCACACCATCTGAGGCAATGGCTACTGATGAGAAAAAATGTATTTCAGAAGTGGTCAGCTGGCTAAGGAGGTGATGATGTCTGGATTTGGACCTCTGGACCCCAACCTAAAATATAGGGGCAACAGATTGGTCTTGGTCAGACTAGGGTTGAGCTTGATAGTTCTGGGGATCCTGACAGCTCAGGGATCCTGGGATCTGGATCTCTTTTGGCTCAGAATGACTCTGAGTGATGAAGTCCAATGCCTCCAACCCTGGAGACTTTCTTGATGCCACTTCCTAAAGGATTTTCTGCCCTAGTAGGTACTCTGGAGTTTTCCAATGGTAAGTCTTTTTTTTTAAGGGGGAAGGCAGGGCAATTAAGGTTAAGGTCACACAGCTAGTAAGTGTGTCAAGTGTCTGAGGCCGAATTTGAACTCAGGTCCTTCTGATTCCAGGGCCGGTGCTCTATTCACTGCACCACCTAGTTGCCCCAATGGCAAGTCTTAAACAACATTCTCTCAACAGTTGCCAAAGGGCTGTCTTCTCACCTTCATCAAAAACAGCAAAGAGTAGCACAAACTCTTGCAAGTGTTGTGTCCCATCTCTGTCCAGACTTCCTAAAAGAGAGAAGGTAGCTTACATGAGGCAAAGAAAAGTCTCCCATCAAAGGACAGTATTGCTAGGAAGCTTCCGGCTGCTCTCTAGTCTTATGGGGGGGACGAGACTGAAGTACCTACATTGAAGACAATCATTCATTTCTTGCTACTTTACACATAACCCAGACATGGCAACTTGGCTGAAAGTGGTTCTTGACAGGCACTAAGCTGAAGAAAGCAGTGATAGCCCCAACATAGGCATGGAATCATGGGCAGCACTGGGGGCAACAGAGTACAGTCTCCAATAAGGGATTTTTCTCCAGTTTTCCAAGGATGAGGAGGGAAAGGAAAGATGGCTCCTTCTCTTGCTCAGGGTCTCAGTCTACTCCTGCTCATTCTCATAGGAACAAACCCAGGGAATGGGAATTCACAGCATCTGAGGTCAGACTGTGGTTCTGCCATCGAGGCTCTGGGTGACCCTGAAAAAGCTGCTTAATCTCTCTGGGCCTCAGCGTCTTCTGTCAAAGGAAGGACATGGACTAGATGCCCCTTAAGGTCCTTTGAGATGTATGGTCCCTTCAGTAAAGGTATCTTCTATGAGTTCCCCAGGCTACCATTCCCTGACCACTGCCCTTCTACATTACTCTCCTTCCCTCCTTCCCACTTACCTTCTTTACAGACCAGCAGAGCCCCAATCAAGCCTGTGTTCAGGTCCTTCACGGTGTCAACGTGGGAGAGATAGGAGTAGGTGAGACATGGTGGGTCATGGTCCAGAGGGCTGTTCTCTTTTAGGACATGCCACACATACGTGTAGCTGGCACCTGGGACTACTTTATCATCTTGCTTCTCCATGTAATTGGTCTGGTCATTGTACCTGGCCCCTAAGGCCAGAAGAAGGGTAATGGTCAGATTCCAGCCAAGCAAAATCCAAATTCTCTGATCATTGCCAAGCACAGTGAGTAACAGTGAATGACATACTCCATAATGCAGGGAAACTTTGCAAATGGGGAAAGAAGCTGACAGTGATGAGCCCAGCTCTGGTTGTGAAAGTATCACCATGAGGGTTCAGACCAGACTGAGTGGGACTGAGGTCTCATGTTGGATTTGCCATCTGACCTTCCTTTTCTGGCTGTGGGTTAGTCTTTCTCTACCATCTACTGACCCCAGGGCCAACAAAGCTCAGCACCCCTGCACATTGGCCCATCAGGCCTCCCACATCTGGATTCCATGTCTCTCTAATCCCCAGGGGACTTCCAGATGAACAGCTCCATCCTGCCTTTCTCCCCTTTACCTTATTCCCTTCTCTCCTCCCTTTGCTGCCATAGATCAGTCCTTCTTTCCTCCCTCTGCTACACATCACCCCCTTCTCTTTTCCCTTTCTTAACTGGAATCTTTCTCAACTACCTCTTTTGCATCTCATCCATGTGTCCCTCTCCTGTGGTTCAAACCCTTCCCCCTTCTGTCGCCCACACCTCTGCCCCTTCCCTCCTCCATCACCCACACCTCTGGCTCTTGCCTTCTTCCTTTCCTGCACCTTGCCCCTCCCTCCACTATGTTTCAGCCAGTTCAGTTTTCCCTTTCCTAAACCCTGACTAACCTCCTCTCTTCCCTCTCCTACGGTCCATTCTTTCATGATATCTGGCTCTCCCTGCATATCACTTTTTCTCTTCCCTCTCTTGCTGCTCAGTCCTTTCTCTCCTCCCTCACATGCACCTGAGCTTTTTATCCCTCTCCTTTCTCCCACCCCTTTTCAGCTCAAGCCCTTTCTCTCCTTCCTTTCCTGTGGTTAATTCCCTTCTTTCCTCCCTCTTTTCTGCTCAGTCCCTTCTCTCCTGACTAACCTCCCCTCACTCCTGCATTCTGCCCCTCCTCTCTTTTTTTTTAAGCAATCAGGGTTAAGTAACTTGCTCAAGGTTACATGGCCAGGTGTTTCTGGGTGGGTGCTAAGTGTTTGAGCCCGGATTCGATCCCCAGGTCATCCCGACACTGGAGTTGGTGCTCTTACTCGCTGTGCTACCTAGCCGCCCCCTGCCCCTTCTTTTCACCTTCTATTCCATCCTGGGCTGTTCCCCAAACAAGCCCCTCCATCTCTCAGTTCCAGGCATTCTCTCTGGCTGTCCCTCATGCCTGGAATGCTCTCCCTCCTCTACTCTGCCTGCCTTGGCTTCCTTGAAGTCCCAACTAATATCCCCCTTTTTACTAGAAGCCTCTTATTTTCTGTACTCCCTTTCTTGCAGCCCTGCCCTTTCTCTTCTTTCCTCATATCTTCTTTCTTTTTTTTCCTTTTTGGAGGGGAGAAGGCAGGGAAATTGGGGTTAAGTGACTTGCCCAAGGTCACACAGCTAATAAGTGTGATCAAGTCTAAGGCCAAATTTGAACTCAGGGTCAGTGCTCTATCAATTGCAGCACCACTTAGCTGCCCCTCATATCTTCTTTCTGGCACACTGCAGGACCTGGTGATCTTTATTCTCCTTCCTTTATCCTCACGCCTCTAGACACATTTGATTCTTTCCATTCATTTACTTAACTGTGCCCAATTTTTATGGAAGGAAAAACAATTATAACTTCTTCACCTCAAGGACTTTGCATTCTTCTTAGAGGGCATGGTGGGAAAATAGACCTTGATATCCATTGTTAAGTATAATTAAAAGGAGAGGATAATTGGAACAGTCTCGAGACACGCATTCTTGGAGTCAGGAAGATCTGAGTTCAAATCCTGCCTCAAGTCTCTTAACCTCTGCTTGCCTCTGTTTCCTCCTCTGCAAAATGAGAATGATAATAATGGCATCTACATGGTTGTTGTGTAGATCAAATTAGTTAATACATGTAAAGCATTTTGTAAACCTTCACACCTTATAGCAATGTTAAGTGATGAGCTAGCTAGCTGACCAGCGGCTCTAGGAAATCTGAATCAGGAGGGAGTCTTTTCACCCTCACTCTATGACCTGCTTGCTCTGTGGCTTTGTGGAAATCACTTTCCCTCCCAGGGATCCAGTTTCCATATAAGTAAAGTAAGGAGTTGGTCCTGAATAACTTCCCCAGTTCCTTCCAGCTGTAGAGCTATGATACAATGATCAGGGAAGGCTTCATCAAGGAGGTAGTTGAACATTGTAGGATAAAACCTTGGAGCAGTATACATGAGGAGTGAAGGGAGCCTCAGGCCTGAAGAAGGGGGTACAGGGTGCAAGGGGAGAAATGCACAAGAGGGAGAAATGAAATGTAAGAGAACAGTCCAATTAGGCCAGAACATGGAGCACATGAGGTGAGTGATGTGAAATAAGTCTGAAATGCCAGGCTAAAAAGTCTGCCTTGTTTTAGAAGCAATAGGGAGCAGCCAAAGGTTCTTGAGGGAGGTCACATTATTAGGCCTGAGCCTTAGATTATTTCAGCAGCTGTGTGGATTATGGATTAAAGAAGGGAAAGAATGGAAGGAAGCTAATGCAATCATCCAGGAGAAGCCTAAATTAAGATGAGAACATAGGGGTGGAGAGAATGGAGATAAATACCAGGAATATTATAAAGGTAGAATCAACAAAACTATAGCAACTGATTGGATATGTAAGGGTGGGTAGAGGAAGGAGGAGAGTGAGGCATTCAGAATGACTCTAAGATTGCAAACTTGGGTGACTGGAAGGATGGGATTGCCCTCATCAGAAATGAATAAGCTAATTATCAAGAAGCAGATTGGGAGGGGGAGAGATGAGAACAATAATCCCTACTTTGGATGTGGTGAGTATGAGATATTTATGGGATATCCAAGTGGATATGTGGAAAGATTAGGGCTAGATATATAATTTGGGAAATCATCTGAATAGAGGTGATAATTGATACCAAGGGAGTTGATAAGGACAGACAGACAGAAAATTTTTCCCATTCTGCCTTTCCCTTTCTCCTTCTCTCAGTGCATTCTTCTTTCTCATCCATTAATTTTATTTCTTAGATAATCAGGCATTAATCATTACATTCAACTTATACCTCTGCTTTCTGTCTATGTATAATCCTTCTAACTGCTCTAATAATGAGAAAGTTTTTAGAAGTTATAAGTATCATTTTCCCATGTAGGAATATAAACAGTTTAACCTCACTGAATCCCTTATGATTTTGCTTTCCTGTACCTTTTTATGCTTCTTTTACATCTTATATTTGAAAGTCAAATTTTCTATGTAGCTCTGGTCTTTTCATCAAGAATGTTCCACATACCCACTTATCTCAAACTCTTTAGTAGAGGACCCCACCTCCTATTTTACTGAAAAAAGCAAAATAAGTCACTGAGTTCCCTCTTTATTTCTAAAACCCAATACATCTTCACCCACCTTTTTTCATTTATCCCAGATTACACTTGTGCCCTCTCACCTCCTCTGGGAGCTTGCCCCATTGATGATTCTCTTTGTCACCCTCAACCTCTCCTTCTCTTACAGCTTCTCCCAACAATTCCTGCACAGATGCTCAGTATTTTTCTATCCTAAAACAAACAAAAAACCCTTGCTTGACCCTGTCATCCCCTTGAATTCTATATCTGTTCTTTTAAAAAAAAATTTTAATTTTTTTGTCTTTATTAATTTGTTTGTTTACTTTTAGTTTACAAGATTCATTTCCACAATCCCTTGAGTTTCAAATTTTCTTCTATATCTATTCTTATTTCATGGCCCAACACCAAGAGATCTTCATCCTTACTCACTTCTCAGCCCCATAAATTCTGACTTCTGACTATGCTGCCTATACAGAACCACCTATTGATACTACTCTCTTCAAGGCCAACAGTGGTATCCTAACTAGCTGCTCAGTCCCCTAGCCTTTTCTCTCACCCCATCTTTTTTAAAATTTCCACTGCTTTTCTGGATATTTTCTTGTTCCTCAGCTTCCATGAGACTATTCTCTCTTGAGTCTTCTCCTACCTGTCTGGATGCCATGTCCATGCCCTAACAATGGTTGTCCTCCAAGGTCCTTTGAGCCCCTCTTCCTTTTTCTCCTCTCCTCCTCTCTTCTCCTCTCCTTCCCTATTTTCCCCTCCCCTCCTCTCTTCTCCTTTCCTCCTCTCTTTTTTCTTCCCTTCCTTTCCCTTCCCTTCCCTTCCTTCTTTTCCCTTCCCTTCCCTTCCCTTCCCTTCCCTTCCCTTCCCTTCCCTTCCCTTCCCTTCCTCTCTTCTCCTTTCCTCCTCTCTTTTTTCTTCCCTTCCCTTCCCTTCCCTTCGTTCCCTCCTCTTCCTCTCTCTCTCTCTCTCTCTCTCTCTCTCTCTCTCTCTCTCTCTCTCTCTCTCTCTCTCTCTCTCTCTCTCTCTCGTCTTTGGGGGTTGTTGGTGGGGTACAGGACCAGACTTCTGTGACAGAAGTAGGTACTACAGTCTGATTCGTTTGACTTAAGGCATACAGGCACAAGAATGTGAGTGTTTTCAAGGTTTGATTGGTCATTTCAAGCTGTGTTGTAAGTTTGACTTACAAGACAGAAGAGGCAATTCTGAAAAATCAAAATTATTAGTATATTCATTACACATATCACATTGATTAACATGAAAATCATAATTCCCTTTACACTATACATGCAAATTAAAGCAACTCTAGGCCACTACCTCATACCTGTCATATTGGCTAATATGAAAGAAAAGGAAAATGACAAATGTTGGAGGGGATATGGGAAAATTAAAACACTAGTGTATTGTTGGTGAAGTTGTATACTGATTCAACCATTCTGGAGAGCAATTTGGAACTGTGCTCAAAGGGTTATAAAACCATACATACCCCTTGACCAAATAATACCACTACTAGGTCTGTATTCCAAAAGAGATTTTAAAAAAGAAAAAGGACCTATATGTACAAGGATATTTATAGCAGATCTTTTAGGGATGGCAAAGAATTGTAAATTGAGGGGATGTCCATCAATTGGGGAATGGCTCAACAAGTTGTTGTATCTGATTGTGATGGAATGCTATTGTGCTTTAAGAAATGATGAGAAGGAATGCTCTCAGAAAAACATGGAAAGACTTACATGAACTGATGTAAAGTGAAATAAGCAGAATCAGGAGAACATTGTACATAGTAATAGCAATATTGCATGATGATCTACTATGAATAACTCAGCTATTCTCAGCAATACAATGATCCAAGACAATTCTGTGACTTATGTTGAAAGGCGCCATCCATCTCCAGAGAAAAACTGGTAGAGACTGAATGCAGATCAAAGATACTTTTTCTTTATTTTTCTTGGGTTTTTTTTATCTGTGTTTTCTTTCACAGAATGACTTACATGGAAATGTGTTTTGTTTGCATGACTACACATATATAACCAATGTCAAATTGCTTGGTTTCTTAATGATGGAGGAGAAGGAAAGACTCATTTCAAACTCAAAATTTTGGGAAAAAAAGTTAAAATTGTTTTTTCATGTAATTGGGAAAAATAAAATATTAAATAAGATTTTTAAAAAGAAGAAGAAAGAAAGTCTGGCCACACAGTAGTAAGAGTCCACTTGTAATGAGAGAACATAAATGAGTAGTGGACCTCACTTCCAGCAGCAGCCCCTGGTGAAGGTGACCCAGGGGGCAGGAAACTAGAAGGGCAAGAGGAGGGGGTAGTTATAAATAATAATTTTTAAAATAATTTTTAAATTTAGAGTAGTGATCTTGGGGGTGGAAAGAACAAAATAGAAGAGATTCCTCACTTGTAAGGGGCAATAACGCCACTGTTTTATTTCTTCTGGGTTCTTGATTGTACTTGACAATGATGTACTGGTTCAGGATGGAGATGAAAGCATAATCTGAAGTTAGATTTTCAGAGGGATCTAGATCTGGAGCTAGGAGAGACCTTTCAGAAACCCTCTAGTCCAAAGCTCTCATCTCACAGAGAAGGAAACTGAGGCCCAGCTTGGGAAGTAACTTGCTCAATGTCACCCAGGGAGTAAGCATGAGGAGTGTGATCTCTATCTGTATTCAGCAAGAACAGTCTCACACGACTTCACAAAAACACCTGAAGTGAACATCACTTAAGAGTCTCCACCCACTTTAAGGATGCCATCATTTCAAGAGCCCACATCTCCAAACACTACTTACATGGATGCCATCATGGGCATCAGGTATGGCAGAGGATAAAGACAAATGCTCCGTTAGCAATCAGTAACCCCCCAGTGTCTTTCCCACCTACTCAGAGCCCACAGCTTCCAGCATCAAGAAGCCTGGCTACTTCACTTACCCTCCGAGGCCTTCCAGTAGGATATCCCAACAGCATGGAGGCTGACTGGATGGGAAGCCATGTTCTTCAGTGTAATAACCACAGTGTCATAGACTTCTGCCCTAATGGTGGGACCCAGGAGACCTGAAAGAGGGAGATACTGATTACCATCTGTAATGCCAAGCAAAGGCAACTTCCCAAGGTTCAAAATACCAGCATAGGTGCTCTCCATTTTGTTCAGTGAAAAATTAAGAACAGAGAAAATCAAAATATAACATCATTCAAAATACAGCATTTACCAAGTATAATTCAATAACCTCCAATACTACCCCACCCCTAGACATTACATTCATTTAATCAATCACAAAGTCCCTCTTCTAAATACTACTCCACCCCTAGGCTTTACATTCATTTAGTCCATCACAAAGCCCCTCTTCTCAAATGGAGATTAGTTTCCAATCATAAGTAAAGTACATTCATTTGTTCAATCACAGAGCACACAAAGTCAAAAGTTCCCCACCCTTGGATTACAACTGAATAGACCATCTACCCCAGAGTTTCAACAAGCTTAAGCACAGCATTTAATACCCAAAGAGGGTCATCTTGACCCGAGGCAAGTTCTTAGCAATCTTTGTTCCTGGGGAGGCAATGCTTAGCAAGGCCACAAGATACATTGCCAGTGTCTTCATTAATTCATTCTCTATCTGCATAACAGTCTCAGGAGCTCTGAACCAACAGCAAGGTTCCAAGACCTCTGCAACAACAGCACTGTCCTTCACCAGTGGACAGAATTCACTCTCTGCAGAACAGTCTCGAGCACTGAACCAACAGCAAGGTTCCAAGACTTCTGCAACAACAGGACTGTCCTTCACCAGTGGACAGATCTGGCAAAACAACATCAAAACAGACAGACAAAGTACCAGCATAACAGCCATGTCTCCTCAGTCCTTGGCAGCTCTGGGTGGCAGGTCTCAAAAGTTCTGGGCAATTCAAAGTGGCCCTCAGCAATCCTCTCAGTCTCTCTCTGCCTCCAAGATGCTGCTTCCAAAAAGTTCTTGTGCCTCTCTCTTTTCTTGTGTCTCTCTAAATTTACGTCACCAGCTCCTCCCAGTTCAGCCCTCTCTTTTCACGTCAACAAGTCCATCCCACAAGTGGAATTCACAAGCTCTGGGTTTTAACACAATCAAACCAAAAACCAAGCCAATACAGGGGGATCTTTAAATTTCATTACTATTACACCATCCCACCCCTCATGGAGTCATTATAAAAAAGTGAGTGACCCCAGGGGCAGTGAGGAATTCTAAAGACCAAGTGAAAAAGACATTTTCCAAAGAAAGCTCTGAAATGAAGGCCAAATGCACAGGAGTCAGAGATGCTAGGCTTCCACATGTTGGAAGACTAGCCTGGCACATCAGCTGGTTGTGCTACAAGTTTTGTCTCAGACTTGGGATAGTGAATGAAATGGGAATTCTTAATTTTTTATTTTCTTTTATTCTTCCTTAACTTTTGGTTAATATTAACCTCACCTGACTAAAACCTGTCCCATGAGATGTGAAAATTTACTTAGAGCTTTAAACATTCCTTAGCTAATAAGCCAGCAGAATAATTTCAACTGTCCCTGACTCCTTGGTGACATGTAAATCATCCTTCTCAATTCACTTATTTGGGTTTTTTTAGCAGTATTTTTCCCAATTACATGTAAAGGCAATTTTTGACATTCTTTTTTAAGTAAAATTTTGAGTTTCAAATTTGTCTCCCTTCCTCACTTTCCTCTCCCCTCCTTAACACGGTAAACAAGTTGCTATAGGTTAGACATATGCCATCATGTAAAACCTAATTCTATATTTAGTATGTGAAAAAAGAAACAGTTTGCAAAAAAAATTATATATTGCAAAAGGAAAAAAACACCCAAAAAGTAAAAATAGTATGCTTCCATCTCAATCAGCTTATTTGTGAATCCTCTAATCGTAGCTTAATCTATATGTTACCTGACTTAGTTTACTTATAGTGTGTTTGACAAGGTTTGTTTCTTCAGGGGATGTAGAAGATTATGATGTGTTTAAATTTGTTCAACTTTCATGACATCGAAGGAAGTGTGGGATTATGGATCTATGTTCTGTTTAACTTTTGTGGTCTAAGGGGAATGTACAAAATTACAATATGTCAGAGAATTACTTCTCCATCCCTCTGACATAATTTTGTGTCTAAGAAGGCTTGTCATAATTGTCAGGGAGTTCTGTTTTTCTCAGAAGTCTGAACTTAGGTTTTTATCTCTGTAATTTCTGCACTGTGATAGCTGAGCTTGGAGAGGAGCTATTTGTGCCATGATGTGGGCACCTTCCCTGGAAGGCTGCTGAGATTTCCCTGGGACTCCCTTCAGAGCTAAAGGTGGGCCCTGATGCCAAAGCAGAGCTGCTCAGTTACCTGCTTGGTCCCCTTTGTATCATTTGTCATGATACACTGATTTTATTTGGCTACTGGAAAGAGGGGAAGGTCTAAGAAATAAAGCTCCCCATGTGCTGGCTACGGGGTTACATCTCCATGTGTCTCAGCCAATGTCTCTGGCAGAAGACAAGCTATAGATTCATGAATTAGGTTGGGTTCTCTCTAGGTTAATTATCTGTTGACTCCCCTCCCACTCCCCTCCCCATTAAGGCTACTGGCCTTGATCAAAGGTATTAGGCCATGCAACCACACACATCTGGGCATGAATGCACAGTCTGCCCAAGTGAACCCTGGACCTGTGGCATGGCTGGCTGCAGTATAACACAGGCAAGCTTGAAATATTTGCTTTTGCCCTGCTTCTCTACATACATATCCTTTAGAGTTTTGAGAAACCATCGTATAAAAGAGCAGGGCAAGCCCTATACATTCATTCTCAGCTAATTACTTTAGCTACTGCCTAGAGAGCACCTAGGAAGGAACAACACAGAACAAATACAAGGGCACTTGGGCCAATTCCAGTCTCATTCAGGAATCTAAACATACTAGAAAAATGTGCCTGGGACTCAACTCAAGTGAATAAATGTTCATTCAACTCCTACTGTGTGCAAAGCAGACTTTGGACTCAAGGCCTTGGGGCTCCACAGGCAAAGCAGCTATTGTAATCTTGGGCTGGCCCCTACCCAGCACAAGGGATATGAGATAGCTTTTATTTGTGCCACTCAGTATGCCACCTCTGGCATACTGGGTCCAGCTCTGGAAGCTGCCATTTAAATGGGACCCCTGAAAAGATGGCATTCATTCAGAGAAGAGCCACCTGGATGGTGAGTGGTATAAAAACTATATCACATGTGTGGTCTTTGAGAGGTAGCAATCTCTCATAGCCACCTCTGGGTCCAGGCTGAATTCAAAGACCTTTAGGGTCTTAGGACCAAGAAAAGGTTGGCCTCTAGCCCTATGGCTGAGACACACTGGCTCTTGGGATCTAAGACTCTAGATGGTCATTTATTTGGTTTTTTGGTTTTTGGAGGGGGAAGGCAGGGCAATTGGGGTTAAGTGACTTGCCCAAGGTCACACGGCTAGTAAGTGTTAAGTGTCTGAGGCTGGATTTGAACTCAGGTCCTCCTGACTCCAGGGTAGGTCCTCTACTCATAGATGGTCATTTATTTCACTTGTCACTTTCTCAGTCAACTCTCTTAAACCTGAATTTGCAGAAAAGGTGTGGAGCCACACTGTTAGAGGGAGCTCCCTCACCTGAGAGGTCATTCTCTTAGCCAATAAAACCACAGGTCAAGTTCCCATCCCATTTCACCTGTTCCCCTCCAAGGCTTGCTCATGGTAAACTCTGGCAGGTCCTAGTGATTATGGGATATATTGGAAAGACTTGGAAGCCAACTTGGCTACTTGCTCCCCATGTAGCCTTAAGCAAGTCTTTTCCTTTCTTTGGGCCTGTTATCTCATCTGTAAAATTAAGGGTTAGACTAGACATTAAGTTTCCATAGGGTTGTAATGGTAATAGGAACTTGAAGATCTTCCCTGCCCCTTGATAGGTCTAGGTGAATTTGAGGACCTTTCCTGATTTGAAAATGTACTCTTGGGACAGCTAGGTGGTGCAGTGAGTAGAGCACTGGCTCTGGAGTCAGGAGGACCTGAGTTCAAATCCAACCTCAGACCCCAATGTTACTAGCCGTGTGACCTTGGGCAAGTCACTTAACCCCAACTGCCCTCCAAAAAAAAGAAAAGAGAAAATGTACTCTGCCCCCAATAGGCTGAATGTGGTCACATGGAGCCTGTGGTGGGAGGCTTGTTCTTCAGGAAGCTATAATTTTTGTTACTTTTTAGTCAAGTGGGTCACAAGGATTGTGATGTTCTCTGATGCTGGAGAAGGCTATATATACTCCCTGAGATGAGGTTTTGCTTTGGGGTTCACTTATGGAAAGAGTTGTGTGATTTGGTCAGATGAGACTCTGGGCAGTCATTGAGCCCCTGGCTTTGAAAACTAGATATTGGTGCCTCTCTCTCTGGTGACTAACTGTATGTATGTGATGGTCAGACAGCTAGAAGCCCTGTCTGTTGCATTGTGTTATTTTCTCTGTCTGTATTTTTTGTCTACTTGTAACTTCTGTTTGTATTCTCTGAAGTTCAGGGAGCTGACTTTTCCCCCTGAACTAGGTAAATTATATATGTTTGATTAAAGTAAGATTGTTAACCCCTTTTGAGTAGCTTTCCTTTAGAAAAGCAGATCAAAGAACCCGTGGTAGCAGCCATCCTGGGTATGCTAGGATGCTTGCTGTTACAAGAGCCTCTGGAGAGACTTGGCATCCTGGTCCAGACATAGAGTGTGTTTGCTTTCCAAGGACCAATCTTGCTAAGCTGAGAGAGGCTTATCAACTCAATCAAGGGATCAAGGTTTTAGTAGCATTGACTCATGAGGGTTTGTTTACTAAGGCAGGGAAAGGGTGGAGCTCTATAGCAGCAAAGAGATGAAGGGAGCAACCACACAGGTGGATGTCCCAGATCTTTGAAAGGACTGAAACACTGAAGTATTCTTGTCATTACCCATCCATGATGCTCTGGGCTTGGCTTGGAGAAAGCGGCTATCTGTGAATTCTGCAAACATGGCCTTTTTATACAGAGTGGAGTCATCAGATGTAAATGACTTTAGGGCTCTTGGAGGAAACCTGTATAAAGAAAGAAAAAAAGAGATTACATTTTGGAGGGCATTCCCTTTGTACCCCCAAACCACCAAAATTTTATTAACCCACCAGCTCCCTGGAAACACCCCATAAGATAAGAAAAATAACTCTAGGAGTGGCTAGGTGGTACAGTGAATAAAGCACCAGCCCTGGAGTCAGGAGGACCCAAGTTCAAATCTGACCTCAGACACTTAACACTTACTAGTTGTGTGACATTGGGAAAGTCACTTAACACCAATTGCCCTGCCTTCTCCCCTCCAAAAAGGAAAAGAAAGGAAAAATAACTCTGCAAGCATGCTTTCTTTCCCTAAGGGGGATTCATAGAGTTAAGAGTTTAGCAGAAGCAATTGGTGGTGGGGAAGAGGAAGAGAAGCCAATACATATTTACAAAATACCTACATTGTTCCAGGTGGTATGCTAAGAGCTTTACAAATATGATCTCGTTTTATCTTCACAACAATCCTGCAGGATAGGTGATATTATTATCCCCATTATACAATTGAGGAAACTGAAACAAACAAAGATTCAGTGACTTGCCCAGGGTTACACAGTCAAATCTGAATTCAGGTCTTCCTGACTCCAGGCCCAGTGCTCTATCCACTGCACTCCCTAGCTGCCTCTGAGTAAAAACATACTCAGAATAAAACTTGTCCATGAAGAAATGACTTCGCTGTCAGCCTGTGAACCCTCTGGTCTACAATCAGAGGTTCTCAAGCTTATTTGGCTTATCACCCCCCATTTTAAAAAAATTACTCAGCACCCCCTGGAGTTAGATTAGTTTAACCCTTATTTTTATTCAACGACCCCCCAATTGCACCCAAAGCTACTACCACTCGATAGTTCCAGCGCCCCCCAGGGGGCGGTATCACCCACTTTGGAAACCTATGGATTTTACATGATCCCCAAAGTGAAAAGTTCCCCTTCTCTATAGTAATGTTCCATTCCATAGACACTAAGGAGCCGTAACTAGGGCAGGGCTTATTCCTCATGTTTTCTGTGTTGTAGACCCCCTCCCCTTTGGAAGTCTGGGGAAGGAAACCTATGGATTTCTTTTCAGAATCATGATTTTAAAGGAATGAAATAAAATACAAAAGATTACAAAAGAAACCAACCCTACTGAAATCAAAATGTGATTCTTTTCCCATCCAAGTTCATGGACCTTTGAAATCTATCCATGGATTTCAGATGATGAACTCCTCTGAGTCCATAGCCTTTAACAGCAGTTCAGTCAAAAAGGGGGGCAGGCAGAACCACCCAACTATGGCAATAGTCCAAGTAGGGGTGATGAGAGTCTGATAAAAGTTGAGAAGGGTAGGGGTGGAAGAGGTCTGATAGCTTGGCAACTGATTAGAGGGGTGCAGATGGAAGAAGAGGGAGGGGGGAAAGGGAAGAGTTGAGAATGACTCGAAGTTCTTGAAGCAGGGTGACTAGAAGAATGGTGGGACCCCCAACAGAAACAGCAATGTGCGAAGGAAGTTAGGGTATAAGCAAGAAGACAATGAATACAGTTTTTAATATATGGAGATTGAGATGCCAATGAGATATTCAGGTGGACACGTCCAGTGATAATTGGTTGAATGATCATCTACAAAGGCAGTCAGTCATTAATGAGGTGGTGTCAGCTCAGAAGGAGATCTCTAGGGGTCTAGCCCCAGGGGTCTAGCCTTCCTTAGTTCTGTGTTGTTCAATATTTGTTATCAGTGATTCATGTTATCAATGAAAGTATCAATGGCATACAGAAATGAAGGGATGGCTAACACACTAGGTGATAGGATCCACAAATATACCAGCAGGCTGTAATGATTTGCTGAATCTAATAATATTAGCAGAAATAAGTTTTTAAAAAGTTTTGAGAAGCTGTGTGGTATAATAAGTAGGATATTTGTTGGACATAGAATTGGGACGACCTGGCTTTAAAAAATTAAGATCTTGGCAGCTGGTCCCATCTCTTCCTGGCAAATAGAGGGAGAAGAAATGGAAGCACTGTCAGATTTATATTCTTGGGCTCAAACAAAGGTCACTTCAGATGGTGACTGCAGTCATGCAATTAAAAGAAGCTTGCTCCTTGGAAGGAAAGCTATGGGGAATCTGGAGAGCAGACTAAAAAGCAGAAACATCATCTTGTCGACAAAGAATCAAAGCTATTACTAGTAATGATGTGTGGCTGTGAGAGCTGGACTATAAGGAAATTTGAGTGCCATAGAATTGACACTTTCAAATCATGGTGCTGGAGGAGACTTTTGAGAGTCCCTTGGACAGCAAAGAGATCAAATCAGTCAATGCTTAAAGAAATTAATTCTGGTTATTTACTGGAAGGCCAAAAACTGAAGCTGAGCTTAAATACTTTGGTCACATAATGAGAAGACAAGACTCATTGGAAAAGATTCTGATGTTAGAAAAGATTGAAGGCAAAAGGAAAAGGAGATGGCAGAAGATGATATGAATAGATACTGTCATGGAATCAGGGTACATGGGCTTGGACAGACTTCCAGAAATAGGTGTAGGATAAAAGGGCCTGGTATGCTGTGGTCCATGGGGTCACAGAAAGTCAGATGCAACTGAAAGAACAAATAACAACAATGGCTTCGAATCCCTCTTCTATCTGTGTGATGGGGGTGGGAGGGTGTCATTTAAATCACTGGGAAGTTGAGGCACTTCTCCAGTGACCTATGGAGTTACAGGCACAGTTTGTGAGCTTCATCCATCTCTAGAGGGTCTACCACTCCCAGTGTCATGGGGCCTTGATATATTGGCAGAAAAGGAAAATGACCGACATTTTCAGGGCTCTCCCAGCCTGGCTACACACATGGATATTTCTACTCCTACTAACTCAGGCTACCAATCTCCCTGGCTGTGACACTCCATCTCCTGACTCCATACTTTTTCTATGGCCAGCCCTGTGCCTGGAATGCTCTCCCTCCTCACTTCCAACCACCTGGCTTCCCTCAAAACTCAACTTTAATTCTGCCTTCTAAGAGAGAATGGCCAAAATGGCAGAGAAACAGGAAGCAATACAGCAAGTTCCCCTCCTTACAACTCCTCTAAATAGATCTCGAAAATGCATCAGACCAAAGCCTGATGGGAAACCTAAGAAAAAAATCACAGTGGGTCATTTTTCCAGTCCAACTCAGCATAGAGAGATAGAGAAGTCAATTGACACTGGGGATGAAGTCTGGCCAGCAAGGAGCATTCAGAAGATTCAATTTCAGTGAGAGGAGGCTATGTACCAAGATTTCCAAGCATTCCTGATGAAAATATCATAGAAACGTTGAAATGTAAATTCAGGGTCAAGAGAAACATAAAAAGGACTACCATAAAAAGGTACAACAACTGACTCTGAGGCCCTTCACTATCTATCTGAAAGCCAGATATAGAAATGTACAACTAAGTGTGGGATAGTGGACTCTTATGGAAGTTGCTGAAACCAATGAAAGATACCAAGTCTATGAACCATGCCCATGGAGCCAACACTGGCCCATCCCACTCTTCCTTAAATCTCCATTGTTGGGGCAACTAGGTGGTGCGGTGAATAAAGCACCAGCCCTGGAGTCAGGAGGACCTGAGTTCAAATCTGGCCTCAGACACTTAACTAGCTGTGTGACCTTGGGCAAATCACTTAACCCCAATTGCCCTGCCTTCCCCCTCCAAAAAGCAAAAAGAAAAAATCTCCATTGTGTCATCTGAAACCTCTGTCCTATCATATCTATTATTACACATATAACAACCCAGTGTTAACACACTGCCCTTCATATTCCACCTGTTCCTACCCTAATCTACATACGTAATTATATATTTTAAATTTTAAAAAAACGCCAAGAAAAGAAAAGAAAATGGCCCACTTGGCTTCAAGGTATTTATGTTCCCCCCTTCACATTGCCAAAAGAATTGTCACTCTTCCACTTACAGATCTCCAGTGGCTCCCCAGTGCCTACTCAGTGAAGCTCCAGCTTCTCTGTGGAGCATCTGGAGTGGAAGCCTATGTTTTCAGCTTTATTGCAGGGCACTGCCTTTCATGCATTATCTCTTCCAGCCAATGTGGGCTCTTCTCTGTCCCCTCTTTTTGCTTTGGTTTTCTCATCTGTAAAACTCACCACCCCACTGCACCACCTTCTCTCATTCAAGTGTCCAGAGGAAAGTATTTTGGAAACCTTAAAGCACGAACAGTAAAGTGGGTCAGTCAAGTTGATGGAGAACTACATTCAGTTGGGTCTGTGGGTTACAACCGTCCTAAGGTCAGCATCTCCTCTAGGCTGGCTCTTATCTCTCTTCTCATCTCTCTAATTTCCTTTTCTCCAGGAAATTCTAGAAGGACAATCTTGATACTATCCTCAGCAAAATTAGACAATTAACGCTTATACTGATCATTTGTAAGCTTCTAGGTACAGAGGCAAGTAATGATGATTAACCTCGTTTCCTTTTTGGATAAAGTTGTTCATTTGATAGAACAGGAGAATAGCATAGGTAGGCATAGGATTTAGAACGGAAACTAGATGAACAATGGGAGGAGGAATTGGGGGAAGGGATTTAGCATCACAGACTGTCCAAGCTCCACTATCCCATTAAATCCACACATTTTATAGAGAAGGAAACTGAAGATGGTAGGATCTTACTGGAAGGGACCTTCAAGGCTATCTAGTACAACATCCTCCTTTTGTAAAGGAGGAAACAAAGGCCCAGAGATGTCAGGTGACCCAGGTATTAAGCAAACTTGGGATTTGAACCTGAGCCTTTGGACTCCAAACCCAGCATTGTTGTCACTTTCCAACATCTCATTCATATGTTCTCAAATACTGTAGAATTCTCAATGTCAATAATGTGGCAAGGCTCTCTCCTTCACCCTAGATTAGGACAAAAGGATCACAAATTTTAAGCTGAGAGGAGCCTCGAGTCGAAAACCATCATTTTACAGAGAAGGAAATTGAGGATGTAAAGGACTTGCTCAAGGACATATACACACATAGTGGCAGAACCAGGATTTGAACCAAATCCTTTGATTATGAATCCAATTCTCTTTGCAACACACTACCATCCTTCTTAATCAAGGATCAGCTTTTATCCCTGTACTCCTGTTTCGATATTGTTCTTCTGACCCTGCTCTGGGTAGGCTTTCTTGGCTGTTGGCCCATTACTTTCAAACTCAGATCCTATTTTCCTACTGAACCCACTAGATTTGAGATCTCAGAGGTCTCTGGCCTTTATTTTTTGGACCATATTTTCCTTTTTCAACCACCGTTGTTCTTGGCCAATGCTTAGTCATCAGAGATGGTGTGGTCAAAGGGAGAACCACTGGATTTGGAAACAGCTGGAGGAAGAAGGTTCAGAGTCCAGCTGTGGTGCTAGGTATATGATTTGTGTCCCCAGTGCAGCTAGGTGGTGCAGTAAATAGAGCACCAACCCTGGAGTCAGGAGGACCTGAGTTCAAATTTGATCCTTGAGCAAGTCACTTAACCCCAATTGCCCTGCCTTTCCCCTCCAAAAACAAACAAACAAAAGCATGATTTGGGTCCCCTTTCCCCTGTATTTAAAATGTTTAAAGTCACCTTGGACTCTTTGTCCTGCAATTTTTCCTAGGATGTAGACAGAAGATCCAGTGAATCTAGCACAGGGGTGGGGAACCTTTTCATGTTAATATTTAGCTGTAATCAAATAAGACTGCATTTAAGAAGCTTCAGTTAGATATACTTAAAAATGTACATTATTATGTAAAAATCTAACTACTATGTACTTAATAATTTCAAAAAATGAAAATGACTTTGTTGTGTCTGCTTCTTGTTGGAAAGCATTAGAATATTTGGCTGCAGCATGGAGGTCCCCACTTTCAGTATCAGTCATTGGTGACCTTAAGGGAATCTTGGTTTGGGTTAGGTAGGAGAATGTAGATTCACAGCAATAAGTAGTTAAAAAGCAAGAAAGCATTCTTTGGGCATGTTGCTGAAGGCATGAGTATTCTACTGAAGTTCTTCATATTTCAAATGAATCTTTCTTAGCATCGAACAATGACTTTAAAATGTCAGCTACTGAGAGCTCAATCAATTCCATCTGTTAGTTCTTTAGGTGCCTTGATGATATCAACTAGGTGAGGCTGCAATGTTAATTTGAGCTTGACGTCATGATTCTCAAAGTCAGTGAACTTTTCCTTGTATTTCCCAATTTATTAATTTCGATAACAGCTACGTATCCCTTGAATGATTCACATGTGTCATCCTGTTTAGCCATGACCTTTGCTAACTGGGGAAAATGCTCATCTGAAATTTCCTTTTGAAGAAGTATTTTGAAAAAAGATAGTTTTTTTTAAATGCTCGGATTTTTTTTGCCACATATCATGTACTTAGTTTTACCCTGCAAACAAATATTCAAGTTGTTTTGATTTGACATGATATCACACAGAAATGAAGCATTTCTATAGAAATATTCTTTCAATAATTCACATTGCTGATTCTGTTCTCCATAAAATTTAACCATCTGTTCTGGAAGAGATAAAATTTTGGCTAACTGGGCAGAGCCAAGATGACAGAGTAGAAGCACGAACTTGCCGTGGGCTCTGGCTCCAAGCAATTCCAATACCTGTAAAAAAAATGACTCTAAACAAATTTTAAAGCTACAGAACCCACAAAGTGAAAAAGAGAAACAAATCTCCTAATGAAAACAGCTGGCAGGCCAACAGGAAAGGTCTATCACAGTGTGCTGGGAGCTGAGCATATTCCCACAGGAGCCTCGCAGTTCTAGCCCCAGGGAGGCCCTGACCAGTAGCAGCCAAAGCAGACTTCAGGAGAGTGAACAACCAGCAGCTGTGGCAGCTCCCAGACTTCTCAAGACATAAATGACAAAGACGAAGTAATCTTTTCTATTCTCTTGGGTCATAGTCCCCACCCAAGAAACCCAGGGGTGGGGGTGGGGAGGGAGGGTGCAAATTTATGGCTGGTGCCTTTAAGCACACTGGGTTCAGCTTGGGAGCACACAGCACATGGTTCCAAACACCACCAAGGATAGTTGGCTGCATTTTTTAAATAAGGTAAACAAATGAAAAATCCTTGGATTTGTAACCCAAAGCTTTATATAAACCCTCAGAATCGCTCAGAGGACTGAGTATGAGGGCTTCTCCTGTGAGCTTGAAATCACAGGTCATAGGGGCAGCCAGGTAGCACAGCAAGTAAGAGCACTGGCTCCAGTGTTGAGAAGACCTGGAGATCAAATCCCAGGCTCAGACACTTAGCACCCACCCAGAAACACCTGGCCCTGTAACCTTGAGCAAGTTACTTAACCCCAATTGCTTAGGGGCAGCCAGGTGGCTCAGCGAGTAAGAGCACCAGCTCCAGTGTCGGGATGACCTGGATCGAATCTGGGCTCAGATACTCAGCACCACACCCAGAAATAATAACTGGTCGTGTAACCTTGAGCAAGTTACTTAACCCTGATTGCTTTAAAAAAAAAAAGAAATAAAAAAATAAAAAAAAAGAAATCACAGGTCATGGGTGAGCACAGGGGCCCAAGATGGCAGCCAGGCATTTCCTCAAGCTCTGTGAGGAATGGCCTTTGGATGAGACCAAAAGGGGCCGAGACTTGGACGCTTACCTGCGGCAGCGTGTGGCGCAGGTCTTTTGGGAGGGAGGGAACACCCAGATTGCTGAGCCTGAGACCTGTGACCAGATGTACGAGAGCTTAGCACGACTTCACTCAAACTATTACAAATACAAATATCCACGCCCAAGAGACACTGGCTTCAGTGGACTGATAGTGGAAGAATGCAGGTTTGTACTAGCTACAGGTTCCTTGGAAGAATTTAAGAAACTGAATAAAGGCTTATGGAAAAAACTTCAGGATAAGTTCACCACCAAAAGTCCAGATGAGAAGACTAAGGAATAGCCTGTGTCTTTGTCCTCCCCGTGTACATAAGTGCCTTGTATATTGCCAAGAATAAAACTGTCCCTCCCTCCAGCTTAAAAAAAAAAAAAGAAATTGCAGGTCATGGGCAAATCCTAGTTCTGCCACTTAAGGAGTGACCTTGGGTGAGCCACGTCTGCAGCCCAATTTCCTCCTCTACATAATGACTTATTGGCCTTACTGTTTTCCGAGGTCCTTTACAGGCTCTCAGTCTAAGATCCTATGATACTGTCTTACTCCAGTTCTCTGAGGTTTAAAGGAGGCAGGTGGTTTTCTCAAGCATCCTGCCCTCCCTAGGGCTTTTATGTAGCTTGGCCAATGAACCCCCTACACTCCCACATGAGTTCATCATGATAGGCCAAAGTAAATCTCAGTGTCCCTTCCATAGTGCAAGCTGAGGGCTTCATGCCCCCAAGCCCTTCTCTAGTCTTTCCCTTTTTTCCTGCTGGATTTCACTCTCTCCCCAGGTCCTTCCTCTTCCTTGCTTCTTTCACTCCCTCCCCATTCACATCATGGATATCAATTGGAATGGACACATTTCATTTTCCCTGATTTCTCAAATAGGTCAGGAAGGGAGATGAGGCAAATATGGGCAAAAAAGAGCCGGTTTCTTGTCTCCCCTCCCTTCTGAATACTTGCTCTGCAAGACAGTTCATGCTCTCCCCTCCATATTGAGTGTATTTTGTAAAATCTACAGTAAGAAGACAACCAGCTGTTTTACTCCCAGGTTGCTGTAGTCTGATGCTTTGATAATCTCTAAACATTGCTTTTTGCCCAGCTTGGTAATGCACCCATGATCCCAATAGGATTTTTCTGAACGTTGAGTTCCCAAATTCCTGAGATTAAAGGAGAAAGAAGCCAGCAGTCATGCTTCCTAATCACACTGCTGTCCCATCAAACTTTGACTGGACATTCACTGGGCTAGTCAGAAAGGGGGTAAGGATTCCTCTCCAGACAACTTTAAAATAATGCTTCAAATCAAATTCTGGAGTGGTAGAGCCAACTAAAGGTCAGCATGAGACATTTTTTCTATGAAACTTTAAGAGGTTGGCAGGAGAGGTCTGTGAGACTGGGTGGGGACCTGTCCTGAGAACATACAAGCAGTGGTGGGTGGCAATAGTAACAGCAGTGCAGTGGTGGAGGGCAGGAGCTCTCAGCCCACAGATGGTAAGGGTGTCAGATTGCTGCTCAAGAAAGATTACAGGAGACCCTTTGCTGGCACTGGGAATGGCTGGCACTGATTAACAACTTTATTGACCATGTGCAGTTGTGGGTCACAGCTCCAAGGTGGAGGGAGAGGAGTACTGGGGGCTGGTCACAAGAGAGCAATGAAGTAACAATAGCCTAGACTCCCAGCACTTCCCATTGGACCATATATTGGATAGCTTGGGCTTTAGGGTGGCAGTTTGCTTTTTGGTTATTTCTAGTTCTAAGAGTTTTGTTGTTGTTCAGTCATGTCTGACTCTTTGTGACCCCATTTGGGGTTTTCTAGGCAAAGGTACTAAAGTGGTTTGTCATTTCCTTCTCCAGCTCAGTTTACAAATGAGGAAACTGAGGCAAACAGGGTCAAGTGACTTGCCCAGGGTCACACAGTTAGTGTCTAGAGCCATACTGGAACTCAAGAACACAAGTCTTCCCGACCCCAGGTCTGGAGTTCTATGCACTGCAGCGCCACCTACCTTTAAAAGCACTTCAAAAACTTTAAATTGTTATACAAATGCTAGTTATTATCATAATTATTGTTCCACATGACAGTGTTTGAAATCCTAAAGATAGACACCACCCCACCCCCAGTCTTTTAAGCAAGATATTGAAATATTTGTATTACTAATAAAATTAGTAACCATTGTCCTGTGTCCCATGCCTTGAAGGCTCTCAGTTGAAGCCTCCTCCCACTCCCACCTTCAATTGACCCTGAACTCAGAGCCCCTTTCTCTGACAAGTTCTTTTCTGGAGACATTCTTTGATTTCTGAAGTAAGGCACTGAGCTGGAACCATTGGCCAATCCTTGGCACGAGCTGCTTCCTCAACCTCCCCCCCACCCCCCCAGGGAAATGTAACCTCTAAAGCACTCCCCATATTTTCATCCACCATTAACTCTAGAAATTCCACCTCCCCTCATCCCTCAAAGGGCCCATTTCAGCACCCACATCAGTGGTTCCACATTCCATCTTATTCATCAATGTTTCAAAGAAAGGCTTGAGGAAAACCCACCCCAAACCATGAATGATCAAAACCCACTGGAAACTTAACAGGATCATAGATTTAGAGCTGAGGACCTTAGAGACCATCTAGTCCCTTGTTTAAAAGATGAGAAAGTTAAGTCTCAGAGAAAGTAAGTCACAGGGAGAAGAGGAAGGGTTTGAATCCAAGTCATTTGACCCCAAATTCAGTGTACTTTCTGCTGGCCCCCACTGCCTCCATGTCAGCAGCCAGGCTCCCTGACTCTGAGAGGAATGGAGGATCCCCAGGGGAGGAAGAGCTGCCCCTTCTCCATGTTACAAGCAATGGGACCTGGAATACATGGGATTTTTCTATTGGTCTGGTTAGATCCCTGCCATTTATTCATTCATTTAGTAATCGGACAAATTAAACATCTACTATGTACATGGAGAGAGGCAGCTTGGTTTAATGGCTAGAGACCTGGATTCACATCCCACCTCTAATTCCTATTGGCTGTGTGACTCTCCACTCTTTAGGCAACTCACTAAGCTCGAGATCCTTCATCGCTCATGAAATGTCAGGTTCAAAGGCCCTTCTCCCCACCCCACCTTCCTGCCATGTATGCACCAGGATAGAGGCAAAAAGGGGATTCAGCCTGAAATCCAGACACATCTCAGGAGACTTGGGTCTTAGTTGGGTAAATAACAACATCTTTGCCTTCACTGACCAATAACTACCATTGAGCATGTCCTTCATCATTTTTAAACATGTTATCCTGAGAAGGATTCCCAAGGCTTGGTCAGACACTGCTAAGGGGCTTGAGGACAAAATACAGGGAAAGAAGCTGGGGCCTAGCCTCCTGGAGTGGGGGACCTGCTAAGTAAGTAGAACACCAAATGGGTTATATTGGGGCCTGAGGAATGGTCCAGCAAATGTGCAGACAGCAGATTGAGGAAGAGAGAGGACTCAAAAGAAGTCCCAGCCCTCTCTCCACCCTTTTACTTTTTCCCTGAAACAATACTGAGCCATAACAAAGCAGTTTCTTTTTTCTCGGCCTCCGAGCCAAAAGCCAGTATCTTGTATCATTCTGAACAGCATGTTTCCAGTAAGTGGAAAGACCTGCTGATAACAGAGTGTTTACTTTGGAGACAAGGGCAGATTAATGTATTTTCTTCTTTGTGAAACTCTTATCAGGAAAGAAATTCAAGGCCCTTCCTCCTTGCGTATTGACTCAGCTCCTACACTGAGACACAGTGTACTAGAATTAGAGTGAGAGAATTTTCCCTGGACAGTGGACTTGGGCAGGAAATGATGTCATCACAACCCTGGAGCTCTTCATCTGCCTACTGGCAGGTCCTGTGCCTTCCTTTACCTTGAGGCAAAGCCTTCTACTCTGGGACAGAACCCATTGCTAGCAAGTCCTTCCTGATGGTAGCCCAAATCTGCCTCTTGGTCATTTCTTCCACCTTCTCCTCCTGCTTCTGCCCTCTAGGGCTAAGGAAAGCAAGTGGGATCCCTTCTGCACAAACAGAATAGCCCTGCCTGGTTCCCTGCCCTGCTCCCCACCCCTCCACCCCCCCACCCCAGACTTCTCATCTCCAGCCTAATCATTTCTTACTCCCTTCAAATTAACCTTTGAATGGCATGGTCTCTGGTCCCTCACCATCCTGTTTTCCTCTATATTTTCTTATTTTTCCCTTCCTAAAATGGGGTGCTACCAACTGGATACCATACTCTAGATGAAGTGTGAACAGGAAGAATGTTAGTAAGCTTGTTGAAAACCCAGATCTTAGGAACCAGGGCTCTCCAGATGCTGTGGCATTTGGCCAATAAGGAACAACAGTCATTTCATGGAAGCCATCAGGAAGGCAGTCCAGGTAGGTACATTGTTCCCTGGTTGTAGTAAGCTAAGAGAAAAACACAGAGAGATTGGAAGAGAAAGAAAGCAAGATCAAGTGAGGATTGAGCCAGGACAAAGTATCTAACTTTGGGTGTTGGGCCAAGAAGAGGTTCAGAGCTTGGCGGCCCTCGTATCCATTGTGTAACTGTAGAACCCAGCTGCCTAACTATGGCCTCATCATGGAAAGCAGGATTTTCTGGCATTCAGAATGGATGGGTTTTTTTTTTACTTGTTTGGGGTTGTTTTGTTTTTTGGAGGGGGGAAGGCAGGGCAATTAGAGTTAAGTGACTTGCACAAGGTCACACAACTAGTAAGTGTTAAGTGTTTGAAGCCAGATGTGAACTCAGGTCCTCCTGACTCCAGGGTCGGTGCTCTATTCACTGCACCACCTAGCTGCCCCATGGATGTGTTTTATTAAAAAGTCCTGTTGAAGGTGTCTCTAAACGTTTTCTCTTGTTCATTCTGTCTTTGGCAGCTGCCCACCTTACCCATCTCTAATCTTGGTTCTGATGGAAGGAAAAGAAAAAAAAAGAGCAGGAGAAAAGGACAGAAATGGAATAGGGTGGGAAGGGAGAAAGGTAAAGAAAAAGAGGGAGAGAGAAGGTGAAGAAGGATTGATGAAGGGAAGGAGAAAGGAATCAAGAAGAAAGAACTGAAGGAAAGTTCAAGGGAGTGAGAGATACAGGGGAGACCTTATCATAGACTTGAAGATCTGGAAGGAAACTCAGTTCAGCCTGTACCCAATGGTATTAGTCCTTGGCACATGCTGGCATTCCTGAATGAGAGAAGAATATGTCCTCTTATCACTACATTTTGAAATTATTTTCACACAGAATCTTGGAAGTTTCTGACATAGAAAGGAATTAAACTTAACTTGTAGACATTTTTCAACCATCTATTTCTTCTCTATCTTCTGAAAGTCCCTTTGATTTCCATAGTGTACAGGTTGACTGACCTATGTTCTTAGAGAAGTTGGGTCGCCACATTTCCCAATGCCAGAAAGTCACGTTGTGAATCCACAGATGAGCTCACATGCCCACAGAGTTATGGAAAGCACTCTCAGGCCCCTGGCTTCTCTTGCCCATGGATGGGCAAGTCCCATCCATCAATTTAGATGGAAGGAACCCAAGGGTTGAATCACCAGCACAAGCTTCCAGGACAAGGCTACACTTCATCTCGACATTACCTTCATTTACTCTGAGCCAAAGGAGGCCATTATTTGTCCTAAGTGTGTCTCACTAGTAATAATATATAGTGGGGGCCCCTCCAGTAGTACCAAAATTTGCTGGAATGGAGAGTTAATAATTGTTGCTTAAAGCTCTTATTAACCCTAATTCCAAGGTTTTGTTTTAAAAAACAGTGGCCCACTGTGAAAGGAATCCTACTCAGGGCTGCAGCCTCTATGGCCAGAGCATTTTATCCTTGGTTATTTACGTGGCCAGGGCTAAAGTCCTTGCCTCTATTTCTTTTCTTCTTTTTGGAAGGGGGAAGGCAAGGCAATCGGGGTTAAGTGACTTGCCCAAGGTCACACAGCTACTAAGTGTGTCAAGTGTCTGAGGACAGATTTGAACTCAGGTCCTGCTGACTCCAGGGTCAGTGTTCTATTCACTTTGTCACCTAGTGTGACTCCTTGCCTCCATTTCTTTTTGTCCCTTTCATAGGTTCATAGATTTAGAGCTGGAAGGTGATACAGGTAGTATTGACTTGAAGATTCCATTGGACTGAGGATCATGAGACCCAAGGTCAAATCCTGGTTCTGCCACTTATTACTATCTGTGACCCTGTTCAATCTTTCCAGGACTCAGTTTCCTTATCTATAAAATGAGAAGACTGGCCCCTAGGGTCCTATGGGTCTTCCTTTGGTTTGGCATAGCAGCCTGCTTCCACCTCCGCCCACTTGTCATGACAAATGGTCAGGGTCTGACGGGGATGGCTTCTGCCTGAAAGAGCCAAAGCTGAAGCCATTTTTTACCCTTGAGAAGTGATATGGGGCAGTATGGGGCCTGAAGGCAGGAGACACCTGGGCTGGAATCTCAACTCAGCTTGGCTAAGGGATGAGAGCCATTAAAACCAAGACGCTGAAGCATTCTGAGTCTCCATGTCCTCGCCTTTATGAGCACATGAGACACCTTCTACATGCATATAGTAGAGTCAGCCCACATCTAGGGTACTCTTAGGAGGTCTCCATCCACTCAGAAGCCCACCAGCCCACACTGATGCATCATAGATCACAATCTGGAAGGGACCTTGAAGGTCATCTAATCCAGGCCCTCATTTTGCAGATGGGGAAACTGAGGCCTAGAACTGACTTGCTCCAAGGTCATCCGAGGAACAAATGACCAAGGTACGATTTGAACCTGAGTCCTCTGACCCCAACCCCAGTGTTCTTTCTCCCATATACTGCCATTATTCTCTTGTCAGTCACAGGACACAATTAGCATTTAATGAAATATAGTAAGAGAAGGCACAGTAAAACATTTTTTCTGCCCCCAAAGGAACCTCAGGAGAGCTTTCCACAAATACACACACTCTGGGTGAGAGAGAGTGGATATGCCCTGAGATCCCCAGGTGCCACCGCCTAAGTGTGCCTTGATTGTCTCCCTCCAAGGCTGGAGAGCCCCTCCTAAAAAGAGCAAGGGGTGGGCACAGACTGATCAAAAGCTGGGCAGGGTGCCCACTCCCCACAAGTCCTTTTCTACCACTCCCATTCCATGTGAGGCCAAAGGAAGGTCCTCGATTGGAGAGAACGACTCTGGGTGAGTTAGATGTTCTCCAACTCCTCTCATTTTTGAAATGAAAACTGGTTTGAGTCAAAACAGGGAAGGGAAGAAACCTGCATTGGCTCCTCCTGACCCAGCCGCCTGGCTTTTGGAGCATCTCCCTCAGCAGCCCAACCCCTTACCTTTGGCCAGGGAAGAACTTCCACCACCACCACCACCCCCATACACACACACTGCGTGGATCCCAGAATTCTTTGGGCCTAGAATGTGTTAGGAGTCAGCCCCTAGAAATGACAAAATTCAATGACACTGTTCAGAGGAGGCCCAGCTAGTCCACCCCTGGGAATATACACACACCCACACAATGTACACATGCACAGCAACCATACACTCACACACCACACACACTAACACAGACATATACACTCACACACTCACACAGACATATACACTCACACACCACACACAAACAGACATATACACTCACACACCACACACACACACACACTCACACACAGACATATACACTCACACACCACACACAAACACCACAGACATATACACTCACACACCACATATACACACCACACACACACAGACATATACACTCACACAGACATATACACTCACACACCACACACACACACACACACTCACACACAGACATATACACTCACACACCACACACAAACACCACACAGACATATACACTCACACACCACACACAAACACCACACAGACATATACACTCACATACCACACACACTCACACAGACATATACACTCACACACCACACACACTCACACACAGACATACACTCACACACCACACACACTCACACAGACATATACACTCACACACCACATACACACACAGACATATACACTCACACACCACACACAAACACACACATATACACTCACACACCACACACACACTCACACAGACATATACACTCACACACCACACACAAACACCACACATACACATCTAGGCACACATAAACATGGCAAGAGTCGTGTCCAGCCAACCTGTGTGGAATGAGGGAGATAGAGTTCAATGTTCCATAAATTGCCAATTAAACCCCTTCCAGTCCCACTGTGGCACTCGTTACCTTAGTGTAACCCCCAAAGAGGGGGGTACTCTAGTGCTTCCAGCAGCTTATAAGAATGCTCTTGCTCCCCCAATGCGACCCAGCCCGTACCTGCAAAGAGAATCTCAGGAGGGATGTTGGGAACCTTCCAGTGACCTTGGGTTAGTCACTCTTCTCCCTACTGTAGTTTCTTTATCTGAAAATAGGGGCTTCAACTTGGGTTAGAAAATATCTCAAGTCCTGTCTATCTCTACATCCAAAGGCTCAGTCCTGTAAGGGATCCACCTCTGGGAGGAAAAGGTTGGTCACACCCAGACCCCAGCTCACTAAAAGATGAAGAATTAGTGTTAACAGGACCAGAACTCTTAAAAAGGCTGCCTAGGGATGCCACAGGGCTAGGGTGACCCCCCAGATGGGGCAGCAGAGACAATGAGTGGGGAGTGGAGAGGAGCAGTCAATGAGATGGTACAATCACCACCCCCAAAGAAACAGTAGGGGCCAGTCTTCGGGTTGGCAGGCTTTTGGCATTGGGTCATCATTCCAGTTTCAGGGACCTTAGAGGCATCAAAGTCCAACTCTCTCCCTAATTTTATGGGGGAGGGGGAACCTAGGCCACAGGGAAGGAAGGTCACTTGCCCAAGGTCACACAGGTAACAAGCATCAGAAGCAAGATTTGAACCCTGGTCCTCTGATCCCAAAGCATGGGCATCCAATGTGAAGTTGGGAGGTGAAGGGGCGAGTGAGTATCACAGACCTGAGAAGATGGTGAGAAGGGAAAGATCTGAGAGCTGATAGTCAGAAGCTCCAAGATTAGCAGCAGAAAGACCTCATCATTGAAAAAGAGGACCACACTTCTCCCTCCCAAAGGTTAGGAATGTGGTAGGGTGAGTAAGGGGACAAGAATGATAATGGAGAGATGCTATCAGGCAGCCAATTCCATTATCAGACATTTCTTACTGTGAGAAAATGCTTACTCTAAGCCTAAATCAGCCACCCTTGGCCCCAGTTCAACCTTCAGAGGTCTCACAGGATAAGGATAAGGCTATCACAAGCCTAATGACTATCACATGGCACTTTCTGTCTCTACATAGTAAACTTAACAAGTGCAAGTGAAATGTATTGAGACTACCACATTTTCCATCTATGTACATGCACACACACACAGTGGATGTCCCAAAAAATATTAGTGCAGTTTTAAGCTTTAATAGCTACAAAATTTGAGTAGATTCACCCTCCCAAAGTTTAGAACATAATAGCAAATGACAATCACAGAATCTCAGAGCTGAAAATTGAAATCTCTGAAGTCTTCTGTTACGACCCACACCTGAACAAGAATCCATTCAACAGTATCCCTGCCAAGTTGTGATAAGGAGGGACTCACTATTTCTAATCACTACTTAGAGAAATGGTAAGACAGAGTGGGGAGAACAGTGGATTTGGAGGCCAGAAAACCCAGGTTCAGACACCAGCTGGCTAGGTAACCCTGGGAAAGTCATAAGCCCAAAGGATCCTAGTGCAAATCCAACCCTCTCACTTGACAGATGAGGAAACTTGCCCAAAGTTACACAGATAGTAAGCATCATAAGCAGGAACTGAACCCAGGTCTCTAACGCCATTAGCTGTACATGCTGCTACATAAATGTGAGGAGCCTCAGTTTCTTCATTTGTAAAACAGGGCTAATAATAGCACCACTTCTTCAGTTAGTGTAAGCATCTGATGAGATTCAGTTTGTGAAGTACTTCAAAAACTTTCAAGGCAGTTACTGTCACTTTGGGAGAACTCTTCATGCCAAGAAGTCTTGACTTGAAATTGAAAGCTCTCATTCTGTTGCATCTTCTCTGACTGTTCCCAATGAAGCCAAGCAGCAGAAGGCTAAGTAATCCCTCCTCCACTGATAACCCTTCAGATCCCTGGCTCACTCTCCTGTGTGTATACCGTCCCTACCCCACCCCCACTCCCTAGCCTTCTCTTTTCCAAACCAAACATCCCCAGATCCTTTGCCTGAACCTCATTTCCAGCAGGATCTCAAATCCCTCCACCATCCTGGATGCCCTCCTCTGGTCACTCTCAGTCATTCTTAAAATATGAGGCCCAGAACCAAACAAATTGATCTGACCAGAAAGGAGGACAGCCATGGTAATCACTTCCTCCAGTCATAAGATTTTAAAAGTTGTGCATTAAAAATGCAATTGAATATCAGATAATTTCATAAGGATATTTGGAACTAGGTGAATAATAGACTACATAGTTCCATTTTCACTTGGATATCTGATATTAGGGTAAATATACACCTGCCTTCATTTTAATGAACCAAATCATTTTTGATACTGATTAACAGGAAGGGCTGGCTCTGGACACAGCCTGAAGCATTGTTAGCAAGACAGAATCAGATAATGCAATGGGGCTTCAGATTCATTTCCAATCAGATATGAAATAAGAGTTCAAAGCAAGAACACTGGACCCATATGCTTTTGGCAGAACCTTTTCATATAGGATCAGAAGAGAAGTCTCCAAACAACAAAAAGCCGGAAAAGAAAAGGACAGGCCTTTGAGTGCCAGGAACATTTTGTCATTTGTCTCCCTTATCCCTAGAGCCCAGGATCCCTAAACCAAATCCTATGAAGAGTTGAAAGGGGGCCAATATTCTCAAAGGTTTTTGTGGAATCAGGAGATTGTGATTTATCAAAGGGCAAGGGGAAAAAATCTTACCTAAGGTTCAGTATGACTCTCCAGAACAGAACAAAGAAGGGCAACAAGAGAATAGAGTTTTCCCTCCCCCTCAAAAAAAGGCCTTCTACTGAACAGTGAACATCAGGGTCTGATCAGGAGTTGGATGCCTGGCAGCCAAAGGCTCCAATAATTGTATCAGTTAGGACCCAGAAAAAGGATGGAGGGAAATATTTACAAGTTCCCAAAGATGTGATTTTAGAAAACCCTCCTTAGTGCTATGGAAAACCAGGTATATTAAAGCATTGTTGGTGAAGTTGGGGGTTGATCCAACCATTCTGGAAAGCAATTTGGAACTACAATAAGAAAGTCTAAAATGGCTAAAATTGATTCAGACCCCACTACTATGTCTATACCCCAAGGAGGCCAAAACCAGAAAAAAACCATAGAAACTAAAATATTCAAGGAAGCATTTTTTGTAATAGCAAAGAGATGGAAACAAAGTCAATGAGTTGATTGAGGACTACCTGAATAAACTATGGTATATGAATGTGATGGAAGCAGTGTAATGAAAAACACAGCAGCATGGGAAAATTTCTATGAGCTGATGCAAAGTGAAGCAGGCAAACCCAGGAAAACCCTGCAACACCTTCAACAATGTAAATGGAAAGAACAAAATGATCATGCCTGAATGCTGTGTCATTCTGATCACCAAATGACCTTAAAGAAGACAGATGACAATGGGCCTCCCTCCCTTCCTGGGAGGTTCTGGCAGAAGAACAGCACGTCCTATTGGGCTTTACTGACGCACTGGTTACTTTGGCCAAACTGCCTATTTTTCTCCTTTTCTATTCTTTGTTATAAGGGATGATTCTCCGGGTTGATGAGAGATATGGGAAGAAATGAAAGTGATGATAATGAAAATATGTTGAATTTGAATACTAATATTGTTGTGACCATAAGCATCTCTGTTGAAAATAGTTTCAAGTGTAAAACAAAGATACAATCACTAATATATCTATATTATAATACATATAGTTAACTAATAACTAATTTTATTTATAACCAATAAAAATGACAATGTGCTTTCATAACCTAAAAAATGAAAATGAAGTAAAAACAACAGCCATAAATAAAAACTCATTTTAAAAAATCATTTCTATAATGCCCCTGGCAAGTGGTTGCCTGGCCTTTGCTTGTACACCCTCAGTGACAGGGAATTTACTTCAACTTTCTTAGTTTCCTTCCTTGAATCCAAAGTTTTTTCTTAGAACTTCATCGAATTGATCAATGAACATTTCTTAAGCTGTTATATGCCAAGCACTGTGCTGGGCACAGGGAATTCAGAGACAAAAAAAAATTGTTCCTACAACTTCTGTCTTTTGATCTGAGTTCTGACCTTTAATCTCTATAGTCACAGATATGAAGTCTATTCCCTCTTACATGACTCCAGTCTATCCGAAGATACTTGAAAGAGCCACCAAATCTTCAAGTCTTCTCTTTTATAGGCTTCAGTTCCCTCACCATCCCAGTCCCTCTAATTCTTGACATGTTCCCATTTGTCAGTATCCCCTTTAAAATCCATGGCTCAGAACTAAGTATCATAAATAAATCTGGTAAGCTTTTTGGTTGGGTTTTTTTTTTTTGGGGGGGGGGTCTGAGTCTAAAAGAAAGTCACTTGGAGAAAATTAGGATTATGGTTGGGCAAAGCAGAGGGGTGAAAGATAAACCAAGAGCTACCTGGGGGAGAAAAGCAAGAACATTCCAAGAGATGCTCTTCAGAGTGATCGGGCCATTTGGGGGAAGCAGTATGGTCTAGATATCCAGAGCATGGCAGGCTTCCTGAGTGGGACTCAGGAGAGCCAACAAGCCAATGACTAAGGCTAGTTTTCTGTTTTTGAACATATCTGACCTCAAACTACATCTCTTGCTTTCTCTTACACTTTTCTCCTGTTGCTCAGCCAAAGAAGGCAACTCCTTACCTCAGGTTCCTGCCTCCAGAGTCTTACTCAATCTGTTCACCCTCCCCACCCTAAATTCCTAAAATTCCCTCATTCCTCTAAGACAAAAGTTCTTTGTATTCTAGACCTTCCCTTTGACAGTCCAGTAAAACCTATAGATATCCTTTTCTGAACAATGTTTTTTAACACATAGCATAAAATACACAGGATTACAAAAGAAACAAACTATATTGAAATACAGTTCTCAAAATATTTTTTAATTAGCAGAGCACAGGTTAAGAACCCCAGGTCTTTGCTGGCTGAAATCTAGCCCACAGCTCACAAGCCTTCATACATGCCTTTCCTCATCCAGGAACACTTCCCAGGTCGACACCTCTTCCCAACATCTCTACTTTCTTGGAAGTTACTGTGTTTGCACTTTTTGTGGTGTCTATCACTGATGGACATACATGACTTACCTCCACCCCCCAACAGACTGAAAGCCCTCTGAAGACACATCAGTTTTCTCCCCCTAGCACACACTCAACAAGTACTCAGCAAACAAGAAAAGAATCAGGGGGCCCTAGACATTGATCTGGAAGGATCTTTGAAATCACTGAGTCTAGCTCCCTCATTTTACACCTGAGAAAACTGAGGCCCAGAGAGGGAAGGGACTTGCCCATGGGTAAGAAGTGACAGAGCCAGGTATGGACCCAATGCCTCTGGCTTCAAAGATACCATTCTTTCTACTGTTCCAGAGGATAGGACATTCAGGCCACAGAGTAGGGGAGTTGGAAGGGATCTCAGTGGCTCTCTCTAGTTCCTAACTAGGAAGACAATATTTGCAAGAGCCAAGGGTTGTGCCCCACAGGAATGGGCTAGATGACAAGAGAGATTGATTCAGGTAGGATGAAAAGATTGAAGAAATTAATCACTTTGCTGCTAGTTCAACAGACTGTGACAAATATTGGAGTGTCCACAATGTGCTAAGTGCTGGGGGTAGAATTATCATTTCTCTCATCTAAGAGAGTTTGAGAGTGGGAGGTGAGGGGGGGGAGGGGGGGAGGGGGGGGTGGGGGGGTGGGGAGGGTGGGGAAGACTAGATAAGTCCAAGTTTGCTTTCTAAAGAAAGTGGTAGGTACAATGCCACTGAGCAAGCCCTCAGGGAAAGACCAATAACTATGAATTCAGTCATCATTCAGTCATCACTGCAAAGAAAGATTTCCATTGACCTTAACAGGCTAGCCAGGGGTGGGGAACCTTTGGTTTTGAGGACACATGTGGCCCTCTAGGTCCTCAAGTGCAGCCTTGTGACTGAATCCAAACTTCACCCAATAATCCCCTTAATAAAAGGATTTGTTCCATAAAACTTGGACTCAGTCAAAAGGCCAAACTTGAGAACTTAGAGCACCACATGTGACCTCGAGGCCGAAGGTTCCCCACACTTGGCCACTAGGCATTCAGAGAAACACATAGCCCACCCAATAGTGGAAATCTAGGTTGGCATTTGGCTTTGGAACATGACTGACATGAGTGCCAGTCCACCCATTACTCAAAGCAAAAGAGTCCTGGCCAGCCTTGGGCTGACGAGACCTTTCAGGGCCCCAAACAGAAAAGACTTTACCCTCGCTCCAAGTTGAGAGTGTTGAGCAGCTCACTTCTCCTATAGTCCCATTCCAATTCGACAGCCCCGATGTAGTATCTCCGAGTAGCACCGATGCTCTCTTTTAGGAGACAGAGGAGAAAGCTGGCCAAGAACAGGATCTGTATGCCCCCCTCCATTCTGGGAAGAATGCAGGTTCCAAGCCAGAGGGATGTTTATTCTCCCATAAAGTTCTCCTAATTCATTCACAAAAGAGAAAACCGTTCTGAGATTGGTGAAAAGCCCTGCAAGTTTCCCAGGACACTAGGGGCAAAGCCAGCAGCACCAAGGAGCCTGGAGCAACTCTTGGCCATGAAGGGCAGCCCCTGGAGGAGCTGGAATAGGGAAGGGAAGCTGGAGGTAAAGTCGAACCCCTTTCCAGCTGCAAGGCTCTCCCTGTGTTTGTGAATACCTCAGTTGCATGACTGGGTTACGCAAGCAAGCCAAGCCTGAGCCAGACGAGAGGAAGGAAGAGCTCATAGGAAAAAGCAGGAAAGAGGAGTACTGGCCCACACTGACCCCACCAAATCTCCTGCTCTCCACTTCCCGAAGGACTTCCCAGAATAAGCTTTGTGCTGGTGGGACACAGTGAGGATGGCAGCTTATTACCAGGGAGCCCAAGGCCCCTAGATAAATGGACAGGCCGGATATGAACAGATTGTGCCAAGTGATTTATTGGACTTATTCTGTCCCTGTATTGGCTGATGCCGTGAAGTGATCGGTTAAGTTCAGTCAGAAGCCAACCTCACAGATGTGCGCTTGAGAGAGGGGAGTCACTGAAAAGTAAAAAAGGAAAAGCTCATTGCAATGAGATAGGGTCCAAATAAAAGTCAACCAATATATAACCATCTCACATTCTAATGATAATAGTGAGCTATTTCAGGATAGGTTTATTATTACCCCATTTTATATTTGAGGACACTGAGGCAGACAGAGTTTGAAGTGACTTGTCCAGGGCCACACAGCTAGTAAGTGTCCAAGGCTGGATTTGAACTCAGATCTTCCTGACTCCAGGCTTAGAGCTCTCTCCACAGTGGTGTACTCTAGCTGTAACCTAACACAATAATAATAATTGGCCCTATATAGTCTTTCCTCCTAATAGGAAATAATAGAACACTTCCTACCTAAATGATGTTGAACAAGTCACTTCCCCTCCCTGGGCCTCAATTTCCTCAACTGGCCTCAATCTGGCCTTCCAGTTCTAGACTCATAATTCTGTGAGAATCACAGGGATATCTGCTGTATGACCTGAAGTCATTTGAGGCAACATCATTTTTTAAAAATGCTCATTTGGGGAGGTGAGCTGGTAAACATTGTTACCAGGAAAGATCATGTCTATGAACAGTGGAAAGAATGCTGGATCACAAGTCAAAAGGTCTTGATTCAAATTGTCTATCACTACGACCAACGGCAAGTGATTTTCTCCCTTTGGATCTGTTTCCTCTTCTCATAAAATAAGAAGGCTGAAATAAATGACCTCTGAGGTCCTTTCCACCTCTAAAGTTAGGAACTCACAAAACTGTAATATTTGGGAGAGAAGAGCAGTGTCTAACACACTGCCACCCATTCCACTGGGGAAAGTATTTACATGCCTGGGATAGACATCCCCCTAACTCAAACTCAACCCCATCTGCAAATATGGTTGTTTTGTTTAAACTGGGGTGTGACCATGTAGCAGCAAGCACCCCAGCGTCCCCAGGGTGGCTGCCAATACAGGTTCTTGGATCTGCTTTGATAAAGGAAAGCAACTCAAAATGGGTTAACAAGCTTACTTTAATCTGTCAAATATGTATCATTTACCTAGTTCAGGGGAAAAAGGTCAGCACCCCGAACTTCAGAGTATACAGACAGAATTAGTAAGACAGAAACAGATCAAGTAGACAGGTTTCCAAACTGTCCAACCATTACATCCATACCAAATCAACATCTGGGTTTTTCAAAGTCGGGGGGGGGGGCTCTCAACAACAGGCTTCCCAGAGTTTCATCTGATCAAATCACAGAACACTTCTCAAAGTGAGCCCCCAAAACAAAGCCTCAAATGTGGGTTTATATAGCCTTCTCCTGGCTCAGAGAATGTAACAACCTTCTGGACCCACTGGCCAATCAACAAGTATCAACTGAAAAACAAGCTTCCCACCCCAGGCTCCAGGTGCACTTTAGTCTAGGGGCAGGGAAGATCTTAAAAATTTACATTCCCATTACATACCACTGCTTATGCCACAACTTCTTGGAGCCACAAGGAAGAAATGTGGGTGCCAGGTGGGTCATCCCACACAAAGGTGCCCTGAAGCTGGGTCAACAAGTCCTCACACCAGAGGGGCTAGTCCTCCCTGAACACCCCATACACCCCAATTGGTGGATGAGAACAATTTGTTCCAATGGCCATGTAGACGGTTGAAGCAGGCTCTGGGGAGTGCTTAGAGCTTGGTCAGACATCTAAGACGCCAACAAAGTCATCCCCTGCATCTCAGTCCATCGTCTTGCTTTTTGGCTAGCCACTGGATGGAAGAGAGTATATCTGCCCCACTTAAATTTTTTTTAATTCAATTTTTAATTTATTAATTTGTTTGTTTCCTTTTAGTTTACAGGACTCAATTCCACAATTCCTTGAATTTCACATTTTGTCCCCCTCCTTCCCCTCTCCCCCCATGGCGTCTTATAATCAAGTATAGGATCTGTAAATACTTTCACATTATACAATGGTCAGGTTATAAGGATGGATTGTACCAGCTGGAATGAAAAATGGTAAAGAGGACATAAAATCAAATAAGAGAACGAAAAAGATCAGGTATTTTGCTTCCACCTGGATATAAATTTAGTTCTTTCTAGTTCTTTCTCTGGATGCACGTTTTTCTCTCCATCATGCGTCTTTTGGGATTGACTTATATCTCTGCATTGTTGAGAAGAGCCCAGTCTATCAAAGTTGGTCATCACACATACATTGTGTCTGTAATTGTGTACAAATTCTTCCTGGTTCTACTCATCTCACTCAGCATCAGTTCTTTTAAGCCTCTCCAGGTAAATATGAAGACTGCCTGCTCCCCGTTTCTTATAGCGCAATAATATTCCATAACATGCATATACCACAACTTGTTCAGCCATTCCCCAATTGATGGACACCCCCTTAATTTCCAATTCTTTGCCACAACAAAAAGAGCTGCTATAAACATTTTTGTACATATGGGTCTTTCTCCCATTTCTATGATCTCTTTGGGATATAACACTAGGAGTGGTATTGCTGGATCAAAGGGTATGAAAGTATTTATAGCCCTTTGGGCATAGTTCCAGATTGCTTTCCAGAAAGGCTGGATCAGTTCACAACTCCACCAACAATGCATTAGTGTTCCCGTTTGCCCACATCCTCTCCAGCATTTGTCATTTTCCTGTTTTGTCATCTTAGCCAATCTAACTGGTGAGATGTGGTACCTCAGAGTTGTTTTGATTTGCATTTCTCTAATGAATAGTGAATTAGAGCATTTCTTCATGTGCTTATAGATAGCTTTAATTTCTTTCTCTGAAAACTGCCTGTTCATATCCTTTGACCATTTATCAATTGGGGAATGACTTGTATTCTTATAAATTTGACTCAGTTCTCTGTGTATTTTAGAGATAAGTCCTTTGTCAGAGACATAGGTTGTAAAGATTCTTTCCCAATTTCCCACCTCCCTCCTAATCTTGGTTACATTGGCTTTATTTGTACAGAAACTTTTCAATTTCATGTAGTCAAAATTATCCATTTTACATTTTATAATGTTCTCTAATTCCTGTTTCGTCATAAAGTCATTCACTCTCCACAAGTCTGATAGGTAAACTATTCCTTGTTTTAGCAGACTGCTTACAGTATCAACCTTTATACCTAGATCATGTACCCATTTAGACTTGATTTTGGTATATGGTGTTAGGTAATGGTCTATGTCCAGTTTCTGCCATACTATATTCCAGTTTTCCCAGCAGTTTTTGTCAAATAGTGAGTTCTTATCCCAAAAACCAGGGTCTGGGGGTTTATCAAACAATACATTACTGTAGTCGTTGACTTCTGAATCTTGTGTGCCTAATCTATTCCATTGATCCACTCCTCTATTCCTAAGCCAGTACCAAGTAGTTTTGATGACTGCTGCTTTATAGTACAGATTGAAATCTGGTAAAGCTAGTCCACCTTCCCTAGCATTTTTTTTTCATTAATTCCCTTGATATTCTGGACCATTTATTCTTCCAGATGAATTTTGTTACTATTTTTTCTAACTCTATAAAGTAGTTTTTTGGTAAATTAATTGGTATGGCACTAAATATATAATTTAATTTAGGTAAAATTGTCATTTTTATTATATTAGCTCGACCCAGCCATGAGCAATTGATATTTTTCCAATTAGTTAGATCTGACTTTATTTGTGTGAAAAGTGTTTTGTAGTTATGATCATACAGGTCCTGGGTTTGTTTTGGCAGGTAGATTTCCAAATATTTTATAATGTCTACAGTAACTTTAAATGGGATTTCTCTTTCTACTTCTTGCTGTTGAGTTTCATTGGAAATATATAGGAATGCCGAGGATTTATGTGGATTTATTTTATATCCTGCAACTTTGCCAAATTTATTTATTGTCTCAAGCAGTTTTTTACTTGATTCTCTAGGATTCTCTAAGTATATCATCATATCATCTGCAAAGAGTGATAGCTTGGTCTCTTCTTTGCCTAACTTGATTCCTTTGATTTCTTTTTCTTCTCTAATTGCTACTGCTAACATTTCTAGTACCAGATTGAATAAGAGGGGTGATAGTGGACACCCTTGTTTCACCCCTGATCTTATGGGAAATGCTTCCAGCTTCTCCCCATTGCATATAATACTTGCTGATGGCTTTAAATAGATGCTACCTATTATTTTAAGGAAGGCTCCATTTATTCCTATACTTTCTAATGTTTTTAATAGGAATGGATGTTGTATTTTGTCAAAAGCCTTTTCTGCATCTATTGAGATGATCATGTGGTTTCTGCTAGTTTTATTATTGATATGATCAATTATACTGATGGTTTTCCTAATATTAAACCATCCTTGCATTCCTGGAATAAATCCTACCTGATCAAAGTGTATTATTCTTGAGATAAGTTGCTGTAGTCTTTTGGCTAGTATTTTATTTAGAATTTTTGCATCTATATTCATGAGGGAGATTGGTCTATAATTTTCTTTCTCTGTTTTATCTCTTCCTGATTTAGGTATCAGTACCATATTTGTGTCATAAAAAGAATTTGGTAGGACTCCTTCTTCACTAATTTTCCCAAATAATTTGTAGAGTATTGGAATCAATTGTTCTTTAAATGTTTGATAGAATTCACTAGTGAATCCATCTGGCCCTGGAGATTTTTTCCTAGGGAGGTGACTGATGGCTTGTTCAATTTCTTTTTCTGAGATGGGATTATTTAAGTAATTTACTTCCTCTTCAGTTAATCTGGGCAACTTGTATGTTTCTAAATATTCATCCATTTCCCTAAGATTGTCAAATTTATGTGCATACAATTGGGAGAAATAATTCCTAATTATTGTTTTGATTTCCTCTTCATTGGAGGTAGATTCACCCTTTTCATTTTTGATACTCATAATTTGGTTTTCCTCTTTCTTTTTTTTTATCATATTGACTAAGGGTCTATCAATTTTGTTGGTTTTTTCATAAAACCAGCTCTTGGTTTTATTTATTAGTTCAATAGTTTTCTTAATTTTGATTTTATTAATCTCTCCTTTAGTCTTCAATATTTCTAGTTTAGAATTTAATTGGGGATTTTGAATTTGTTCTTTTTCTAGGTTTTTTAATTGCATGCCCAATTCGTTGAGCTCCCTTTCCTCTAATTTAATCACGTATGCACTCAGGGATATAAAACTTCCCCTAAGAACTGCCTTTAATGCATCCCACAGATTTTGGTATGTTGTCTCATTATTATCATTCTCTTGAATGAAATTACTGATTGTTTCTATAATTTCTTGTTTGACCCACTCATTCTTTAGGATCAAATTGTTTAATTTCCAGTTAGTTTTTAGTCTGTCTTTCCCTGGCCCTTTATTGCATATAATTTTTATTGCATCATGATCTGAGAATGATGCGTTTAATATTTCTGCCTTACTGCATAGAATTGTGAGTTTTTTATACCCTAGAACATGGTCAATTTTTGAACATGTGCCATGAACTGCTGAGAAGAAAGTATATTCCTTTTTATCCCCATGCAGTTTTCTCCAGAGATCTATCATACCTATCCTCTCTAAAATCCTGTTCACCTCCTTAACTTCTTTCTTGTTTATTTTGAGGTTGGATTTATCAAGTTCAGATAGGGGGAGATTAAGGTCTCCCACTAGTATAGTTTTGTTATCTATTTCTTCCTCTGATTCCTTTACCTTCACCTCTAGGAATTTGGATGCTACACCACTTGGTGCATATATGTTAAGTAGTGATATTGCTTCATTCTCGATGGTGCCTCTTAACAGGATATAGTTTCCTTCCTTATCTCTTTTAATTAGGTCAATTTTTGCATTTGCTTTATCTGAGATAAGGATTGCTACCCCTGCTTTTTTTACTTTAGCTGAGGCATGATATATTTTACTCCAACCTTTTACCTTTACCTTGTGTGTATCCCTCTGTTTCAAATGTGTTCCTTGTAAACAGCATATTATAGGATTATGATTTCTAATCCATTCTGCTATCCGTCTCCGTTTTATAGGAGAGTTCATTCCATTCACATTTACAGTTATGATTGTTATCTGTTTCTTTCCTCTCATCCTATTCCTGCCTCTGTTAATGTTCGTATTTTCCCTCCCTTCTCCCTTCCCCCCCTTAATAGTTTTCCTTTTGACCACCGCCTCCCTCAGTGTTCCCTTTTCGGCCCCCCTCCCTTTTCCTCCCCTTTTCCCCTTACTACTTCCCTCCCTACAAATCACTCCCACCCCCCTTTTGTAACCCTTTCCCCCTCCTACTGCCTGTAGGATATTGTTATACTTAATGAGGTATGCTATTTTTTCTTTGCATCAAGAATGACAGGAACAGATCTCATGCGAAGCTCCTCTCCCTCCCCTCTTTCCCTCTAAAATGATGTGTGTTCTCCTTGTTTACCTTTCTAAGTCACTGTTGCTTCTTGTAATTGGAGGTTGAATTTTCCATTGAGTTCTGGCTTTTTTATCAAGAAGGTCTGGAACTCTGTTATATCATTGAATGACCATCTCTTTGCCTGCCCACTTAAATTTAATGCACAAACAAGTCAAGACATTACCTGGCAACACATTGCCATCATTAAACTAAAGAGATGCTAGATTTATACCAGGAATGTGGGGTTAGCTCAATATTAGGGAAACTATAAACATAATTGACCATATTAATAATAAAAACGACAAAAACAATGATTATTTCATTAGATACAGAAAAACTTTTGACAAAAAACAAACCCCATTCTCATTAAAAACATTAGACAGCATAAGAATAACCTGAACTTTCCTTAAAATACAGCAATATCCTTATTTCCTTAAAAATACAGGGTATCAAAAAATAAAATAAAATAAAGGGGCAGCTAGGTGGTGCCATGAATAGAGCGCCAGACCTAGAGTCAGGAGGATCCAAATTCAAAGCAGGACTCAGACACTTGACACACTTACTAGCTGTGTGACCTTGGGCAAGTCACTTAACCCCATTTGCCCTGCCTCCCCCCTCCAAAAAAACAAATACTGGGTATCAAAAAATAAAATAAAAGGTCAGCTAAGTGGCACAATAAATAGAGCACCAGCCCTGGAGTCAGGAGGACCTGAGTTAAAATCCAGGTTCAGACACTTGATACACTAGCTGTATAACCTTGGGCAAGGCATTTAACCCCAATTGCTCTGCTTTTCCCCCTCCAAATAAAAAAATAAGCAGTATCTATCTAAAACCAAAAGCCAGTGGGGGGCTAGGTGGTGCAGTGAATAGAGCACCAGCCCTGGAGTCAGGAGGACCTGAGTTCAAATCCGGCCTCAGACACTTAATACAAAAACTAGCCATGTGACCTTGGGCAAGTCACTTAATCCCAATTGCCCTCCAAATAGCAAAAGAAAAAAAAAACAAAAAAAAATAAAACAAAAGCCAGAATTATCTGTAATAGAGACAAGCTATATGCCTTTCCAATAAGATCTGGATCAAAGCAAGGGTGTACACCATCACCATTACTATTCAATATTGGACTAGAAATTTTGGCTATATCAATAATACAAGAAAAGAAAGGAATAAACACAGGCAAGCACTTTTTGCAGATGATATGATGGTTTAGGTAGAGAACCCTAGAGAGTCTACTAAAAACCCAACTTTGGCAAAGTTGCAGGATAGACAATAAACCCACACCAATCATCCTATTTCAATATACTACCCCCCAAAAATCCAGCACAATGGCTACAGCTAGAGTGCACCACAGTGGAGAGAGTTCCAGGCCTGGAGTCAGGAAGATCTGAGTTCAAATTAAGCCTCAGACACAAGCTGTGTGGCCTTGGGCAAGTCACTTCAAAGAGAAATTCTATTTAAAATAACTATGGATAGTGTAAAATATTTGGGAGTCTACCTGCCAAGACACACACAGGAACTATATGAACACAATTACAAAACACTCTTCAAACAAATAAAGGCAGATCTAAATAACTGGAGAAATATTCATTGCTTCTGGATAGGACAAGCTAATATCATAAAAATGAGACCTGAAGTAATCTACTTATTCAATGTCATTCCAATCAAACTAACAAAGGATTACTTTAGAGAGCTAGGAAAAAGATAATAACAAAATTAATTTGGAGAAACATCAAGGAAATCAAATTTTAAAAGGGGGGGTGTAGGAAAGGGGCCTCCCCTTGAGGGTTCTTGTCTTGTTTTTGCTGTGGGCTTGTGGCTTTCTTTTTCTTTTCATTTGGCCTCTGGTCTTATAGACTGGTGGATGAGTGAAATTCTCCCTGGGCCCTCTTGGAATCCAGGTTGAGAAATTCCCTAACCAGACTTGGCTTTGAGTTGCCTGAGGCCTTGGCCATAGAACACCCTCAAATGTTTAGGTAATGACAGCCCTGGGCACAAAGTCAGTGCCAGCCTTATCCCTTTCCTTTCCACCAGGACAAAGTGAGTACAGCCCTCAGTGGGGGGTTTGAAGATTTGGAATAGTTGAGTTCTGCCAACAATCTTGAAGTCACTCCACTGTCTTTGGGCCTCAAGGCCCTTGTCCCTGATAACTCTTTGAAGATATACTAATACTTACAATTGGAGGACATGTAGGCAAAAGGCTGTCTCCATCCAAGTGACCAGAGGCCTAGCTATCATAGAGCAACTGTAGGTCTACCCCACATCAAAATGAGCTTTAGAGATGCTCAGAAAATCAAAGCAAGGTCAAGCTTGTAATTCCCAGACCCAAAGTTGGCAGAACACAATGTCTACACAATGTCCCCACAGAGTGTCCCTTTCTCCCTTCAGCAGTAAGGTCATCTGCCCCTTGAAAATGATACCTAATTGTCCCCATAATCATCCTTTGTGTAGGGGGTTGACTTGCATATGTGGAAAAAAAACAAATGTAAGATCAAACAGGAACAGAAGATACGATAGGGAGAAAAGCCACTTTTACTGGATGGCAAAGGATTGGTGCCAGTCAGAGCAAGAGTTCCTGCAGCCCAAGCAGCAGAGAGAAGTGAGCACCAGCCTTCTTGTCCAATTTGTTTGGGGAAGTATGCATTTGGGGGGGAGCTGAGGGGGTCAGCTACCCTGAAGAAGAGCTTGGAGCACTGTGGTCCATTTTCCCTGAAGGCTTTCTGTCAGGCCAGCTTGCCTATTGCTTGCTTTGTATTATGACGGAACTCCAGAACTGCTCACCCAAGGCTGCTCTAGTCTTTTCTTTCTTCCTTTTCCCCTCTTTCCTTCTCTAGCCTGTCTTCTCAGAGCTACTTGTCCTACTAGATTTCACCTTCAGTTCTTATTTACACAAGGGTCTATACCTTTATTATTTCACCTTCATTTCTAACACCTCAGGGTGTGTCTTCTCCCTCTTAAGAGCCTCAGCTCAGTTCACTCTGAGTAAATCCCCATTTCCTTGAAAAGTGATTTACACACTTGTCTTGGAGTCGAAGGTTCTGCAATGTAGACCTGCTTTCTATGATTCTATATGTTCTATATGATTCTATATATTCTTAATGATTCTATATTTCTGTTTTCTAAGGACTTGGAAAAGCCAGAGCTGCTGGGTCCAATCTGCCATGATGCCCCAGTGTCAAGCAAAAAGATTATAAGTTCATTAAACTCTTGGAACAGGGCATAAAGCCTCAGGCCATTGGGAACAAAAATAGCATTTCTGCTTCAGCAGGCCTGCAGAGTTGACGTTGGTTTTGCTAACAGTTTTGTTGGTTGTAGGAAGAGGACATGTCCCTGCAGGTAAGTGATGTGTCCATGGGCTTCCATTAAGGGTGCAGGCTAGGCACCAGGTTGGAAATGGCAAAAAGGAAGCTGGAACACTTTCAGCACAAGTTTTCTTAGAAGTTTGTGTGTCTGGGAAGGGGGAGAAGGGGAGGGAAGGGGCAGAGGAGCAAAGCTGTGGTCTTGGCAAGAGTTAACCAAAATGTTGGAATTTGTTTAAAACAGTTATGATGTTTTTGGTGAACAGTCTTATGTGACCACGGGTTTGTGGTTTTGTGATATTCCATTATTAAGCCACTTTTGCACGCTCCTCCCCTTTCTACTACCTTACTCTTCTATTTGACACTGTGTATTCGCTGCCTCTAAGAAATTACTCTGGGCCAGCAACCTGACTCCATTGATTGGCCTTGTAAACCTGGGACTGTTCTGCTTTTCCAATTTGGGAATCAGTCATCCCCCCAAATGGGGGACTCTTGAACCTTGGTTCTCCCTGCTTCTCCTTGCTGGGCCAATTTATGAGAACTGGGTGGCAAAGTTCTAACTTGGGAGGCCCAAATACAGCCAAGTCTAACTGCAATCAGCTCAGTCTTTAAGACAGTAACAGCTTCAGCCATGAAAATTTAATCAAGGAAGGGGGAGGGGGAGAGAGAAGAGACTTCCTTGATATTCTTTAAGATCTCCTAGGTTTTTCAGTGTCATTTGAATTTTGAATTTCAGCAGGCTCGGGTTTGCTGCACCAGGAAGATAAATCAAAGAAGGCAGTTTGTATAAAACCGAGCCAGCGCCACTGTTTTTGAAATACCAAGAGAATTGGTAGGAGTGGAGAAATTCAAATAACCAATAATATCACTATGGTGTCCCGAGCCAAAAAGCCCGTGGCCCCGATGAAGGCAGAAGACCTCCAGCCCTCGCTGGAGAACTGGGTCCAGAAGAAGGGCCCAAACCCCTGGCAACCTGGCAACTTTAAGTCAGAGAGCCCTGCGGCCATGGCTAGTGAGGCCTATGCTAAAATCTGCACCGAAACCAAGCCAAGCAGATGCCTGCGAGATGCCAGCGCCGCCTGGGCCCTGTGGCAGGCCTGTCTGGACAGCACAGAACTACTGGCTCAACGCAGGGAAGAGTGCAATGCCTGGCAGGCCAAGGGCTTGGAGTTGGAGTCTAAATGTGAACAGTTGGAGCAGGAGAAACAAAGCCTGCAGGAGGCCTGGGAGGCAGAGAAGCTACGGAGTGGCCATGTGGCATTGGTGGACCCTGAGGCCGATAAGGCCCCAGCGGAGCTGCAGGAGCGATGCCGGCAGCTGGAGAAGGAGAAGGCCCAATGGGAGGCCCAGTGGCAGGAGCTCAAGGCAGAGCTGGGCAAGATGAAGCAGGACCTCGTGCTGGGCCAGGGCCACTTGACAGCCCTCCTCAAAGCTAACCAGGAGGACCAGGAGACCTGCCGCAACCTGCAGGAGAGCTATGCTCAGTGTCAGGCCGAGATCGAGAGACTGCAGACGCAGTCGGGCACGCAGCAGGCAGCGACCGCGGCCAAGCCCAGGTCCGAGACCAAGGAGGAGAGGGAGAGGGAGCCGGAGCCGGAGGAGGAGTCGGAGCAGGGGCCAGCCAGCGCGGCCAAGCGGAGCTACAGTGAAGCCGCAGAGCCCAAACCTTGGGCGTCAGAGCGGCCGGCAGCCCAGCATCCAACCCAGGAGAGGGTCTCCGGGCCCTCGGGCGGCCAACTCCGGGGCCAGCCAGCGCGACGGCGCTGGAAGTGCCCGCCTCTGTGGAAGAGAGTCTGCCCGGATTGCGGCGCCTGGGGGCAGGCGGAGAGGAGAGGCGGGGTTTGGGATTGCCCCTCGTGCAGGGCCGTGCCCCAGCCCTGGCGAGATGCCTTTGCCCCGCGCGGGGGTCACTCCTTCCCTGGGAGAGCCAGGGCCGCCGCTGTGGCCTTCCCGATGAGAGCCCCGGGAATGCAAGAACCCGGGAGGGTGTGGAGCCCTGCTGCAGTCCCCTGGAGAGGGCCTCCAAGGCGTGGTCCCTACCGAGGCTTGCCCTGGAGAAGGAGGGCCGGCTCTCCACCCATTCCCGGGGCCTGGATGTGCCAGCAGTGCAAAGTCAACAACTACGCGCACAGGGCTGGGTGCTACAGGTGCCATTCCCCGAGAGTGAGGGACTTTCCCCAAGGAAGAGAGCTTGCTTTCCACCAGGCTTAGGGGCCCAAAAGACCAGAAATGCCGGCCACGGAGGGGCCAGGCCTCGATCTTAACTGACTTCGCACTTGTAGAAGCCCGTCAAGTCCTTTCGTTTAGAGCAGGAAAGCTTGTCAATTTGTCCCCAACACATGGGGAGGGGGAGGGGGGAGCGGGGGCTTTTACTAGGTAATTTGATTTTTAAATCATTCAGATTTTAAAATATGTTGAGAAGAGTGACTGGGCAGTCCTGTTTTGGAGACATCTCTTGGAGACAGCACAGCCAGGGAGAAGAGGGCAGAATGAAAATGTGCTTCTGCAGGTTGCAACACTAAAAATAAACCTTGGCCACTGACAGGCATCTCTGATGACCAGGAGGGCATTTTGCCCTCTGGAATAAATGGATTGGTCTGGGGACTGAAACCCTTTAGTTTGTTCCTTAGAAGATTGAATTCCAAGTGGATGAGGAGATCTTTTGGGAAACTTTTATCTCCCAACTCATAGAGGTATGCGTAGTTAGAGCCCACTTCTGAATAGAACACTTAAGATTTATGTGAAATTCTACCTGGTCTACATTGATGCAACCTATGATGCTATTTTTCTTTGAGCTGCTATCTATCATTTTGTGACTGGTGTTTGATTGGGACCACAGATGCATGGAAATGTGAGAGTATTGGTGCAACCTTGGTTCAGACTATGTGGTTTGCTCCTTGTGAACAAGAAATGAAACTAACAGCTCTTGAGAGACTGGTCAAGAGTTTAATAGATCTGAAGGATGTCACTTAACTGGCTTGCTATAGCAATTGCAGTTATATACCCCATTTCACTATGACTGGGCAGCATTTCTTGGCCCAGGAGTGCACAGAGCAGCTTCACTCCTGGGGAAGCCTGGCCCTGAAGAGAAGGATCTAGCTCTTTTTGCACTTGGGCTCTTTATGCCACCCCCCCTAAACTGAAGTGCTTGTGAAAATGACCAAAGTGGGGGCGGCTAGGTAGCACAGCGAGTAAGAGCACCGGCTCCAGTGTTGAGAACACCTGGAGATCGAATCCCGGGCTCAGATACTTAGCACCCACCCAGAAACACCTGGCCGTGTAACCTTGAGCAAGTTACTTAACCCCAATTGCTTAAAAAAAAAATGACCAAAGTGTCTAGTTTCTCCCCAAAAGGAGTGAGGAGAAAGATACACCACTTATTTTTTTTTCACATAAAATAAATGCTTAGCACAGGAGATTCATGGGTACACGTTATCAAAATGGCAAGAAGCAGGAAAAACATAAGCTATTCTTATTCTCTCCTGGAAGGATGACATTAAAATATTAAGTATTTTGTGAGACTAGTAAACTGCAATTTCATCTTTTCCTCAGCTCTGCACTATACAATCAGCTTCCTCCAGGTCTATTTCAGTTTTGTGGCAAGGGAGGCCAAAGAGCTGGGTCAATCCTCATGACAGTGGCCAGCTTCTCCAAGAAGCAGTGATCATTGCCAGCGGGCTCCCAGCCTCACAGGGTGGCCTCTGAGGCTGGAAATAGCCTGCTCAGAATCTCATCTCAGCTATAGCAGTCAGGGCAGCAGGGCTTGGAGATCCGGTCTCAAGCTTGCCTAAGCTAACACATACATGTGCATGCAGCTGCCAGACTGAGAAAAGTGGTGGAAAGGAGGCCTCTCCCTACCCCTACCACTGTCCTGGAGCAAGTAAGGCTCACTGAGTGCTTGCTCGGTCACCAATCCCAAGCACCCATCCATTCACTGCTATCAGAGTGACCAAGGATGCTCACACCTGATGCTCACATCTGTGTACCTGAATGCTCCATGGGGTGCAACCCTTCTACAGAAATCAAGTGAGAATAATGTTTCATAACATAATAAGATAGTTTATCAACTTAACACAGCTGATTCCATTTTAAGCTTCCATTTTGTGACCGACCTGTTTTAATTCAGTGATTTTTCTTTAGTAAGACAAACACTTGTGTGAATTATTTTTTGTAGAAAACTATGTAGAAAACATCTTGGATTATACTTGATTTCTTGGAACAATTGATCAACATGTAGATCCTCTGATGAGGCAGGGCACCAATGAAAAAAACATAAACGTAATCAGTTATTTTGAAATCAAATATCAATCAAAATAAGTGTTAACTTAGGAACATCCATAGTTAAAATTATTTCTAAAAATCCACCTGAGGCCCCAGTCATCAGCTTGTTGCTAGGGTGTGACTAGGGCTGTAGCCTCCAGCTTGGCCAGAGTCTGGCATGAAAGAAGCTGAATCTCTAAAGCAGAAGGTTGGCATGCTTTGATGAATGAAGTTTGACTTCATGCACTGAGAAGTGTAAGACCCAAGAGGGCATTCCTGATGTACCCCTTCGTGGAGGTGGTAGGGCCACAGGTATTACACACTGTATATTTTCAGACTTTTTCGATATATTGATCAGTAGTGATTTTTTTTACTCTTTTAAAAAATACTATGTGGCATATATTAGTATAGTCTGGGAGGGGGAAGAGGGAAGGGGATAAATATAGTGATGTAAGAACACATTAATAAAAACTTCTTTTAAAAATATTTTGATGTAACAGTGCCTATCTTGGCCCCCACTGCCTGAAGGCCAGGCTTATTACTTTTCATTTCCCTCCCAGAGTTCTCCTTAAGGATACCTGTAAGAGGGCTGGGGAGTGGCTGGTTAAGCCCTCACCTATTGTGTTCCCCCCCCCATTTTAAGGGTCACTTGCACCTTAGTTCCACTTAATCATTTAATACTCAGATCAGCTTTTACAAAGAAATCTTTACTTCAAAGGTAGCTATACCTTTGAACATTCACTCTCAACACTTCCAAGGCGTAATCCCCCCTTGTATCCCAACAATCCCTGGCAGGGGTGGAGGATCAGGTTCCCAGCTTCACAAGGTTCCTTCCCTGGACTTGCATCCTAGCTACTTGATGGGCTAACAGCAACATCTGGCCTGGAATTCTACCTTCAAGATCATTTCCAGATCCAAGAACTCCAATGTCCAATCCCACAGAACTGAAAGGAATGCACGAAGCAGACCAAAACCCAAAGCCTAATTCTCCGGGGCACAGGGAAAAGGTGATGAGAGCCTTCTCCCACAGCCAGCTCAGTGAATGGTGTATACGGTTTGGGTGAACAGGCCCTTTACCCCAGGGACCCTGATAAAAAAGAGAGATTATTTCAGTAAGATAGTTTTTAAAATGCAGCCTGTTTTAGCTAGGCTATCAGTGGAGAAGCCAATTCCACCTACATGGGAGGGGAATGCAGAGTGGCTTTTCCCAGCTATCTCCCCAACAGCTACCTCCATCTTAGGTGACCTGGGCCAGTTATACTGGTTTACTCCTTTATAGCCCTATATATTTTATTCATTTAAAAACATTTTTTATTCCAAGGGGTCCATAAATTTCACCAGACTGACAAAGGGGTCTGTGACATCAAAAAGATTAAGAATACCTGTTCTAAAGCCACTAGCAATCTCCTTGCCAGATTGGGTCACCTGAAGCTAGGTAGGTGGGCCTGGAGTCAGGAAGACCTGAGTTCAAATCCAGACTCAGATAGCTACTAGATGTGTGACCCTGGATAAGCCACTTTTAACCCATCTGCCTCAATTTCCTCAACTGTAAAATGTGGTTAAGAACACCAAATTCCCAGGGTTGTCACAGGAGATCAAATTAGGTATTACTGTATTTGCAAAGTGCTTAGCACAGTGCCTGACAAACAGTAGACATTTAATAAGTACTTGTTTCTTTCCTTTCTTTCTCATCTTCATCCTTCTTGATCTCTTCATTGCATTTGACAGTTGACCAATCTCTCCACTTGAATACTCTCTCCTCTCAAGGTTTTCATGAGACTTGTGTATCTTCTTTTGAAGCTACTAACGTGACTTTTGAAGTGACTTAAGAACCCTGAAAAGAGTGGATCTTTCTCCTCTCCTGCTCTTGCCAACTCTCACCGAGTTGCCTCTCTCCCAGTTGGAACACACATACATGCACACACACATCAGCAGTCAGAAGTTTAGCTTGGACTTTAAAGTCCACCACGTCTTCCACAGGCACAGGGTACTGATCTCCACCAATGAGAATTGCCATACCAATGGGCTTTGGGACTTGGCTTGCACTTCTCAAGGTGCCACTTAGGCTCACAACCTCCTTATCATCCTGGATTACTCATTTTCTCTCACCCTCCATATCCAATCTGTTATTTTACCTTGATATTATTTTTTTTTCTATGCCCCTTTCCCTCCTCTGATACCACAACCACCCTGGTACTATAGGCCCTCATCACTTCACACCCACATTACTGCAATAGCTTTCTTGTCCCCCCCCCCCCCCATCTAGTCCATCTTCTACTCGTCTGCAAAAGTGATCTTCCTAAAGCACAGGTATGACCATGTCTCATACACACACCCTCAATAAACTCAGCCTCTAGGATCTAATATAAAATCCTAGGTCTGCCATTCAAAGCCCACCCCCATTTCCATTCTTCTTACTTTTTTCACCCTCTCCTCACCTCTGAGCCCAGTTACACCAGATTACTTGATGTTCCTCACGTATGACACTCCTGTGACTCCAGATATTTTCACTAGTTCTCTCCCAGGCCTGAAGTTTTCTCCTTCCTCATTTCAGCCTCTTGGCTTCCCTGCCTTCCTTCATGTCCCTAAAAAATCCCATCTCTATGGGAAGCCTTTCCTGATCTTAATTTCAGTTATTATTTACAGTGCATCTTGTAGCCATCATTTATACACAGTTGGTTGTGCACATTGCCTCCCCCATTAGGCTGGGAGCTCCTGGAGAGCAGGGAGGGTCTCTTGCATTTCTTTGTATGCCCAGCATCAGCCTAGCACCCAGAACATAGGAACTGATAACACAGGCTTAATAAATGTTTAATTCATTTGTAGGTCTTTCTCCATTAAAAGTTCGCCCCTTCAGGACAGTATTTGCATCTCCAATGCTCCACACAATGCCTGACACAAAATGTTGGTTTCCTTCCTTCCTTGCTCTGGGAGACAATACTCACTAGATAAGCTCCAGGTTCTCCTCAGCGGGTTCATTATCCAGCCCAATTCCCTAAACTGCAGGTGTTGTCCAAGGTGCTAGTCTAGGTCTTCTTGTCTCTCTCCAGTCTCTCCCTTGGTGACATCACCAGCGCCACGGGCTTAATGATCTCTATTCAGACCATTCCCAGATCTATATATCCTGCTCTGTTCTCTGTCCAGAGCTTTAGTCTAATATCGATAATTGCCTATTGGACATTTCCAACTGGATGTTACAGAGTCATCTCACACTCACCAAAACAAAAGCCAGCATCTTCCCCCTGACCAAAACAGAAGAAAAAAAAATACCCCAGCCATCTACTAAACTTCCCTCCTTCTGCTGAAGGCCCTTCCAGTCTCCACTATCTCTGGAACTCTGTCTGAGCTCATGGCTGTTGTTTCCCCAGTTGAATACTGACTCCTTTGGACCTGGGTTCATCTTCTCATGTCATCTCTTTTATCACTGTAATGCTATCCTTGGGGTTTTCTTGGCAGAGATACTGGAGTGGTTCGTCATTTCCTTCTCCAGTGGATCACCTTTGGTCAGAATTATGACTTGTCTTGGCTAAGCCTGCACAGCATAGCTTGTAGTTTCTTTTTTTTTTGGCCTTTTTGGAGGGCAATTGGGGTTAAGTAACTTGCCCAAGGTTACACAGCTTAGCTCGTAGTTTCAATGAGCTAAGCAAGCCCCTCCACCAGTACAAGGCAGTGGTCCAGGAGCCAATCAATTTGATACCTGCAGGACATCTCTCAAGTTCAACTCCTTTACTAACATAGATACCATCTTAGTTTAGGCCTGATCACCTGTCACCTAGATGCTTGCAATGGCCTCTGATGTAATCTCCTGTGGTCCTTTCTCACTGCTCCATATAGGAAACCAGGGCTTTCCATAAGTGCACAACCATGTGACCTACTCGATGGACTCCAGTTGTTCCCCATTGGTTCTAGGATGCCTGGTTTTCCAAGCCTCTCAATCTGACTCCAATCTAGCTTTTCCCCCTTATTATACACTGCTTCCCTCCTAGCCCTCTAAAGTCCATCCAAATCTGTCTTTTGGTCAAATTGTACCTCCAATATTTCCATCTTACCAGTCATTCCTGCCTTTGCACTAGCTAGAATGCACTCCCTCCTTACCTAAACCTCCTTTGAGACACAGGTCATAGAACCTCCCACATAGGATGCCCTTTTGGAGCCACCAATTTATCTCTATTCCTCTATGTTGTATTTAATAACCATCATTTTTTTAAATTCATGCTGTATATAGATGGTCATGAATCTCCTTGTGTCTCTTGCAATGGGACTGCTGGGGGGAAAGGCAGCTTAGTTACTTTTGGCCATACTGCTTTCCAGAATGTTTGGACCAAGTCACAGCTGCTCCAATAATGCACTAGTGTGCCTGGCTCACCCATGCCACCCCACCAACACTGATGGATCCTTCTTCTTCTCCAAAATCTTTGTCCATTTGTTCTATGTGAAACCTCTGCTCCAGTGCCTGGAATTTGGTTGGTCCTGCTGTTGGGGAGCTATGTGGTGGAGAGGAGGGACAGCCCACTGAGGGGTGGTGTGAGGCAAAGACCACCAGCTGAGAGAGGACAGAGGTGCTGCCTGTGGGTGGCAGGTCAGTGAGGCCATCAGCCAGCCAGAGGTGAGAGAGGGGGGGGGGGGGTCAGAGAGAAACCATCCAACATGGGTGGAGGGAGAGTCAGAAGGGCTGCCTGAGGTGGGGGAATACAGGGATTGCCTGTGGTGGTGATGGTGGTGGGTCACAGAAGCTGCCTTTAGTAGGGGTGGGAGTCAGAAGGGCTGTCTTGGGGGGAACAGAGCAGTTGCCTCTGTGTGTGTTGGGGGAGGATCACAGAAGCCCCTCTGGCCCAGAGGTGGGCATGTGGGGAGGCAGAGAAACCACAGGCCTAGGTGGGGGAGAGGTTGGGGGACAGGTCATAGAGACCATCCTCGAGATGGGGCTCAGAAGGGCTGGGATCAGTGAAAGCAAGCAGAGGGGCTGCCTGTGGTGGGATCAGAGAGGCCACATGACTTGGAGCTGGGGACAGAGGGCTCCCAGTGTGTGTAGGGGTGAAGTCATAGAGGCAAGAGTGGGTCAGAGTGGAAAGGTTGCCTGTGGTGGGGAATCAAAAGCTCTGAGCACGGGGCGAAAGATTGACTTGGTGGGGGAGGTGTGTGGCTGGGGGAGGGGTGATTAGCCACCTGGAGAGGAGGGTTTGGTGGGATAGAAGGGCTGTCTTGGGTTAGGGGGAGCCTAGGAGAGGCAAGGGGGGGAGGTGGGGGGGTTGGAAGGATTGCCTGGGGTGGGAAGTAGAGGGGTTATCTGTGGTAGTGATGGCAGTGGGTAACAGAACCTGCCTATAGTGGGGGTGGGAGTCAGAAGGGCTGTCTTGGGTGGGGGAGCAGAGCAGTTGCCTCTGTGTGTGTGTGTGGGGGGTGTCTTAGAAGCCACCAGACCTAAAGGTGGGGGGAGGATCAGAGAGGCCAAAAGGGTTGTGGGGAGGCAGAGAAACCACCTGCTGGGGGGGGCACTGTTTGGGAGGGGGTCATAGAGACCACCCACAGGAGGTGTGGAGTCAGAAGGGCTGGGGGCAGTGGAAGTAAGCAGAGGAGCTGCCTAGAGGGGATCGGGAAGGCCTCATGCCTCAGGGGTTGGGGACAGAGGGTTCCCTGTGTGTGTGTGGGGGAGTCATAAAGGTGAGAGTGGGTGGGAGCAGAAAGGCTGCCTGTGGGGGGAAATCAGAAGCCCAGAGTAAAGGGCCAGAGACTGCCTGCCTAAGAGGGACTGGGGTATGGGGTGGGCCTGGGGTGGGACAGAATGGCCACCTGGGGAGGGGGTTTGGGGAGTCAGAAGGGCTGCCCTGGGGTGGGGGGAGCAGAGGGAAGGGTCACAGGGGTTGCCTGTGGTGGTGATGGCGGTGGGTCTTAGAAGCAGCCTGTAGTGGGGCTGTGAATCAAAAAGGCTGTCTTGAGGGTGAGCAGAGCAGTTGGGGG
>NW_027187282.1:2737207-2752117 GCF_028583685.1 Petaurus breviceps papuanus | reverse complement strand
CGTTGCCGGGGGAGGGAGTAGAGGTGTTTGTTGCCAATGGTAATAACAGTGGTGCGACATAGAAGTTGCTTGGAAGGGGTGAGGGTGGGTCAAAGGGGCTGGGGCAGGGAGTGGAAACTAAGAGCTGCCTGTGTGTTTGTGGGGAGAGGTCAAAGAGACCTCCTGAAGCAGGGGTGGGAATAAGAAGGGTTGTTTTGGGGATAGGGAGCTACTTGTGTGTTTGGGGGGAGGTCATAGCAACTCCAGCCCCAGGGATGGGGGGAGGATCATGGAGACCACCTACCCAGCCGGGTAGGGGATGCAGAAAAACTGCCCATTGGCATGGGTTGTTTGGGGGGGTATAGAGACCCACTGGGGGAGGGCCAGGGTGAGAAGGGCTGGGGGCAGTGAAAGTAAGCAGAGAGGCTGCATGCTTCAGGGGTTGGGGACAGAGGGCTCCCTGTGGGGGGGGGGGGAATCATAGAGGTGAGAGTGGGAGCAGAAAGGCTGCCTGTGAGGGGAATCTGAAGCCCAGAGTAGGGGGCCAGAGACCACCTGCCCTGGGGGGCCCATGTGGTTGGGGAGAACAGAGTGGCCAACTGGGAAGGGGTTTTGGGGAGTCAGAAGGGCTCCCTTGGGGAGGGGGAGCAGAGGGGAGGCAATGGGGGGTCAGAGGTGCTGCCTGGATGAGGAAGTGGAGGGGTTGCATGTGGTGGTGGTGGTGGGTCACTGAAGCTGCCTGTGGTTGAGGTGGCAGGTGGGAGTCAGAAGGTCTGTCTTGGTGGGTAGCAGAGCTGCTGCCTATCTCTGTTTGTGTGTCTGGGAGGTCATAGAAGCTGCCAGCCCCAGAGGTGGGGGAAGGATCGGAGGGGATGGGAGGCAGAAAAACCATCTACCTGGGGTAGGTGAGAGGGATTGTGAGGGGTCATAGAGACCTCCTGCCAAGGGAAAGTGGGAGGGTCAGAAGGGCTGCCTGGGGAGGCAATAGAAAGGCTGTCTGTGGTAGTGATGGTGGTGGATCACAGAAGTTGCCTGCAGGAGGTGGGAATGGGTCAAAGGCCCTGGGTAAGGGAGGCATAGAAACTACCCACTTAAGGGTGGGGGGGATAGTTTGGGAGGGAGCATAGAGATCACCTATGGTGATCTGGAGGGGAAGGGTCAGGGCTGAAAGCAAGCAGAAGGGCTGCCTGTGGGGGGATCAGGTAGGCCTCATGCCTCAGGGGTTGGGGACAGAGAGCTCCTTATGTGGGGGAGGGTGATCATAGAGGTGAGTGAGTGGAAGCAGAAAGGCTGCCTGTGGGAGGAATCAGAAGCCTAGAGTAGGGGGTCAGAGACCACCTGCCCCAGGGAGGTGGGGGGCTCTATGTGGCTGGGGTGGGACAGAGTGGCTGCCTTAGTGTGGGGTGAGAGTTGGTTGCCCATGGTGGTGGCAGTGGTGGGTTATAGAAGCTGAGGGGGCATGGCCAGTCACCCATAGGTCAGATTGTGGCACCAGGGTACAGAACAGGGAATAGTGAGCATGTTCTGTACCCTGGTCTGTGACCACCTCTGTGGCCCCCATGCCAACCTGTAAGACATTCGAATGCAGATTTCCTAAAGGCAATGTTGGGGGAAAAGCTTTGGCACCTTATCTCAGGACCCCGCCATTTTGTTTTCACATCATCTTTATTGCCCAGTATATCTCACCTCATGAAATACGTCCCTTGCAACAAAAAAATAAGAAAGAGGGGGTAAAAAGCTTTTCCACTAAACCAAGACATCAATTTAATCTTTACTGTGCATACAAAGTCCCACACCCATGGTCCCCCTACCTTTTTAGGGAAGTAAATTATATTTTTTCCAGTAACTTAGAACCAAGGTTTGAACAAAGATCTTTTTTCCGACTCTAAATATAGCTGCTTGTAAGGAGTGGGGTGAGTTAAAGGGGCTGGGGGGTATATGCAGAGAGGCCAACAGCTGCAGAGTGTGGGAGCAGAGGGCTGCCTGTGTGTGTGGAGGTGGGGGAGAGGGGGTCACAGAGGCCTCCTGCAGGGTAGGGGTGGGAGATTGGGAGTTAGAAGGGCTAAGCAGAGCAGTTGCCTCTGTGTGTGTGTGTGGGAGGGGTGTCATAGAAGCCTCCAGCCAGAGAGGTTAGGGGAGTTTCAGAGAGGCTGCCCACCCTGGGATAGGGGAAGCAGATAAACTGCCCACTGGGGGGGCGTGTCAGAAGGGTTGTGTTGGGGGGAACAGAAGAACTACCTGTGTATGTCGGAGTGGGGGTCATAGAGACTCTCTGCTGCAGGGGTGGTGGGGATGGAAGTCAGAAGGGCTGTCTTGTGGAGGGACCATTGAAGCCACCAGTCCCAGAGGTGGGGGGAAGATCAGAGAGGCCACCCATCCAGGGGAGTTAGGGGAGGCAGAGAAACCACTTGCTGGCAGGGTTTTTCAGGTTGGGGGGGGCACAGAGACACCCCCTGCTGGGGGGGTCAGAAGGGCTGGGGGCAGTGGAAACAAGCCTGTGGGGGCATCAGGGAAGCCTCATGCCTCAGGGGTTGGGGACAGAGGGCTCCCTGTATGTGTGTGTGTGTGTGTGTGGGGGGGTGGTCAGAGAGGATAGAAGCTGAAAGGCTGCCTGTGGGGGGGGAATCAGAAACCCAGAGTAGAAGGCTAGAGTTTGCCTACTCCAGGGCAATAGAAGGGACCTAGTGCGGCTTGGGGGGGGGAATAGAATGACCACCTGGTGATGGGGTTCAGCAGGACTGCCCGAGGGTGGGGGGAGCAGAAAGGAGGCAAAAGGGGGGATTGGGCCAAAGGGTTTGCCTGGGGTGGGAAGTAGTTGTGGGTCATAGAAGCCACCTGCAATGGGGGTGGAGGGTGGGGGGAGCTAGTAACCACTGTGTGTGTTAACCTGTGTGTGGGTTAATAGAAGCCACCAGCCCCAGAGGTGGGGGTGACGGGGTGCTTGGACCCCAATTCCAAAATCACATTTCAGCCTAGCCTCAAAACACTATCCTTGGCAGTTTCTCCCCAGCCCAAGGATAGTATGTCTAGCAATTAGTCAGGAGTGGGCCCCAGCAGAACACTTCTCTCCCTTGTATAGTAACAAACCGCACCTGTCAGAATTATTAGCTTGAACTGGCTCTGGACTAGCTATACCAACTCCCTACCTCATTCTATGCAGCCTGGACTCCTCATTATGTGTATCCTAGACTTAAGATATATGTACACTGGCTGCCTCTATCTTGTCAAGCAAGACACTGATTAGTGGCAGAGGGGGCAATCCTCAGAAAGCCATGACCCCTACTTAACTTAGTGACATAGCAGATCTAAATACCACACCTCCCTGTGGCCCCCCACTCCCTTGAGCTTTTCCTGGTGAACTCTGGATAAAATGCCTGAATGGCATACAAAAGTGCATGTTCCTTTAAGAACTGACCACTCCCTAATCCCATCCTGAATAACCTAATTAGCATATTGGGCACCTGTTTTACTATAGTTTATCCTATATAAACCGTAACTGTATCCCTCTAAGGTCAAAGTTTCCTTAAGAATTTTTGTCTACAGGGCTACTAGGTGGCACAGTGAATAGAGCACTGACCCTGATGTCAGGAGGACCTGAGTTCAAGTCTGGCCTCAGACACTTAATACAAAAACTAGCCATGTGACCTTTGGCAAGTCACTTAACCCCAACTGCCCTACCTTCCCCCTCCAAAAAGCAAAAAAAAAAAAAAAAAAAAAGAAAAAAAGAAAAAAGCAAAAAAAAAAAGAATTTTTGCCTGCTGAAAAGTGTAAAAATAAACCTTTGCCAATTTGATTTAAAGAATGCTCAAGTCTGTGAATTCTTTTTAGACAACCCTTCCTGTATCTTAGTCCTTGAACCCCTCAAAAGCACATGGGGCAGATGGGGGATGAGAGAAACCACCTGCCTGGGGGTGGGTGGGAGGGATTGTGGGATGTCATAGAGACCACCAGACAAGGGGGAGTGGGAGGGTCAGAAGTGGGGGGGGGAAGAGGGGTTGCCTGTGGTGGCAATGGTAGTGGGTCACAGAAGATGCCTGAAGTTGGGATGGGGAGGTAGGAGTCAGAAGGGCTGTCTTGGGGGAAAGCAGAATGGTTGCCTCCGTGTGTGTATGTGTGTGGGATTCATAGAAGCCCCCAGCCCCAGAGGTGAGTGGAGGATCAGAGAGGTCCAAAGGGTGGGGGGGAGTAGAGAAACTAGCATCCTAAGGGGGAGTCATAGAGACCATCCTTGGGGGGATCGGGTTGTGAGGGGGTACAGAAAGGCCACACACTGCTGGGGGTGGGAGCAGAAGGCTGCTTGTTGGGAGGGTAATAGAAGTCTCCTGCATGGGAGACTTGGGGACTTGGGAGTCAGAAAGGCTCATCCACTCTGGGGTAGAGGAGGCAGAGAAACTGCCTTCTGGGGGGGTGTAATGAGAATGTAAATTTTAAAGATATTCCCTGCCCCTAGGCTAAAGTGCAGGTGGAGCCTAGGGTGGGAGGCTTGTTTTTCAGTAGATACTTTTTGATTGGCCAGTGGGTCCAAAAGGTTGTTACATTCTCTGAGCCAGGAGAAGGCTATATAAGCCCTGATGTGTAGCTTTGTTTTGGGACTCACTTTGAGAAGTGTTCTGTGATTTGATCTGAATTCTGGGAAGCCGTTGTTGAGAGTCCCCCGGCTTTGAAAAACCCAGATGTTGACTGGGTATGGATGTAATGGTTGGACAGTTTGGAAATCTGTCTACTTGATCTGTTTCTGTCTTGATAATTCTGCCTGTATGCTTTGAAGTTCGGGGTGCTGACCTATTTCCCCTGAACAAGGTAAACGATATATGTCTGACTGATTAAAGTAAGCTTGTTAACCCATTTTGAGTTGCTTTCCTTTAACAAAGCAGATCTAAGAACCTGTGTGAGCAGCCACCCTGGAGATGCTGGGGTGCTTGCTGCTACAGGGGGGATGTCAGAAGGGCTGCCTTGGGGTTCAGGGAGCAGAGGGGATCCCTGTGGGGGCCACAGGAACCTCCTGCTGTAATGGTGGATATCAGAAGAGCTGTCTTGTGTGGGGGGAGAAAAGCAGTGGTATGTGGGGGGCAGGCAATCAGATAGAAGGGGGGAGAATCAGAGAGGTTGCCCACCCAAGAGGTTAGGGGAGATAGAGAAACCCTGCTGGTGGAGAGGGTTGTTGGGGGGTGGCAGTTGAGAGTCAGAAGGGTGGGGGGGGGTCAACAGAAGTAAACCGAGGGGCTGCTTCTGGGGAGATCAGGGAGGACTTATACCTTAGGGGTGGGGGTGTGGCCATAGAGGCAAGAATGGGTGGAAACAGAAAGGCTGCCTGTGGGGGGAATCAGAGGCCAGGAGTAGGGGGCCAGAGACCACCTGCCCCCAGGGGTGGGAGTGGGGGCTGTGTGGCTGTGGGGGATGACAGAGTTATCACCTGGGGACAGGGGTTTGGGGAATAGCAATTACTAGTGTGTATGATCTTCCCCCCAGATTTGGCTGCCCATTCAGGGGGCTAGAGGAAGCAGAGAAACTGCCAGATGGGGAGGGGGGTAGAATCAGAAGGGTTGGGGGAGGTGGAAGCAAGCCTGTGGGAGAATCAGAGAGGCCACATGCCTTAGGGGTTGGGGACAAAGGACTCCCTGTGTGTATAAGGGCAGTGGTCATAGAGGTAAGAGTAGGTAGAGGCAGAAAACCTGCCTGTGGGGGGAATCAGAAGCCCAGAGTAGGGGGCCAGTGACAGGGGGGGGGGGGGGGAAGGGGGGGTGGGGGGGGAGGGGGGGGGCAGTGGGGGGGGGGGGGCGGGGGGGGGGGGGGGGGGGGGGGGGGGGGGGGGGGGGGGGGGGGGGGGGGGGGGGGGGGGGGGGGAAGAGGGGTGGCTGGGGAGGGACAGACTGGCCACCTGGGGAGGAGGGCTTGGGGGGACAGAAGGGCTGCCTTGGATTGTCTGAGAAGAGAGGCTGCCTGTAGGGGAATCAGAAGAAGGAGCAGAGGGCCCCCACGGGGGGAGGGTGTTGGGGGGGGGGCAAAGAGGACAGGGGAGCCGTGGTGTCACAGAAGCTGTTCGCTGTGGGGGGCTTGGGGGGGAATCAGAAGGGCTGCCTTGATGTGAGGGCTCTTCCTAGGCCCGTAGTCCCTTGCAGCCTCATTACTGAGGCCGCTGGCTGATTGCAGAGGCTGGGGACAAAGGGCTGCCTGTGGGGGTAATCGGAAGCCAGGATTAGGGGCCGCCTGAGAGGGGGAGAGGTGGAGGGCCCGGGGGACCACCGGAAGGAGGTGGACGGGCGGAGAGGGCGGGTGTGCGGTGAGGCCAGGCCAGAGCCCCAGCTGCTTACTTCACAGGGGCTGCAGGCTTCGGAGGTTGGGGACAAAGGGACAGCGGAGAGGGGGGGCGGAGGGTCAGAGGGCCGCCAGGGGTGCATGTTCTTCCCAGAGCCGCGGCTCCCTCCACTTCACTCACAGAGGTCGCTAGGACGACGGCCTGGCGGAGCCCCACCCCGCCTCTGTGACGTAGGCCGGCTCGTGCCGGAGTCCCGGCCCCCGCCCCCACCACGGCCTCTTTCCCAGCCGCAGCAGGAATGGAAACATTTGTACCACGTGCCGGCACCCAAGCGTCGGGCTCGCGGCGCTCCACCTCCCACCGCTCGGAACCCCAACGCTCTTCCTCGCGAGATGAGCTCGACGACATGGCCGCCTCGAACCAAGGTGGGCCCGAGGGGGGGGAGCCGGGAGCCGTGGCCGAATGGGAAGGTGGAAGAGGGCGGGAAGGGTGGCAAGGCCGCCCGCACTCACGGGAACTGTCGGGGGTCGAAGTCCGAGCTGGGCGGGAGGAGAAGGGGACGGAGGGAGGGAGGGAGGGAGAGCGAGGGGAGGAGAAGGGGACGGAGGAGGGGAAGGGAGCGGAGCGAGGCGCCGCAGTGCACGCTGGGGCGGGAGGCCTGCCGGCGCGCGCGCCCTCCCCCGGCCCCTCCCATCAGGTCTCTCTCCCTAGCAGCCCCCCTCCTTCACCTTGGCTGCCTTTGGCCCATCCTCTCTAGAAATCTATGAAGCAGTCTGGCCTCTCCGTGGGGAAACTGAGGCGCGGCGGCGTGGCCGGGATAGAGGTGGGTGCCCTGGCCCGCCTGCCCAGCGGGACCTTTTTCGACCAAACAACCAGGGCCAGGAACTCCTTCATTTTTAAGAGGGAGGGGAAGTGACTTGGCTCCCATGGCCACCCAGTATGTCTTGTGCACAGTACACACACAGTATGTACTGTGCTGTGCCTTATCATCCCTTGGCAAGGACGGGGCTGGCCGGGTTGGGAGTAGAAATGCCGATGTTTACTGTTAGGGACTGGGATTTATTCAGCCAGTGGAACTTGGGCAAATTACGCACTGGGTCTCATAGTCTCCAGATGATCTCCAAGGCCCCTGCTCTTTCCAAAGCCTAGAATTGGATCATTATTTGGTTCCTAAATACTGACAGTTCTTCCTTTTCCTAAGTCTTCCTAAAGCAGCAGACAGCAGCATGGTAGAGTGCTGTTCTTGGAATTGGGAAAGACTTGGATTCTAATCCTGCCAATGGACATTCAGGGCTGGTGTGGCCGTGGGTAACTCTATTCTCTCCTTCATCTCCAAAGTTAAAATGAGAATATTCTTGACACCTGCATCACAGGGCCACTGTGAACAGTAAAGCAGGAATATGAGATTTTTCTTGCTTTGGAAACTTCTTCAACTCACACAGATCATACCTGACGTAATCTTAGTTGCCTGAATGTCTAAGAAACCAAGTGACCTGTCCAGGGTCACACAGCTAGTAAATCAAAGCCAGAATTGGCTCTCCCGTATCCAGTATCAACTGATTCATTCTACCCATTGATGCCTTTCTGTAAAAGCACCACATTATTAGTATCCAATTTTCTAATAACTTAGAGACAATACTCCCATTTTGGGGGTGGAGGGGCAGGGGTAAAGCTTAAATCTAGAGATTTAAAGCTCAGGAATTTATTCAAATTCCTCTTAAACCAGTTTTCAGCCTGCACTGTTTATTGGAATGATACATTCCATAATTTTTAGGATATAATGAATGATTGAATGAAATTACTTTGTATCACTGCTCAGAAAACTCAGTTTGACAATTGTTTTTTATAGACTATGTTCTTGTCAGATATGACGGTCATAACCCTGAAACAAATTCAATTTTTAGAAATACTATTTTGGGGGCAGCTACACTGCAGTGGATAGAGTGCCTGACCTGGAGTCAGGAAGACTCCAACCTTACACACTTACTAGCCACATGACCTTGGGCATGCCTCAGTCTCCTCTTCTGTAAAATGGCTGGAGAAGGAAATGGAAAGCCACTCCAATATCCTGGCCAAGAAAATTCCAAATGGGGTCACACAAGAGCCAGACACACTGAAAAACGATTCATCAACAACAAAACATACAAAACCATCCATGATTTGGCCCTAACCTACCTTTCAAGCTGCATCTTCCACTGCTTGCCTTCACATACCAGGTGCTCCAGCCAAACTGAGAACCTCAATTTATATCCTCAGATATAGCTTGTGATTTTCTGCCTCTGTGCTTTTAGTTAGATTATTTCTTTTGCTGGAATTTCCCTCTTCCCCTACAGCTCTCACTGACCTGGCACAAGCCTTCCCAACTTAGATACTATCTCTCCCATGGAGCCTTCCCTATTCCCCAAAGTATTTCCCCTTCCACTACTCATCTCTCTTCTCATCTGGAACAGGACTTTGTATCTTTCTTGTATTTTCATGGTTTTTTTTATGCCATTGTACCACAGCTATTTCTGTGTGACGGTCCTCAGTTTCACAAACTAGATATCATCCTCAACTTCTCACTATTTCTCACCCCTCCTCATGTCCAGTCTGGTACCAAGGCCAGTCATCCCTAACTTTGTAACATCTCTCCAAATTCCCCCTTCTCTCTTCCAACACTGCTACTGGTTCAAGCCTGTATCACCTCACACCTGGCCTGTTGATATAGGTTGGTCCATTCAGCCACCAAAGTGATTTTCCTAAAACTCAGGTCTGATCATTTCACTACCCATACTCAATAAACTCCTGTGGCTCCCTATTGATTCCAGGATCACATACAAATGCTCTATTTGGCATTTGAAGTCCTTCATAACCCATCCCCTTCCCACCTTTCCAGTCTTACACCTTACTCCCTGAGAAACCCTCTTGGATCCACTGGCCTCCTGGCTATTCCACCACCAAGCCCCTCCATCTCTGTTCTGGCATTCTCTCTGGTTGTCCTCCATGCCTGAAATGTTCTCCCTCCACCACTCTAGCTACTGACCTCCCTGACTTCCTTTTAAGTCCCATCTAAAATCCTGCCTTCTACAGGAGGCCTTCCCCAGCACCTCTTATTCCAGTGCCTTCCTTCTCTTCATTATTTCCATTTTCCATAGCTTCTTTGTATACATATCTTTGCTTGTAGTGTCCCCTGTTACACTGTGAGCTCTCAGAGCTGTCTTCTGCCTCTTTTTTGTATCCCTAGTGCTCAGCACAGTCATTCCTGGCACACAGTAGGTTCTTAAGGTTGACTTGAAGAACAGTAGACTTAGAGTCAGAAGACTCAGTCTCCAGTTTAGGTCATGGGATGTAGAGTTAATCATCAGAGCTCTGCTCCTCAGTTTCCTTATCTGCAAATTCTCATTAATATACTACCTACAGTGTTGTCAGAAAGAAAATTTTTTGTAAACAGTTGAGTCATATAAACGTGTGACATTATTATACTACTCCTTTTCCTAATCCAAAAGCTTCTTGACATCAGGGTTTATGTCTTCCCATTCTTTGTATTAACTAGCATTTAGTAGGTTTTCTAGAAATATTTTGTGTTTTGATCTTAGTTCTGTTAGCCAAAAAAATTTCACTTGTTTGCTCTCCATGTTTTTAGCAAAATTTGATGGGAATTTTGACACCCTTGACCTTGCTGAATTTGCTAAGAAGCAGCCATGGTGGCGGAAGCTGTTTGGACAGGACTCAGGACCCTCTGCCGAGAAGTACAGTGTGGCCACCCAGCTCCTGATAGGCGGGGTCACTGGCTGGTGAGTGACAGCCATGGAGGGGTGGAGGCTCCAAATGAACTGGCCTCACTATGGGAGTTAGGCCCCTAGTGGTTCCACTTGGCTCAAGGCCTAGGCTGAGCCACAAATAGTTGGATGACTCCTTTCAGGTGCCATTTCCTCCATAAAGCCTTCTCCCTCATCTCGCCATCTAGAAGCAAGTGTCCTTTGCCTTTCAGGTCTAGTCTAACTTCTGTCATGACGAACAGGTGAAGGAATGAGATTCTATTTAGTCTGTGAGGAGGACGTGCTGTCTGGATCTGAGAAGGGCTCTCCAAGGCCATCTAGTCACGAAATGTAGAATCCTGGAGGTTCCATTGCTAGAAGGGACCTTCTAATCATCCAGTCAGACAACTCCCTTTTCAGGTTTCATGAAAGAAGTGGGAGCCTCCCCCAATCCAGTCTCCCTGCCCCTCACCCCACACCATTCCTGCTAGCTCTCCTCCCTTTTGTGGCTACATTTCAGTCAGTGCCTCTTCCTTCTAAACTCTCCACAGTCTGGCATCTGACCTCATTCCACTGAAACTGCCCTCTCCAAAGATCTCAGTAATCTCTTCATTGCCAAATCCTGTGACCTTTTTTCCATCCTCAGTCTCCTTGGCCTCTGTAGCCTTGGACACTGTCAGTCACCTTCTCCTGGATAGTCTCTCGTCTGTAGGTTTTCATGTCACTGCTTTCTCCTGGTTCTCCTGCCTGTCTGATTTTGATTTTGCTAAGTTACCTCTGCTAACCGTGGGTGTCTGTTCTGGTTTTGGGGGGTTTTGTGAGGCATTCAGATTAAGTGACTCAGGGTCACACAGTGAGTAAGTGTCACATGTCTGAGGCTGGATTTGAACTCAGGTCCTCCTGACTCCAAGGCTGGTGCTCAATTCACTGTGCCACCTAGCTGCCCTGTGGGTGTCTGTTCTGGCCTGGACCCTCTTCTCCTCTCCTTTGCTAATCTAATCAGCTCCTATGGTTTCATTGATCCTCTCTATGCAGACGATGTGCAGAGGTCTTTATCCAGGGGGGCAGGCAGACAACAAGCTTGGATTAAGCGCTTCCTGTGTCTGTGCCAGGCATTAAGGCCCAGTGCTAAGTGTTGGGGATACTGATGCAAGGAGAAAGACAGACCCTGATATCGTCCCTGCTCCCAAAGAGCTCCCAATGGGAAAAAAGAACACGTAAAAGGGAGCTGAAAAATTGGATTGTGTGGTCTCTTAAGACTGCTGATGTTTCCTGGTCTGGATGGGAAATCATTTAGAAAAGTTAAAAGCACCATTTAAAGTGGTCACACACATTATTTAGTCACTGTTCTAGGCAACCCCCAGCTTCAGCATGGGCTGTGTTCCAAATCCATGTGTCACTTGTTTGGGAAAATGGTTTTCGTATTTCAGAGAAATACTCTTTTCAGTGCTGGGTTTTTAGGTTTCCAGGCCAGGCCCACAGGCCTTCCTGTAAATGAGCCCCAATGATAGGAGCAGCTTGGGGAAGGGGGTGGGGGGGCAGGAAGGTAGTGCTGCCAAGACTGGCCCTCAGGATGTGGAGAGAAGGTCAGAAGACAGGTGTTTGACCCAGGACTCCTGTGCCAATTGCTACTCAGGTGTGGATAGAAAGTTCCAAAACACTGAGTACAGATGTTCCTGTGAAATGTTTTGGAAATGTGGTAACTCTGCTGAAGATTCTCAAGCAAAGCAGTTTTCAAAATCTTAAACTGTATAAAAGTATCATTTAAAAAACATTTACCTCTGGAGAAAACATAGTTTAAATGGAGGCCTATTCACAGCTACAAACAGCCTGTAAACCTTCTCTTCCACCTTGAGATCCCCTGATTGCTCTTCTAGGGCTACATTCATTCCACAGTGTATCTCCTGCTTTGGTGGGGGGGGGGGGAGTCAGGCCACCAAACCTTGAATTCCTAGCCCCTTAGTTTTTCAGATGTTAGTGTGACTTCCAGTCAATTTGTCATCTTTTTGTTTTATTTTGTAGGTGCACAGGTTTCATCTTCCAGAAAGTTGGAAAACTGGCAGCAACAGCAGTGGGTGGTGGATTTTTCCTATTACAGGTCTGTATGGGGAACATGAAATTAACTTAGGCTTCATAGTATCCTAGCTGTAGAGCTGGCAGGGAGCTCAGAGGCCAGCCCTAAACAACTGAGGAAACCAAGGCCCAGAGAATAACGGTTAAGCAACTTGCTGGGGGTCACCGAGGTAGGAAGTGTCAGAGATGGGATGAAAATCTGGAAAATGAGAGGGAGAGGTGGATTGGCAACATTATAATGTGATAGAGGATTTCAGAAGCCATGAACGTGGAGGTGGTATGTCATGGGCAGTGGCAAAGTCAAGGGTATGACCCTCTCTGTGGGGGGCTGAGGTGGGGTGCAGGAGTAGCTTGTGGGAAGTGAGTAGATTAAGGAATTGGAAGGTCAGCATATTTGAGAGAGTATAAGTACGTATGTATGTTGAATCCTCTAGTTTGAGATTAGGAGTTGGAGAAGAGAGAGACTGAGGAAGGCACTGAATTTATTGAGGGAAAAAAAGGTGTGTGTCCTGAAGATGTAGAGATAGCACCTATCAGAATTTTGATTGGGTGATAAATATGGATTGAATGAACCTGAAAGAAAAAGAGGTTACTGAAGTGAAGGGGTGGAAGGAGAGCCTGTAGTAGGTAGCAATGGGAAACAGGGAGTATTCCAACTCCCTTACAATGACCACTGTGTTAATGGATATGAGTGAAAGGGATGAGTGCAGGAAGAAGGAGCAAGAAAGGAAAAGGTTTATGATGTTACCAATGGTCACTATGAGAGGGAGTGGGAAGTTGAGGGGGTTGGGTCGAAGGGGATGGGAATAAGGGAGCAAACAGTACGGGCTAAAGAATGGAGTTTGAACAGTGGCAATCAGGAGTTCAGAGTCACTAGGATGGGGTGACTATGATGGTATGGAAGTGTCAGTCATTGAGAAATGAGTTTGGGTAGGTTATCATTATCCACAGGGGTTTGTCCTTGCATGGAGTTGTCCCAAGGCATTAGGCAGCTGTGTATGGCTGGACAGGTGGGAGAGGGGAGGGGGCAGTAGGTGTGAAGGGTGGGCAGGCCATACCTAAAGGGTACCTGAGCTGTACTAGCAGGACTTTCTCTAGTTTGATATTGACCCATTAATGACTATTATTTGGGGCTGGCTCTTCTAAAACCTCCTTTAGAACAGCGATTCTTAAATTATGGCTCCCAACCCCATAGTAAATGGGCAGCAGTAAAACATTTCTGAATTTGCACTGACCAAAAATTAATTCACAATAAAATCTGTAATGAATCCGAGGTGTTTCTGGCACCATGTGCCCGGGTTGCAACTTGCAACTTCACTGAACCATGTGCACTTTGCACTGTGAATGCCCACAGGCCATGCAACTCAAAGGACCACTGCTGAAACTCAAAAAAGGGCCAAAAGTGGACAAACCATTTTAACATTTACCATCTAGCTCATATCTCTCTGTATCTCATCTGCTGTATGATTTAGATGCTTTGCTGAAATCCAGGTGTACTGTATAGCATTTCAGTGTAGCCCCTGTAGGAACTGCTGCATGATTTAGATGCTTTGCTGAAATCCAGGTGTACTGTATAGCATTTCAGTGTAGCCCCTGTAGGAACCCTGTTAAAAAGAACCAATGATTACCACTTCTTTAAATGCTTACAAACCATCTCTTTAATGAGATGTTCTGAAATTCTTCCAGGAATTTGAGACAAGATTACTGACCTATGGTTTGTAACATATGCCCTCTTCCCTTTTTGAAACCTGAGGCATTTGCCCTTCCCTGGTCTGGTAGTATTTCCTGCTCTCCACAGGTGAGCATTTGGGTGAAACTCACTGGAGGGGAAGAGACAAAGCATTGTTATTATGGAAGTCTGCCTCAGCTTATCAGGGGGAGCCATTGAGCTGAAGACTTTGGGCAGCAGAGCCATCACAATCTGCCATGGAGACCGGGCGTATCAGGTGCAGAATGGCAGTGAGCCCTCCTGCCGGAGCTTGCTCACTCTCTCCTGAAGGAGAGTTTTTAACTGATCAGTTTTGCTTTTGCCTTAATGATAATTTAATTCTTCGCAAGATGGAGGGATCAACAAAGTGAACCTGCTATTTTCAGACAGATTTCTATCCAACAGAGTAAGATAGGTTGCTAAAATAGAAAGGATGGAAAATCTGGGGGCAAGTGACCTTTCTATCTTAGAATTCCTTCTAGAAAAGGGAAAGGCAAGCCAGGCATATAGTGTGACATGCACCTTAGATCTTGAAAGATCAGTCAGTAAGCATTTATTAATACCTGCTAAGTGTCTGTCCTGGGGGGTACAAAAAAAGGCAAGACCCAGCCCCTGCCCTTGCCCTCAAAGAGCTGACAGTCTTAACAGGGGACAACATGTAAACACCTGAGTACAGATAGGCTCTGCATGGAAAGTGGAGCTAAGTGGCAGAAGGAAGACACCAAGAGGGGCAAGGAAGGGCTTCCTCTTAGAGACGGGGTGTCAAGATAAGGAGATCATTCCGGGTTGGGGGGGTGGATGTGCAGCCAGAGAATATTGGGAACCAAGAGATGGAGCTTTTATTCAAGGAGTAGCAAAAAGGCCAGTGTCAGTGGATCAAGAAGTGCTGGTGTGTGTGAGTGTGGGTGTGTGGTATCTGTTTATGTCTCTGTACGTGTCTATATATAATGTCTGTGTGTATGGTATCTGTATGTGTGTATATGGTGTCTGTGTATCTATATAGTGTCTGTGTATAGTATCTGCGTGTGTGTGTATAGTGTCTGTGTCTGTGTAGTGTCTGTATGGTGTCTGTGTGGTGTCTGTATTTGTATATATGGTGTCTGTATATATGGTGTCTCTGTGTGTGTGTGGTGTCTCTGTACATGTGTGGGCATGGT
>NW_027187282.1:2702693-2737197 GCF_028583685.1 Petaurus breviceps papuanus | reverse complement strand
GGGGGGGTGCGCGTGCGTGTGTGTGTGTGTGTGTGTATTGAGAGGGAGGGTGTAGAATGGAAGAAGATTGGTCAGGTTTGGGGGCCGGGGTTAGTTATGAAGGGCTCTGAATGCCAAACAGAGCCTTCTGTATTCATTCTGGGAAACAGTAGGCAGCCACTATAGTTTCTGCAGACTTCCCTACAGTGCCATCTCTGGACTTTCCACAGTAGAATGGGAATGCTTTGAGGGCAGGGGCCAGATTTGCATTTTCTTTGTATCCTCAGCTCTTCATGGTGCCTGGGGCATAATAAAGGCTTAATAAATGCTGGGCTGTTGATTGATTTTCCTGTACATGGTCCCCTACCCCTGCAAGGAAGGGAAGGTGAATTTTCTTTTCTGAGATTGTGAAAATGCAAACAAAAATCATTTCGGAAGAGGGTGGGGAGTGTCTAGAGGGAGTGATCTGGATCCAGAGAGAATTTGCCAAACCAGCACAGATTCTGAAAAGATGGCTTTAGGAAATGGAAGCCAGGGCAGTTAATAGGTGATGAAAAAAAAGAGCAAGATCCTGTAAGAGTAGAGTCAAGGGCATGCCACCTGAGTATGCAGAGGCCAGCGGCGTTGGGCATGTCAAGCTTAGAGATGAGAATATTCCAGGGAAACAGGAGAACAGGGCCCCATACTCAGTGAGCTGTTATATAGAAAAAGGATTGTTTGCTTTGCTTCACCCCAAAGGACAGAAAATGGAGAGAAGCCACTAAAAGGTAAATTTGGGGCTTAAAGTCAGGAAAAATGGCCTTAGCCATATCCCAGAGTAAAACAGGAAGAAGCTGTGGTGGAAGGGACTCCCTTCCATCTTTGAGATTTGGTTTTTTTCTTAAAAAAAGAAAAAGGTAAATAAAAACAAAAAAAATCCTGAGGACCTTGCAAAGACGTGGCAAGAGATGAGACGTCACAAGGTAATAAATGGTTGGTGAACAACAGAGTGCTAATATAGACAGCGTAGCAGTTCCAAGGAGGGAGCTGGCACTGTCCACCCTGGTGGTCCATTGATCGCCTCATGAAGAAGGGGGATTTGGGAAGATAGAGAGGGAACCGAAGGCTAGGGTCTTAAGTAAACATGGTGAGTTTGGAGAATGAAAAAGTGATATTTTGGGCTGAAGTATAAGGCTTCTTTAAGCTGGAAAGTTAGATGGACAATGAGAGCTAGCTCCTCCCTCTTAGAAAGGTGGTGAAATGCAAGTATGCAATAAGATATATTGTATGACATGGTCAGTGCATCTGTTTTACTTAAATGTACTTTGTTATGTCATTTCTCTTTTCAGCTCATTTTACAGATGGGGAAACTGAGGCAAACAGGATTAAATGATTTGCTCAAGGTCACACAGCGAGTGTCTGAGGCCAGGTTTGAACTCAGGTCCTCATGACTCCAGGGTTGGCACTTTATCCACTGTGCCACCTAGCTGTCCCATTACTTTAATAATAATTACTTGAGATAAAGAACTACTTATCAAATCTAGATTATTTTAGGGTGATTGCTTTTTCCTACAGATAAATGCTTTAATTTAAATTTAGGAGCAGAGATTATAAAACTTGAATGACTAGCAAATACCTTAAAAGTTATTCTGACCAGTTCTGTAGGGAGGAAGAAGGAAGAGTTGAGATAAGATAGATAGTTGAGAGGGAGAGAAGAGTGAGGAAGGAACAGGAGAAAGACATAGGGAGCTCAGTAGGTTTGAGGGTATTAAGTAGCCATACTCCATTCACCCAAGCGTTCAGAGATTTGATCCCCAAATTTGAGTTCAGTGTTGGTAAGATTGAACCGAAGCTGTCTCCTTTGCCTGTCTATTCCTAGTCCCATTCCCACTCAGTGGGCCTGATCCCAAGCCTTCCCCATTGTGCCAAGACAAGCCAGTAAATATGAGCATTGAGGGACAGCTGTGAAAGAGAGAGGAAATAACCCAGTTTTGCAGAAGTACCACATGTGTTAGAGATAGGTAAGTTTGCCCCTGAGAATGTGCATGAAAGGACAGGGTTTTTGAATAGTAAGGAAAGGGAGAAGAAAAGGAGATAGAACAATGTGTAGGGACACAAACGTTCATTTAGGTTCATTTCAGCTCTCAGACACGAAAGCCTCAAATGAATGCTGGAAAATCAGAAAGTTCTATTTAGGTGACCTCATTTACTTAAGAAATTCTCTTTCCTATCTTTCCATCTTCCAAAATATAGATTGCAAACCACACTGGTTATATCAAGGTAGACTGGCAGCAAGTTGAGAAAGATATGAAGAAAGCTAAGGAACAGCTGAAAATCCGAAGGGGCAACCAGCTTCCTACAGAGATGAAGAGCAAAGCTGAGGAGGTAATGAAGCTGCTTTGGGAACCTCCTTCCCCCTCCCCCCACCTAGCACAGAAAAATGGGATGAGTCCACCAAGAAGTCTCCTGGAGGCAGCTCAGGCCAGGCTGAAATGCTGCAGGGCTTAGAGCTCCCAATCCACTTAGTCTTTTCCCCATTTAATCTATCTGATCAGTGAGCTGATATCATAGATATATCTTATATCAGATACATATCTTATATCTTATAGATATATCTATCACATATCATATGATATACACACACACACACACACATATATTATACCTTTTTCCAGGTCAAAACAATTTCTCAAAGTTATAGATATCCTGTGGCTTCATGGCTTCTGAGCTCAAATTAGCAGGCCAGTTGGCATCAACTGATTTTGTGTTTTGCAAAACTTAAAACAATAATTGGTGCAAAGGAAACCCCTCTTTGCTGGTGGTTTTGAAAAGAAAGGATTGGCTCTGCTAAGCATTTTGGAAGTGCAGGCTGGGACTATAGAGCACTCTCCTAAGCATCCATCTCCCTCTCATGCATGGCTGAATTCTGTCCATATTTTGGCAGCTCTGCCCAGTCAGGAGGATGGTCACAACCACCAGCATTTTCTCAAGTGCTTTCTTTGTTTTTTTTTTTTGGTTTGTTTGTTTGGGGTTTTGTTTTTTTTTTTTGGGCAAGGCAGTTGGGGTTAAGTGACTTGCTCAAGGTCACACAGTAAGTGTTAAGTGTCTGAGGTTGCATTTGAACTCAGGTCCTCCTGACTCCAGGGCCAGTGCGTTATTCACTGCAGCACCCCCTAACTGCCCCTTAAGTGCTTAAGTGCTTTCTTTAAAGGCTTACTAAGCACTTTGCTCCTGTCTCTAAAGGGACCATATAATTGACCCCCTCATTTTACTGAGGTCTGGGGGAAGGGACTTGATCATGTTGACATAGCTAGTAAATGGCAGAAGCAGGATTTGAACCCAGGTCATCTGACTGTAGAGCCAGTGCTCTTTCCACTATTCTACTCAACAACTGCGTATATACATTTGTATGGGGCTTAGATTTTTTTTTCTGTAACTGGTGTATTTTACCTTTACAAAAGTCCAGTTTTGATGCCTCATCACAGTATGGAAACTCTAGGCCCTGGAGGGCTCTACCAGAGGAAGCCAAGTCAGCGTATCTGTTCTCTGAGGACCAGCTTGGCTAAATTAGGAAAAGGCTGATACCAGGTTGGCCACAAGCAATTCTACTCATAGACCCTCTCCTAAGCCACAAAAAAAGTATGAGTGGAGAGAGTGCTTGCACCAATGAAATCATGGATCTTTGAAATACTGAAGTGTGAACACTCAAAGATCACATGTTGTCTATTTGCCTTATGTTCTTAGAAGCATTTTGTAAAGGAAATCATGCTGGGAGGTAGCACAGCAGAGCAAAAAGATTTACTGGGCATGGGCTCCATTCCTGGTCTGACACTGACTACCTCTGTGACCCAAGTCAGTGCTTAATCTTTGTGAACCTCAGTTTTCTCACCTGTAAAAAGAGAAGTCCAGGCTAGATGATTTCCCTTTCAGCTATCACATTCTTTGATTCATTCATTCAGCAGATAAATGCACATAGACTGAGAAATCTCCCTCTCCTGCCCCAACCTCTCTGCTGTCCTCCAGTCTCACAGCTCCAATTGCCTTTCAAACATCTTGAACAGGATGGCCAGTAGACATCCATTTTAAACTCAATGTGTCCAAAATGCAGCTTGTTATCTTTATCCTTAAACCCTTGCCCCCCCCACCCCCACCTTCCTTACTACTGTAGAGGGCAGCACCATCCTTTCAGTCTCCTAGGCTCATACCTGAATTATTTCAGTACTCCCCTTCACTCACTCGGAGGTCCAGCCAAACAGGCCTCTCTGTTGTTTACCTATGCCTTCCCTATGCCTGGAATCCCAATGTCCTCCCTCCCCACTTCTGCCTCTTAGAATCCCCTTCTTTTTTCAAGGCTCAGCTCAAGTCTTTCCTCCTCCCTCCAGCTCCCAGAATTACCTTGGATTCATTGTATATATATATTCTCTGTGTATTTATAGATGAATGAATAGATGAACAAATGAAAAAAAGAATTTCTTAAGTTCTTACTAGGCTAAATGCTGGGGATACAAATAAAAAAACTAATATACCCTCTGCCCTTAAAAAGCTTACATTCTAATGGAGGAAACAGGACATGGAGGAGAGGGTGGTCAGGGAGGGGTATTTTGGTTTGGAAACTTAGAGAGACGGTGAGTGGAATCAGAGAGGATTCAGTTTTGGTACATACTGTCCCCTCAGCAGAATTCCCTTGATGATGGGAATTGTGTCCTTTTTGTATTTGTACCTCAGCACCTAGCACAGTGCCCTGGCACATTACTTAATAAATCCTTGTTGATACATTGGTTCATGGTACGTATGACTGTTCTAGCTGATGGTCTCAAAAAAAAAATACAGAAAAGCCCCGTAGGGGAAATGCTGGGTTCTCATATTAAGCCATGCTCTAAAGTAATTATCTAATTCTTATATGGTGAAGCATGATTACATTGGTAAGTTTGATATTATTGATGATCACAGGAGCAGGAAAAATGATCATAGATCTAGGCAGATTGAACCAATATGGTATGTTCAGCCCCCAATTTAATTGTCAATGAAAAGTTTTGGAAAAGTGGAAGAATAATGTGCTACTGTCCCATTAGTTTGGGTTCATGGTGCTTTCAACCTCAGTTGGTCTTATATGAACTATGAGGAAGCAGGGGAAAAATCCAGGAAGCCTTTTGTAACTATATAAATTCCCTGGATAAAATGTGCCAAGGAACACAAGGAGAAACAGTTAAAGAGCACAAGTTTTATTAGTGTTTGGGACCAAATGATTTTTGCTGTGAACATATCTCTGAAATTACAGTTCAGTCAGTAGGAATGATGGAATGTTTAATTCACATATAACTTTGTAGGTATACATTTAATGCATGAACCAAAGTGAGGCATTATTGGTCAGCATCAGGGAGCTGGTGTTCATAGGCTCAGGAAGAGACCTTAACGAAGATCATCTAGTATAGCCCCCCTCATTTTACAGATGAGGAAACTGAGACCCAGAGAAGTTCAATGAGGGGCAGAGCCAGAATTCAAATATGGTTCTTCTGATGCTAGACCAGTGCTCCTTATACCCTGTATCCCTCTAGAAATAGCAAGAAACCCCTCACGAGAAGCACCTGCAATGCACTGAACTCCCAGGAAAAGACCAAATGATCAGCCACAGATGGTTGTTTATGGTCAAACCTATCACTTGTCCTCCTAGAACTTGAAATGACAGCAATGGACTAGACTGACTTTAAGGGACCTTCCAATTCGAGTTCTAGAAATGATTGTTAGTTAGCTTCATGTTTTAGAGATGCTTTGACTTTTTGTCCTCAAGGTCACAAGGAACATAGAGATTATGGAAGGTAGAATGCTCCTTACTTCTCCTTTGCCCCCTTCTTTCCAAATGTGTCTTATGTCTGGGTTGGAGGGAAGAAAATTCCATTCCTTTTTTCATTTACCCTACGAAGATGGACAAATAATTTTGTACCAAATTGGATTACCCCCAAAATATTACTATGAAGTAGCTGGAAGATCCATAATTTATTTTCATGAAGGTAATGGGTACCTTAATGGGTTCTTTGTCCTTAGCCAGGGAATTGATGATTCTTTTTTTTTTTTATGACCAGGTCATCTCATTTGTGAAGAAAAACGTTCTTGTGACTGGAGGCTTTTTTGGAGGCTTTCTTCTTGGCATGGCATCCTAAGGAGGAAGACTTTGATGGCTACCCTTTGTATTTCCTACCTGTGTCCTTCCTCAGGCTCTATTGGGCCAATCTTCTCATAGTTAGCACTGCATTATGGAAGCAGCTCTAGGATGATTGAAGGAAATAGATGAACTCGCCTCATTTTTCTCCTCACTGTCCCCATAACTCTTTTGAGGGCCTGCTTTGTAACTAATTAGCTGTTTTCTAGGTGGTAAGATCAAGTTTACTTTCCCTCCTTGTAAGACAGCTAACTAGGGAGAGATGCATTCTCAAACTCTATAGCTGGCCTCAAACCTGCCAGGGACTCCTCCTGCTGATCCCTACCTGCTGTCAATGTGTTCTTCCTTGTGGAGATGAATACACTTGTCCATTGATCACTAAAAACTCTTGATGGCTTGTGTTTTTTGTTCCTTCTTCCGTTGGTCTGAATGCAGAAACACAGTATGAAAGTCACTACTTGCTTCACAGGTTTGGGGGGCAATTGCCTTTCACTTTTAGGCATCTCAGCTTATCACTCATGAGTCCTCCTTTATATTTTGAATGTGGATGGCAGCTAACTGAATTGAAAACTCAAGACCCGTCACTTAGAAAACCTTAGGTAATTAACAATTTGGGGACAGGTAGGTAGTTCAGTGGATAGAGTGTCGGACCTGGAGTCAGGAAGACTCATCTTCCTGAGTTCAAATCTAGCCTCATACACTTACTAGCTATGTGACCCTGGGCAAGTCACTTAACCCTGTCTGCTTCAGTTTCCTCATCTGTAAAATGAGTTGGAGAAAGAAATGGCAAACCCCAGTATCTTTGCCAAGAAAACCCCAAATGGGGTCATGGAGAGTGGGACACGACTAATTGACCAAAATAAATATATAAACAAACTGCATTATTCAGTCATCTCTTAATGTCATATGCTTGACCGAAATTGATATTTTCTTCAACCAAAACAAAACAAAACAGCCTCAATGAATAAATACTTCAAAACCAGGTCTTGAAAAGACTTTGTTGGGGTAGTTAGATGGCACAATGAATAGAGCACTGGCCCTGGAGTCTGGAGGACCTGAGTTCAAATCAGACCTCAGACACTTGACACACTATGTGACCTTGGGCAAGTCACTTAACCCCAGTTGCCTTGCTTTCCCCCTTCCAAACACCAAAAAAAGAAAGAAAAGATTGGGGGCTTGGGCTGATCCCAGCAGATAAAGGAAATTTAGAGCTTCTTTGAAGGGTTGGGAAGGCTCAGTTCATGCTCTTCTGCAAATGGGTCTCTCATTTTATGTAAGCATATGGAAGCAGTTTTAAACAACCCCAATTTACTACAAATGAATCCCCTCCTGCTTGGTGCTGTGGGGATTTAGCATTCAACAAGTTACTAGGAAATAATTTTCCTGGAGCTCAGTTTGACAGATGCTGAAGTGTCCCCTGGTGGCATTCGGACACATTGCAAGGCCACATGTACACTGCATTTGAGAATTGAAACCACTCGTACATGCATTAGACATTTTTGATGCTACACTCGTGTGTTCTGTGGTAACTATAACTGGTAATGCTGTGGTAGCTGCATTTATAGCTGGAATGTTAGAAACATTTGACAAGCTACTGATTCAAATATCAGATGTTCTTAAATCATCGCTCTGCTAGATCGTGGTTTTTCTATGAGGTTTTGTGTTCTTATAAAGGAATGAATATTAATCACATTTGAGTGATCACAAAAATTCTACATCAGCCATCAATCAGTCTCTGGTTTAATTGTGGAGGTGGTAAGAGGAGCACTGGGCTCCCTCAAGGACTTGGCTTTAGATGATGGCTTTTAATTTTATTCATAGCATTCAGGAAAGAGGGAACTAACCATAGCACTCAGTGGTGTTCAGGAGCCCACTTGAACCAGCTCGCAAAAGATTATTAAATCTTCATTGTGAGCCATCCCTTATACCAATGAGAAAGACACCCAAAAAGCACTTTAGCAAATTCCATGTCCCCAACTGCCCTCTCCCCGACCTTGGCAGAAAGGTTGTGCTGGAACAGTTTGAACCAACTGAGAAACACTTGTTAAATTTTCAGTGTGAGCATTTCTGTGTTCTTCAGAAATCTGCGAACTCTACAAATTAAGCCTTGATTTATTGTTTTGTTGGTTTCTAGATTTAAGATTAAGTGGTGGAGAAAATGTTAATAATGCAGATTATACTTTATGAAGGTAGTAGTTAAAAGAGCTGTTGGTTAAACATAGTGCCCTTTATTTGAATTCTTCTCTATCTGTAAATATCTGATGGAAGAACATGGTGAGTCTTATCACTAAAAGGTTATAAAGCAATTGAAAGTACTGAGCTTTATAGATAGATACAATCAGATTCAGAACTGGTTGGGTGGCTGGATTTTTTGTGTCAACACAGCAAGGGGTTTCCAGTGGAATGCCCTAAGAATTTGTGCTTGGCCCCCTCTGAACTCATTATTTCCTTCAAATCCATGTGTGTACCAAACTTCCCTCTTTGTGTCTAGTGCACCACCATCCTTCTAGTCAACTGGGTTCGAAACCTCATCATCCTTGACTCTTCCCTTTCCCCTATTGCCCACTTGGTTCATTTTCTGACTCCTTGCTCAATATCTCTTCTCATTTCCCTTCTCTTTCCTCACAAGGTCACCATTCTGTTTCAGGCCCTGCTTTTTCCAATCACCTTCTAGAGGTCTCCCCCAACTCCAACTGCCCAGGCCTGAGTTTGCCAATCTTTTGCCCAGAATGTTTCTTATCGCCTCTAGGACCATACAAGCTCCTCTGGTTGGCACTGAAAACCCTTCATGATTTGACTCTGTTATACCTTTCCAAGCTTGTTCCATGTTACTCCCCATCACACACTTTGCATTCTTACCAAATTGACCGACTTCCTGTCATTGCACGAGACAATGCATTTTCTGGGTGCCTTCCACTATCTTCTCCTCCTCCTTACTATGAATGTTCTTCTCACTTCTGCCTCTCAGATTCATTCCCTAGTTTCTCTCAAAGTTTAACTCAAATGCCACCTCCTACATCATGGCTTTCTTCATTTTCTCAAAGTTGATAGCACTTATTAACAACCCCCCGCCAATGACTTTGTACCTCTATTCATACATGTTGCTTCCTCCATACGCTTCTGGAGAGTAGCGATTGCCCCCCATGCCCAAATCATTGTTGATTGTCCTAGGTCACACTAAGTGGGGGACGGCAAGGACTAGAACTCAGGTTTGAGAAATCCATTGTCACTGGTACCTCCCAAGGCCCCATCCCTATGACTCTCCACTGTTCTTTGGGAATGAGAACGGACATGAAGAGGCTGAACTAAATTCAATTGCCATTCATGTGATGGCTTACTTAGAGAATGGAAGAGGTTCGAAGTAAAAAAAGGAGCTGAATCAGTATCAAGTGAGTCAAGTAGCAAATAAAACAAATAGAAATCTTTAGTGTTTCACTAAAAAAAAAATCCAGGAAAAAAAGAGGAATTTCACTAAAATTAACTAGGAAATAGGAAACTATTGGTATTAGCTTATAAGACATACAAGGACTTAGGTAAATACAATAAGGCACACTTTACAGAAATAAAGGAAACCATAAACCAGTTGATCAACAAACATTTATTAAGCACTTACTATGGATGAGGCACTGTACTAAGCACTGGGGTTCCAAAGAAAGACAAAAACAGGGTCCCTGCCCTCAAGAAGCTCACAGTCTAATGGGGGGAGACAACATACAAGATAGATACAAGGGAAATTGGAGGTCATCTCTGAGGGAAGGCACAAGCAGTGGGGGGCTGGGGGGACAATTGTAGAGACATTCATTGTTCATGGTTGGAACTGTCTGATAGAATACAAATGATATTACCTAAATCATTTCACAGATTTAGTGTTATATCAAACTACCCACAGGTATAAACCAAGTTATAGAACTGCAGTCCATCTCTAACATTCCATTCTTTATCCTCGTTGACATCGTCATCAATATCGACATATCCTCATTGACTTTCCAGTTACCGTCCCTATTTCTGTAAGAACTTTAATATTTGGCATGTGGTCTTCCTCTCCAGTCCATTTGTGGCTAGCAACCTCAGGAACTTTGACATTTATGTTTATGGTCCCTGAAACAAACCACATTCTCCATTCTTGAATCTTTTTAACTCCAGTGAACTCCACAGTCAGGGATGTGCTGGTAAATGTTTAACAATCATTTCTCTGAAAAAAAGAAAGTAACACACTTGTTAAATCTGCATGAACATTTTCTCCATCACTCAAATCAGCAAAACAACCAATCCAGCCCTGATTTGTGGCATTTGCTGATTTCCAAGGTGGAAATGTTCACATTGATGAGTGAGCAGTTCCAGCTGGTTCCAGCCCACCCCTGGGACCAACCACTGCACTTTAGCCACATACATGCCTAAGACCTCATCACCTCATAGAATTACATTTATCTCTAATATTTGGAACTTTTAAATTCTCTTCTTTGCCTGGACTTTACCTGGAAGGAGTTAGGAGCTATTGGAATCTTCTCAGAAGGATATGTACTGAGATGTAATGCTGGAGAATGATGCGAATTGTTTCCCTTGGAGCACTTCCAGTTTCCATTCCAAATGTGATCTTGCTGCAAAGAAGAGAAGCACCATGGATGACAGAAGGAGAAGTCCTGACAAGCACTTTTCTAGATTCCCTTGGTCAGAAAACAAGATGTGAAACCAAGGAGTTGACTTGAAACAGGGTATTTCTTGAGAAAAACCATTCCAAGAGAGACTAAGATTGGCCTTTGGAATTCCACTTTGGAAGAAACCTGGGCTCATGATAGCAGGGATATTATGCTAACTGGACTCCACTTGGGTCACCCCCACCTGAGCCATCCTTGCCTTTGAGCTTGCTTAGTTTGAGGCTTTCTGGACATCTCCGTCCACGCGGAATTAGGTGGTATGGCTCACCCTACCAGCTCCCCTTCATGTGTTTTCCACCATTTGATTGTGAGCTCCTTGGGGGCAGAGACTATCTTTGTTGCTTTTATTTGTACCCCCTGGCACATAGTAGGCACTTCATCAATGCTTTATCATCTATCTGTCTCTCTGAATACAGCCTTTTATCTTTTTCAGTTATTTTACTGTTTTCACTCTTATCCTATTTCTTACTATTTATCAGGGCCTCTAGTCCTTGGCAGGACCACCCCTAGTGTGTGCAGCAGAGTGGGAGGTGGGCAAATATTTGGGGGGGAGAGCCTCTGTCTACATAAAGAATTTGATTTAAAATGCATTACAAAATTCATGGGCCCACCTGAAGGATACTGATTTAATGATGGAAATTTAGAATAATTAGCTCATAACATTCACCTTTGCATAAGAAGTATTATGATTTAAAACCCTGAACTGTACAGTGCCAAAATGACTGTCCACAAGTGGCTCACTCTTGTGCTCCACAAGGCCATTCCATTCTCCATGCAGCTGCTCAATTGATATTCCTAAAATACAGGCTTGACCAGGTCATTCCTTTTCTCAAGAAACTTATATAACTCTCTACTGCTTTTAGGACCAATTACCAAGTACTCTGTTTGGCATTCAAAGCCCTTCCCAACTGGGTTCCCGTTTAGCTTTCCAGGCTGATTACACTAGATTTCTTGCACTGAACACTCCAGCTAGGTCGAGGTACCTAGGTGGTGCCACAATGGACAGAGTGCTGGGCCTGAACTCAGGAAGACTCGTCTTCCTGAGTTCAAATATAGCTTCAGACACTTGTTAGCTGTGTGACCCTGGGCAAGACACTTAATCCTGTTTGCCTCAGTTTTCCTATCTGTAAAATGGCAAACCACTCCCATATCCTTGCCAAGAAAACCCCAAATGGGATCACGAAAAGTTGGATGTGAGTGAAAGTGACTGAAAAACAACAAAACACTCTAGCAATATTTGCTGTTCCTATACATGACATACCATCTCTTTTCTCTGGGTCTGCTTTATTTGATCTTATGGTCAGGTTAAAGCAAAGACCTGGGTTCAGGAATTTCCAGGAAATTGATATTGAGAAAGCTGATACAAACAAGGGTTTTATTATTCTTTTCTTTTTTTTGCTTTTTGGAGGGCAGTTGGGGTTAAGTGACTTGCCCAAGGTCACACAACTAGTTTTTTTTATGTTAAGTGTCTGAGGCTGAATCCAAACTCAGGTCCTTCTGACTCCAGGACCAGTGCTCTACTCACTGCCCCAGTTTTATTATTATTATGAGCAATAGGTAGACCGAAAAAAAGACACACACAACACTCACTACATGGCAATATAAACATATGCCTCCCCATGGATGCAAGAAACTCACGCAATGTGAGGGGGTAGAAGACATGTCAGGAGAGAGAACATGCTCAAAGTTGGGGTTCAGTTGGTGAAATGATATACTCTTAAGAATCGAGAACAGGGAATTGGTGCTAGATGTGGAAGAGGGCATTCCTAATCAGACCCAATTATGGGAGACAAGTTCTTAGGGTCCTTCATGGATACCAGATTTGGATGAGGCATGGGGAGTGGGAGTTTCTTCACTGGGACCATGAACTAAGTCATGTAAGACAGCAGAAAAGAGGGCTAGTTCAGAACCTTGCTGCAGGTCAAGAATCTTATCCCATTAGAAGCCAAGAGCCTTATCTGCCTATCTGTCTTTGCCTAAATGCTTAATGGACAGGCATTTAAGACCACTTAGCCTAAGTGACACCATACTGGGGGTCTGTCATTATAGTTATAACATCAAACAATATAAAGTTCCCAATTACCAGAAGGTCTTTGCACAGTCTATCTGTTCCTCGTGTCTGGAATTCTCTCTTACCTCCATCTTTTGAACCCTTATTATCCTTCAAACGTCAGCTCCAGTACCACCTCCTTCTAGAGGCCTTTCTTGATTTCCCCAGTTGTTGGTCCCACTCTCAAACGTTGTGTATTTGTTTTGTACATAATCAGTATTTACCTGCTGCTTCCCTCTGGTAAAATGTAAGCCCCTTGAAGACAGGGACTGTATCACTTTTCTATTAGCATGTACAGCATCTAGCACAGTAACTGATATATGGTAGGTTCTCCATATGTGCTTGTTGATTAGAGACTGACATGTGTACATCCTAAATTGTAAGTTCCATGAGAGCAGGAATTGTATCTTTCTGTTTGTCAAATACAGATGAGGAAACTGAGGCAGAAGTCACATAGCTAGTAAGTGCTCTTTCCACTGCACCACCTAGCTGCCGCTACAATGAGGTGGGAGAGAATTTTCAGTTGGGAGGATCAGGGATGGGGCAGCACCAAAGTTGATGGAATCTAGTACATTGGAATTGGGAGCTAAGGTAGCTGATGGCTGTGTCTATGACTGCCACAAGGAGAGTATCCACTCCAAAATTCATTAAGACAAGTGGTGGGGGTTGTTGGGATGGGGTCCCCCAAAGCAGAGAGGCCCTATGTGGTAGACTAAAAGCAGGACTGGTTCTTGGGACCATCCCTCTTTTCCCAGGCTACCACCAGCTTCATTTGCATTGGTAGCTAACCAACAGGCAGCTACATTGTTATGGCACTATCTACCATTCTAGAATCCCTTCCTCCCCCTCCTCTCTCTTTTCCTCCCATCCTGTTTCTCATCCCTGGCTAACCCCACTATCTGATTTCTTGCCTCCTTGTTCCCACTCCAGGGTTATGGAGCATCTGGGGGGAAAAGTCTCGAACACATTTTAACTGGAGGTGAAGCCAAGATGGCAGAGTAAGAGGAAGCATTCAAATCTAGCTCTGCTTCTCCACATCTCCACAACAAAGATCTAGAAAATGAACTGGACTAGATTCTGATCAGGAAAGCTAAGAAGTCACAATAAATAATTTTTCCAGCCCAGGGAAGCACGGGGAGATAGACTGAGAAGTCTTCAGATGCTGGAGAAAAGGGCTGGCAGGAGTACAAGTGGCTATAGCAGAGGGAGAGCATTCCAGTGCCCACAGGCTGAGACAGGGAACCAGAAAGAGACCCCAGGGGAACCCTGAGCAAGCATGGAATAAAGGAAGGGGGCCATCAAGCATCTTTGTCACCCACCAGCCAGTGCTGGTGGGGATCCAGGGATCCTGGGATCCAGGGAGAAGAGAAGTCACGAGCATTGGCTCAAGTTGAGTACTGAGCACTGAACAAATTCTGGGGAGCAAACAGTAGTTGTGTGGGTGACTGGTCCCCAGAGCAAAGCACAGTATCCCACACCTAAGGGGAATCCACAGTTAGTAGGGGATCAGTAGCTATAAATCTGGAGAACCTGTCAGCAGACCAATAGTAACTGAGTCCATCAGCATTCTGCTGAAACTCCCAACCAAGGACAAGCCAACAGAACAAAACTCTGGTCAGAAACTTGCATAGCTCTAATCAGGATGCCAGTGAATAGATCTCCCCTGATCACAGTACTTAGAAAGTACTGAAAGCTTGCAGGCCCCAAGCTGAAGATGTGAAAGCAGCAGAGAGAAGACAGAAAGAAGCCTAGCCACACATCTCACCTCCTGCCCAAGTGCACAGAGCCCAGACCAAACATCAAGTCTAAAGTCAGAAAGGAAGCTGGGAGAATGAGCAAATGGGGGACAGCTAGGTGGTGCAGTGAATAGAGCACTGGCCCTGGAGTCAGGAGGACCTGAGTTCAAATCCAGCCTCAGAAACTTGACACTTACTACCTGTGTGACCTTGGGCAAGTCACTTAACCCCAAATGACCCTCCAAAAAAAAAATGAGAAAATGACAGATAAGGAAACTGACTATAAAGAGCTTCTGTGGTGATGAAGTTCATGGCACAAATGGAAAAGCCAGTGACTTGAAAACATCAACAAGCAAAGTCTCAAAGATACATGCAGCTGGGACATGGACCTAACAAGAATTCCTAGATTTAAAGCAAGAGTTTAAAAAATAACTAAAAGTTATTTCAAAAGCTAAGGAGGAGCAGTAGAAGAAAAAATGGAAACAGAGGTAAGAACTAGGGAAGAAAAATGGGAAAGGACATTATCAGCTTGAAAAAAGGGGTTCAAAATCTTCCTGAAGAAAATAACTCCTTGGCCCTTCTCAGCAATACAAGGACCTAAAACAATTCCAGGAGACTCATGAGAAAAAATTGTGGAGTCTGAATGCAGAGCAAAGCAGACTATTTTCTTTTTTTGTTTTGTTTTGGTTTTTTCTTTCTCATGGTTCCTCCCATTTGTTCTAATTCTTCTATATAACATGACTAATGCGAAAATATGCTTAATAGGAATGTAAATGTAAAGCATATATCAGATTGCATACCATTTTTGGGAGAGAGGTGGGAAGAGAGGGGGAGAAAATTTAAAACTTATAGAAGTGAATGTCGAAAACTAAAAATAAATTAACTTAAAAAAAATAACTCCTTGAAAATTAGAACTGGCCAAATGGAAGCTAATGACTCTATGAGCCATCGAAATAAACAAAGTCAAAAGTCTGAAAAAAAAAACCAGAAGAAAATATGAACTATCTTATAGGAAAAATAGCTGACTTACAAAAGAGATTGAGGAGGAATAATTTAAGAATCATTGGATTATCTCAAAGCCATGATCACAAATCAAACCTAGACATATTTTGAGAGATCTTAAAGGAAAAATTCCCATCTCTCATAGAACCAGAGCATAAAGTGGAAATAGCCTTATTTAATATTACTCCACCCCCACCCCCACAGTAGTCTACATACTAGCCAAAGTGAACCCTGAAGACACTTGTATTCTCCCACCATGGTGCTTTTCTCATACTGGCTGCCTGAAATTCTGCCCCCTTTTTGGATTCTATGTGTCCTTCAAAGTTCAACTCAAGCACTGCCTCTTCCATGAAGCCTTCCCTGATCCAGAACTTTCTTTCTTGGACCTCACAATGTGTTTTATTTTACACTCATCGTCATTATGGTTCTTACCTTATTTGGTACATAATGCGACACTGAACTCTGGCTGTCTAGTGAGTGAAGCCTATCTACACTTTCTCAGAGTCGTGTTTTTAAATGCATAAAATAAAACACAGAGTTACAAAGAAAACCAATTATATTACAATTTTTAAAAATTTTAGTTCACAGACTACAGGTTAAGAACTCCCATGTAATGCACTTAGAGTCAAGAAAACCTGGGTTCAAATTCTGCTTTAGATACTCAGTGTGTGATCCTGGGCAACTCATACAGCCTCTCCATGACTCAGTTTCCTCATCTGTAAAATGAGCTTGAACTTGCTGGCCTTCTGAGGTCCCTTCTCCCTGTAAAGCTGTGTCATATGATCACCGCAATATACTTAGTATATAAAGCTATGGATTATAGTTATATGTTGGTATCTTAGCTCACTCCTCAAGTGCTAGCCCCAAGGGCAGAGAGGGTGTGTTGTCTAGTCTAACTGTGATTGTCCCTAGTAGGTGCTTAACAAAATGTCTTCAGCCTTGGGGATGAGTCCTCCAATTGCGTGCTTCTGTTGGAATGACTAACAACAGAATGGCCCTTCCTATTTCCATTTTTCCTTGTAAATGGCTGCCATCTGACGAAGATTCTTTGTTATACAGTCTAGCCTGAGGACCTTGCAGCCACATGTAATCTTGTTTCCATGGACACACATTTTCAGCAAATCCAAACAGCTGCCTCCCAGGCTGAGGCATCCTCTAAGACCTGGCAGAGAACTGAAGCAATGCATTTTCCCCTTTTCCCTGACAAAAGATAGCAGGATGCTACTCTGGGGAGAAACATCTAAAAGGGGTGGGGGGTGGTTTGGACCCCCAGTTTGGATCAAAATGGGCTCATTGTTGTAATAGGGCATTTACAGAAGCAAAGTTGGTCTCAGAGACTAGTGTTGATTTATTGCATAGTCCCTACCATGGTTCTTTTTCCCTTTTCCAGCTTTCTTGGGGTTTGGAACCTAAAGCTCCAGTCTTGGGGCTTGTTCAGGTATACCCATACATATAGTGCAAGGTTCTCAGAGAGATGGAATCTTAGAAGCCCCTTGAGGCTTCCCTTCCTCCCTCCCTTTCACAGATGAGGACATTCAGTCACAGCCAAGTGTTGCCCAGTTGACTTGCCCCAGGAAGAGTATAAGACTTCCTGCCTGCTACATATTGGCCAAATGAAGGCCAACTCAATGGGCCACCCCCAACTATTGAAATGCATTGTGGTCTTCCTTGCTTGCCTCCTTCCAGCTTCTGCTGCCTTGACTGGCCTATAACTCCCTGCCTGTGTCTTAGTGGGGTCAAGCATTTCTTCATCCTCACTTTAAAAGTCTTTATTGGTGGTCATCAAAACCTGACAATTGATCAGCTGGGATGGCCCTACTACACCAAATGTGATAGTTTTGGTTCACAACCATACAGGAGGTGTTGCTTTGGAAGCCCTCCTTTTGATCAAGAATAGAGGGAGCATTCATTGATGTTATACATTGTAGCTTCCTCACAATCATGCCCAGCTTTCTGACTTGGGTTCTCTACTTCAGGGGACATTAATTGCATATTGTGTATGTGTGTGTGTGTGTGGGGGGGGTGTATGCAAGCACATGTGTGCCTCTCATTTCAAAGCATAGTCATCTAAAATATACCAGTTCCTATAAAATTTTATAATCAAATAATAGCATTTTAGACCTGGAAGGAATTTTAGAGATAATCCATTAGATGAGGAAAGGGTCTCAGGAAACAAGAGAGTTAGTGACAAAGACTAGAACTTTCTAAGAACACTTCTCCAGGAAAGGATTTCAGAGTGAAACGGAACTCTTCCCATCTACTAAATCTTTAAATAGCAAATAGGACAATGAACAGGATGCCTTTCCCTCAATAAATGACAAAGAAAGAGACTATAATATCACATACTCAAAGAAGCCCTGCAAGTTCATCTTTCATCCAGTGACACTTCCTGACTCCGGGCATTTGCCTGGAATGATCTCACTCTACTGACTTTCTTTGGATCCTAGCTGAATCCTGCCTCCTAATTCTAGTGCCTTCTTTCTTTGAATGATTTCCCATGTACCCTGTGTAATCTGGAGATGTTGTTTTCACATTGTCTTCCCTATTAGATTGTGAGCTCCTTGAGAGCAGGGACTCTCTTGTACTTTTCTCTGTATCGTCAATATCTAAGACATAGTAGATGTTTAATAAATGCTTATTGAAATGAAAGAAAGACATGGACTTTCGAGGAAATTTCTAGCTTAGTACAGATTTCCAAATACATGGACAATTTCTGTCAAGTGAGACTCTAAAGACAGAGACAGGCCAACATTTTTGTAAATAGGATATAATAGTTTTCCCTCTTCTTGATGCTAGCTGCTCTTCTGCTTGCCCTAGGAGATAGCTACTACCCCTGGAAAGAGAACTCCAATTTCCCACATAGAAAGCCAGAGGAAGAGGAATGATGTTATCTCTGACCTGGTTACAGCAGAGAGATCAAAGAGGGGGTGACTTATCTACAGTACCCTTCCCACTCTTTGTAGTTTACCTCCCCCTCTTGCTAAATTGTATAATTTCCCATTCTATTCTACCTCAACACCAGCCTTAGAACACTCCTACTATTGGGATTGTCTTCACTCCTACTCACATGTTGCTGAATAAAACTGGAGAAAATCATGAAACTCTGCCAACCAGTCCACTACTAACTTGTGTTCCATAATCTCAACCAGGCCCTCAATGCAGCCAAGCAATCCTTTTCCAGCTTCCTAATTGATTCACTATCCTACTCACCACAGTGGCTCTTCCAAGCCTTCTCATCCCTTCTCAAACCTACTACAGCTTTCCCTCCTACTCATCACACCACTCAGAACCTTCCCCCTCTATCCCTCATATGAAGAGGTGGTCCTTCTTCTTGCCAAAACTAACCCTTCTACCTGCAATTCCATCCCATCCCATCTCCTTCAGTGGATTGCTCCCTCCACCATCTTCACTCATCTTCAATCTTTCCCTATTGGCTCATTTCCTACTGACTACTGATTGTCTCCTCCATCCTAAAAAACTCATTTAATCTGTCCATCTCATCCAGCCATCCATCCATCCATCCATCTATCTTTCCTCTCTTTCACAGCTTAACTCCACGAATGCCTCCATTTCTTCTCCTCTCATTCTCTTCTAACTCTCTGTAGTCTGGTTTCTGGCCTCATCATTCAGCTGAAGCTGCTCTCTCCAGTTACTAAGGTCTCTTCATTGCCAAATCTAATGACCTTTTCTCCATCCTCCTCCTTGACTTCTCTGAAGCTTTTACCATCCTAGAACACCCTCTTTTCCTTGATACTCTCTTCTCTCCAGGTTTTCATGTCACTGTTCTCTCTTAGTTCTCCTACCTGTCTGCTTCTTCTCAAGCCCCTTTGCTACAGCTTCATCCAGGTCATGCCCACTAACCAAGGAGGTGTCCTGGGTCCTCTTTCTTTTCATTCTCTATTTTCTCATCAGCTCCCATGGATTCGGTCACTACCTCTGTTGATAATTCTCATAATATGTTCATCCAGCCCAAACTTTTCTCCCAACTTCTGGTTCCATATCTCCAACTACCTAGCAGACTGGATGTCCCATAGAGACACTCAACATGATCTTTCCCCCTAAACCCTTCCCCCACCTTCAAACTTCCCTATTATTGTCCAAAGTACCCCCATCCTCCCAGTTCTCCAGCCACACAACACAAGGGTCATACTCAATTCTTTGCTCTCACTCCCCATATCGAATGTTTTCAAGGTTTGGGGATCCTTCCTATGAGATGCACAACACCTCTCTCCACTGATAAGTACTTGGCACTTATCACCTCCTGCTGGTCTCCCTGCTTCATGTACTCTCCCCACTGCAGTCCATCCTCTGCTAAGTTTCCAAAGTGATTTTCCTAAAGGGTTGATGTGACCCTGTCACCTCCTTACACAGTAAGCTGCAGTGGTTCCCCACAGCTTACAGGATAAAAAAATCCCACTTGGCTTTTAAAATCTTCACAACCCGTGTCCTTCCTACCTTTCCAGTCTTCTTACACTTTACTACGCCCATATGTTGTAAGACTCCATGACACTGGTATCATTGCTGTTCATGCTTAGGATACTCCCATTTGCACCAGCTGTACCTTGTGCACACCTGGAACTCTCTCCCACCTCATCCCTATCTCCTGGCCTCCTTCGAGTCTCAGCTAAAATCCCAACTCCTGCAAGAAGACTTTCCCTGTTTACTAGGCTGCTAGTGCCTTCCCAAGGAGGCTACTTCCAAAGCAGCCTGTAGATATGCTGCTGATAGAGGTGTTTGGCTGTTGTCTCCCTCCTTGGACTGGGCGCTACTTGGGGGTAGACACTGTCTTTTGCTTTTTTTAACCACAGTGCTTAGCTCAACACCTGGCCCACAGCAGACTCTTACTCAACAATTGCCATAGTGAAATTGTGTGACTTGAAGTCAGGAAGACAAAAGGTGGAATTCAGCCTTTCATTTCCTAGCTGTGCGACCCTGGCCTTAGCCACCTCTCTGAAACTTTCACTTCACCTGAGCCCCACTCATCTGTCAAATGAGATAATGTACATGAAATCCTTATTGCTATAGAAATGTAAACTCTCACTATCCTTTGTTTACCTTGATGATTGGAGTCAAAGCCATACCTTTTAAGAAGAAAAAAAGAGATTATTAAAAAAAAACCCTAGTGGTTAAAACATTGGTAAATCATCATTCAATGCTGAAATAAACCTGTTTTTAAAGCCCACCTCCTCTGACTCCCACTTGTGGGTATATCCTTTATATCATCTTGCTTCCTAGTACTTCAGCAGGGACAAAGGTGGCAGAATTTTGGATAGGCTTGGGGAACACAAGAGCATTTTATTTTGTTATTTGTTTCTATCTTATTTCTGAAGGCAGTAAGGCATGATTTTTGTTCCTTGTTTTATACATTTACTTGATTGTTTATTAATGGTTAAGCATATAGTAAAAAAAAAACTTACTTCAGGGGTACAACCACAGGAATATATATGTAAAGTATGCCATGCTACATGGTCTATAACCATGAAATTTTTTTGTTTTTGGGAGGGGGTAAGGCAGGGCAATTGGGGTTATGTGACCTGCCCAAGGTCAAGTGGCTAGCATTAAGTGTCTCTGAGGTCACATTTGAATCCAGGTCCTCCTGACTCCAGGGCCAGTGCTCTATTCACTGCGCCATGTAGCTGCCCTCTTTTGGCTTTTACATGACTTGTTTCCAAATATCTCCTCTTCTGCCCCCCACCCTCCCCCACACACTAGGAATGAAGCCCTCTCTTTTAAGAGTAAAACCAACACATAGACTGTATCTGATACTCAATGCAATACTCCACCTCCATAGGTACTCACTTCTGCAGTGAAGGGAAGGTGTTTTCTCTTAAGTCTTCTCTTAGGCCAAGCTTCACACAATGTTGTTACTTTTATTGCTTTTTGTTTACATTGTTGGAGTCACTGGGTATAATTTTGCTTACTACTCTCCATCTCCCCAGTTTTCTGAATTCCTTATAGTTGTCATTTCTTATGGTGCAACATTCCATTTCTTTAGCCCTTTCTCAATCACTAAATGCCTAGTTTGTTTCTAATGTTTGGACAGTACAAATACTACTGCTTTGAATGTTTTGATAGATATGAGTCTTTTCTTTGTGCCTGACCTCACTAGGAGGACATGCCTCGAATGGGATCTCTGGGTCATTTTAGTTAACTTTTGGGGAAAAATCTAAATTGTTTTAGAATGGTTGGATCCATAGTACCATCAACAATGTATTTGTGTGCCTTTCTACAGTCCCTCCAATAATGACTTTCATGACAAATGACATCATTTGTCACTTTCACCAATCTGAAACCTCAGTTGTTTTGATTTACATTCCCCTGAGTATTCGTGATTTTGTGAATTCTGTCATACAGTACAACTATTAAATCTTGTTGGATGTGTTGTAGTTGAGATTCCTTTTTGGGTAGGAAGGGAATTAAATTTCTCACAAGAAGCATTCTGATGGCAATTCTGTGAAATCTTAGAATCCTAAAGTTGAAATAAACCTTTTTGGAGGTCTTAATTAACAGATTACTCACCTGTTCCCTAGATAGATTCCATATTTTCCTTTCAACCTTTGCTCACATGGTTTCCTACACCTGGAATACTCTTGACCTTCTGACTTTCCAAATGAATATTTTAACCACCGAAATCCATAAAACTGATAAATACAAAATGACTCTGAGCCCTGTACAGATGCCTCCTTGTAGTCCATAGTGACAATGGCAGAAAAAGAGGTAGGTGTTAAAAATGGGTAATGAGTATTGTTGATACTTGAAATGTGAAATCTTTGTTCAATGACCAACACATTAATACACTAGACAAACTGATCTATACCCATAAAGACAAAATTTCTATGTGTGAAACCAGAAACACACATACAACATGCAGCTAAGTTAAACAATGGCTTAGATTTCCAACTCCTTTATTTCAAAGGAGTTCAAATTAGGGGTGGGGTAGGGCACAGATAAAGGTGAATGTTTTATCAAATGCCCAAAGGCAATGGGAAGGATTTCATGGGATACCAGAACTTTTTTTTTAAGGGAGGAAGGCAGGGCAGTTGGGGTTAAATGACTTGCCCAAGGTCACACAGCTAATAAGTGTTAAGTGTCTGAGGCCACATTTGAACTCAGGTCCTCCTGACTCCAGGGCTGGTGCTCTATTCACTGTGCCACCTAGCCTCCCCAAGAAACTCTTTACACTATACCACATTGCCTCCCAAAGAGCTGGAAGGTACTAGAAGTGGGAGGGCTGATTTTTTTTTTTTAAATGAAATTGTTATTTTAATAGGAAATGGCTTATCTATGGAGAGGTAATTTCACAATCAGCTGTCTACACTAATTAGGTCAAAATAAAAATCAATGAAAAATTAGGATACAGATGAGAAGACACTGTGTGCAGTTGACTGAAAAATAGGAAACTGATCAAAGTAAAGCCATTGACATCAATCCTTAGAGAATTTTAGCCATTGTAACACCAGTCAACACAAACACTTGATTTTCTTACCAAGAAAAGTAAGACATACACTGCAGTAAAAGTCTACAAAAGTTAAGAGTAGAGGTTCATTTGAAAAACATTCAAGAGGAAGATGATTGAACATCAGTTTTATGTTACCTCACAAAACAATGAAATATAGTGGAGAAGAACAATTCTGCAGAAGTCTTAGTTTGAGAGCCAATTAAGCCAAAGAATTTTATGATGAAAACTGAAACAATGATAAATTGGTGTGAAACGGAAGAGGTTTTCAATACTTTCCATGGCAATATTTTCATCATTGATGATCATGGACCATTTGGACTCTTCACTACAGTAAACAATGTATTGTAGAAGGAAGCAGAAATTGTACTTAAGAACATGGAGCTGTGGGATGCCTGGATATGAACAAATACTAGGTGAAGAAAAGATCTAGAGGCAATATGATTTGAAAGGCAGCCAGGGAACCATTTTTTAAGACTTCTCAAATTGGAGTATTTTAAAAGAATGTAAAAAAGATCATGGACAGTAGTACCACCAAAAATAGATAACTAAGCCATCAGTAATTAACTCTTGTCTACTTTTTTATTCTCTATAAAATAGCCTATGTATTGAGATGAAAACAGAACCTTTTGTAGTTTTTTTTACAGTAGACTTATAACCATGAGTGACTGTGAGGCACAGAGAATAAACAAAAAAACAATCCTGCTATGTTCACTGTCTGATCAGAAAAAAAAAATGCATTTTCCTTGGTTAAACAAAATGTAGCCCTAAAATTGAGGTTTTCCTTCAACAAGGTGACTCTCAGGCACATGCTAATATTTCAAGGACAGGATTTTAATGTTCCTCAGAGTATCATCATGAAGCAAGATCAAAAAGGAGACATGCTTGCCAAAGGGGTTTGACAGTGTCATGGAGGATGTTTCACTTACAGTACAAAAAAAATGTTATTTCTTGTAGCTAAATTGTACTGTAGTGGTGCCAAACTCATCTAGAAATGGGAGCTGTATATGTTCAACTGTAGTTTTCTTTATTTTGTTAAATATTTCCCAATTACATTTTTAACTGGTTCAGCTACACTTGGGGAGTGGTGTTCCCCGAACCTCTGTTATGTCGTGCTTAGCCCCAGAACACCACAGGGCTTCCTCAACTAGACCTAAAGCTACTCACTGATACAATGGCCTAGCAAATCAGAGAAAATTTTTTAAAAAGACTGAAAAATATACATTGCTTAGTTACTACAGACGGGTACTGCAGTTGACCAACAATTTTACTCCAGATTTGAATAGAATGAGATAGTTTTCATTTGGGAAAATGAGCAACATTTTTAAAAATCCTAAATTGCAAAAAACCTATCATGATGATAATAGCTAGCAATTATATAGTGCTTATATATATAGGTCTGCAAATTGCTTTACACGTTATCTCAATACTCACAACATCCCTTTGAGATAGGTACTATTAATTATTATTCCCATTTTAAAGATGATGAAACTGAGGCCAAGAGGTCAAGTGATTTTCTTGGGGTCACAGCTAGTAAGTGGCTGATGCAGGATTTGAACTCAGAGCTTGCCGACTCCAAGTCCAACACTCTATGCCACCTAGCTGCCACCAACAATTTTCTCACTGCTACATGACTACAAATCCCATAACACAACAATCTCAAAATAATCAAAATCACAGATGCTTCAAAAAGGTAATGGAAAGATGCATGGCAGGTGGAAGTAGGTTACAGCTTACTTCCAGATGACTGGTGGATAAATATATGGCATCAAAGACATATATGATTGGAAAAGGTGGTCCAGTCATGTAATGAAAATGAATTAACCCAAGTGTTGTACTGGCATCCATTAATTATTAAAATAATTTCTAGCACATCGTGCAGATAATCCATAAAGGATTTCTTGAAAAACAGACGATTATAAATTGAAAAAGCATGGCTAGGTTGATGGAAGGGAAGAGCCACATTGAAGAGATAAACTTCATCACAGCATTACTGTATCTCACAAACATTCATAAGTATCAATGTTTGTGAGATGCTGCTGAAAAAAATCATAGATTTAGAGCCAGAAGGGACGTGAGAGACCATCTAGTCTAGCAGTTCTCAAACTTCTTATTCTCAGGATCCCTTTACCCTCTTAAAAATTATTGAGGACACCTACTAAAGATCTCTGGTTTATGTGGATTATATCTATTGATATTTACCGTATTAGAAATTATTTTAGGATTATGAAAATAGTTTTAGCCTCTAAGATCCCCGGAAAGGGTCTCAAGGAACCCCAGGGGTCCCTGGACCACATTTAGAAGAACCACTGATCTAATCCAACTCCCTCATTTTGGCCCAAAGCTGGAATTTGAACCCAGGACCTGTGACTTAAAAACAACCCAGTGCTTTCCCCACTATACAACTGCCTCCCTGGAAGGTACTCCATTATGCAGTATAATTAATGAGCTGCTGAAATCAAGGAAATTCTTATGAAGAGACCATTCAGTACCAGACCAAAATATCTGCATTTAAAACATGTTTATTTTAAACAGGTCATTTTTAAAGTTTACATTGAAAGAAAAACATTTTTGCTTTCAGTAAGTTGTTTCAAACTAGATTTTTTTAAATCTTTCTATTCTTCTGCCTAAGTGGCATATCTATTGACTAAACCTATAAGTGAATTTCCATTTGGCTTTTGTTGACTACCTGAGAAAACCTGTTCAGGAGACCAAATACAATCTCCTGGATGAAAACCATGGAGCAGAAATTCATTTGGATGCAGACTTAAGCTTCTGCCTTTCTTCATCTTCCTTCTCAAATCCTGAACAGACAACAGATCTCCCTTTGGGGTACTGAGCACAGCACCTACGCAACTCTTGGATGACAGCCTCACACTTAGATTCCATGTAGTTGTTGGCTGAAAAACAAAGACTAATTCTATGAGAGAAAGTAAACTGAGCAAGTAGGGTGTGTATAAATGTATAAATATATATATATATTTTTTAAGATCAGTGATTTGAAAACTTTCCCCGTAAACTTAGAGAGCTAACATAACCCACTGGAAATAGTAAAGGCAAAGGGAGGTATTTCCATGTCCACTGACCAAAATCAGTGGGGGAGAGATTGGGTCCTTTAGGATATGGAGCAGGGGGATGGAAGAGGAAATGAGGGCAGAATCTAACCTAGGGGAAGATTCTAACTTAGACCAATTATTTTTGTAGCCTAACCTGTTATTAGATTTAGCTCATAAATGATTGAAACTAAAATTTGCAAGAAAAAGAGTGAGGCAAAATTTTTAGTGCCTACTAGTATTACAAAACACCTTGATGGACAGTCATTTATTGACTCTTTAGGGTGTCTTAGGTATTTAAAATAATCTTCCTGTATTTGCTGTTTTCTTGTCTAATTTATCTGTATACCTGGAGAGGTGGGTGGGGCAGTAAAACCTCAAGTCCCTTTTCAGGAAATACTGTATTGACTGGCATGAGTTTTAACTTTATTGCTTTGATGTTTTTACTCTAAAGAATTAGAAGGTGGACAGGAGGCAGTCCTCCTATAGAAAGTACTGAAACCTAGAGAGTCTATGTATCACTGCACTTGCCAATTTTCATAACGAGATTCTCACTTCCATTTACTAAAAACCAGCAACTTATTCAGAACTGCACAGAAATTAATTTTATCATTAACTGGAACCTATGATTTATCTCTTCAGGAATTTTACAGTCCTTGATAAATCACAGATGACTTTAAAGTGTATTAAACTGAAGAAAATATGACTTACAAAATAACTGAAAGGTAGTATTTTAGTATTATGGTGTTAGTATAATACCATATAGTATTATTTCCTCTCAAGTTTCAGATGTAAGGCTTGAATTGAGCATACCTTTTGTTCTACAGAGGGGGTTCTTAACCTAGCAAGCCCCTTGGAGTCATGTATAGACTTCAGGGGTCCATGAACTTCAATGGGGAAAAAAATTACATCTTTATTTTTACCACCCCCAACTGAAATTTAGCATTTCTTTCAATTATCATGGAGGTGACCAGAACATTCCTCTCAACAGGGGTCCATGATATGCCCCTGTTCTAGAGAAATGTGGACTTGAATCTGTTGCAGCTCCAGCTGGCTCTTCCTAGTTCCCTTATATTAGGGGGAAGCTATAGGAATAAAGGACTAGATGCTGACCAGCTCTCCCTTTTCTCCTCCCCCTCATCCCAGTCAAGAACATGGGGTCAAATGCTCCTTTAATTCCTGTTCTGTCTGTCCTGACCATGTGGTTATTTCAAAGTGTGTGTATTTGTACACTAGACACACGCACACATGCACATACATATTGTGTGTACATGTGTGTATACACACACACACACACTACACATGTCAGGGAGGCAAAAAACGTGGGAAAAAGTTTTCTTACCTTCTCAAAATTGAGGGCAAGGGGGTGAGTAAATAAGGTATTAAAAGTCTTACACAACTCATTTAAGATTTCAGAAAGATAACTGAAAACTTAATCATTTAACAAAAGCAAAACATATACCAATTCTCATCTGCTTTGTACTTGTGATGGGATTCCAATGATATCAAAAGTAGTTCCCCTTGTGAAAGAAGTTTTGAGTACAGAGGGGATGAGAATCAGGCTCTTTCAATTTAACTTCACTGCTAGAATTCTTTGCTGTGGTCATTCTTTAGTAGTTGGACAATAATTTCTCCATTCCACAGCAGCTGAGGTGGGTTATCTAGAACTCTAACTTTCTACTTGAACCCCTTCCACCATGTTCAAGTGGTTTATCAACCACAGTATAATGTCAGCCATTTAAAACTGTCCCCGAGGGCAAGAGCTAAAACTGGATGGGACTTTGGGGTTCATCTAATAAAAACCCTTCATGTTTGCAGATGAGGAAACTAAGGCCAACAGTAGTTAGGTGTCTTGTCTAATATCATTTAGTTGGAAAGTATCAGGGCCAGAATTTGAACTCGGGCCCTCTGACTCTAAATCCAGTGCTTTTCCCACTAACATCATGCTTTATATAATGTAGGTGAAAAAAGTAGAACTTGCCACTATGTTTTTTGAGCCATAAAGAGAATCATCCTTAATTTACACTGGTAATGTAGCCAGTGAAAGAAAAAGTGCAGAAACTGAATATTATTATGAGACAAGTTAAATGTTAACTTGCAGATGGATGGTCTGATTCTTGAAGCTCATACACAAAATGAAAAAAAAAATCACTAGAATAAAGCACCATATGTAAGTACCTTGCAAGCATTTCTGTATTTCACAGGCTTGTTTCTGGCAGGGATCCTTCTGGGACATATCCATTAAAACTAAAACAAGAAAAAAAATACAATTATAGAGTGTTTATTTTGCTTTCTCATAAAAAAATCTTTTCTGGCTCACAGACTCTATTTTCTACCCCTAACCATACTGAGACTTAGGGATTTTCATCTAAGATCTTTACTCTGAACCCCTTCATCACTAGAAAGTAGTTATACTAGAATAATTACAAAACCCTCTGGCTACTTACAGGATGAACAGACTACTTTTATAGTACCAACCTCACTCAATTAGGGAAAACAATAATTTATATTTACTTTCAGAGCTGTTAACAAAGATAGCGTAGAGAGGCTTTCCAAAAAGCAAGAAGATCCTCCATCCCCCAGGCTTTCCCTTCATTTCAAATGCAACTGAACTATCTGGGAAAGCTCCTCACCAGGGCAATCAAATGCTTCCTTGGGAATTTGGCAACAACTAAAATGCTATTACCTGGGAAAAGTGCCTATGAACACCTAAAGTGGATTTTTGGAAGTTTCCAAGAAAGTAGCTCATTATTTAAAGATAAAATATGGTAAACAGAGATTGAGTTTAAAAACTCCCTGAGACTTTGAAGACCTGTGGCATTTCTGAAAGGGGAAAGGTCCTTGAAGACTGCAGCCAACCTGGGTGGTGCCCTTTCTCAGAACTCCTAAGTTCTCAGTAGATCCAAGTATACCAGTGCTGGAATGGAAGACATGCAAGCAAAAACTAGGATGTTTTTATGAAGGGAGAAAGAGGAATGCAAAGTTTGGGGAGGGGTGGGGGTGGGGAGGAGAAACAAAACAAAACATGTTGACTGCTGAAGGCTCCGGTCTAAGTCAGTACCAAGTCCTTGGTGATCAGGGCATCTTTTCTGGAGGTGCTGCTTTTTGTGTGAGGATGTCAAGCGGAGGTTCTGACCGACGATGTCCATTAAAGATTCCATGGCACTTTCCAAGAGTCAGAGGTTTTAAGCTAGGTGTCCTGACTCAATGACCACCTCTGGACTTGCCTTGTATCTACCTAACATTCCCCCTGCGGTTTTACAGTATTCTTCACTTTCCTTCCTAAACTGTTGTGCTGTGTTCTTGAACAGTTTTCACTTTTCCCCCCAAAGGTAGATGCACTTCAGTGCTGGGTGAAGTGATTCCCATATAATGTACACAACAAATGGACATATCTTCCTAGAATCCCAGCACCTGGAAAACAAATATTATTATTAAAACTCCAAAACCAAGTATAAGCATACAAAGTATAGGAAGGGTAAAGAGATAACATCAATATTTACCAGATTAATCGTCAGGCAAGAGCTTAAGCAACAGCTCCTCAACTCCCCTGACCTGTTAAACAAAGAGAAAAAAGAATAGAGCGCTCTCTCTCTCTCTCTCTCCCCTAGAGGGGGCAAAATCAAATTGAGAACAATTAGCCATAATACATACCATTAAGTGGTGCTCTATCTCCCATATCCTAGAGTTGTTATCCAGGTAGTGCTCTTCGGGGTACAGCTGCCACATTAGTGGTAGCTGTGAGGGAGGGAGATGACTGGGCCTGACTGCATCACTTAGGGGTACCTGTACCTGCTGCACTCGAGCCCTAACGAAACTGGTCTCCTATGGGGAAATAATTGTAAACACTGAAACCATACCCTCCCCAAAGACTGAAAATGGATAGAAACCAAGTTGATAGAAAATCAAGAGTTACCTCTTCCACAAATGCAATCCATGTTCGCTGGTATTCATCCCGGTAGACACCTTCCTGGTGTACCCAGAGGTGATCAGGTGGGGCTCCCACAATGTCCCCTTCTGCCATTCTGGGCTTTGGGTTCCAATTCTAAGATTGCTTTTGTCCACCTAAGTCTGCAGCACCCATGCCCAGGACACAAGTGTGATTTCTGGGGTCTGAATGAATTTATGAGTGAGCTATTAGACCTGAAAGTCAACACCTGGTTCTAGAGATCACCTAGGGCAGGGGTTCTTAACCAAGAGTCTGAACTTGGCACTTTTAGTAAATATTTTAATAATTGTATTTCAATATAATTGGATTCCTCGGTAATCCTATATAGTTTGTTATGTATTCAAAAACAAGATTCTGAGGAGGGGTCCAGACATTTCACCAGGCTGCCCAAGAGGTCCATGACACACAAAGGTTAAGAACCCTTCACCTAGGGTCTGGCTAAATTAATTTCTGTTTTCAAAACTCAACAGAGGAAACTAGAAGCCCATTGAAAACCAACTGTCCTAGTAACCACTCACATTCTTAGGTAATGGCAATGACGCAATTTGGGAAGTGTGCAAGGGAAAGTGGGTTCTGCCAAAACCAGTTCTCTGACAAATGGCTCTGGGGATACAGACTGGCCCTTAAATAACTCCCACTTGTGACCAATACACATAGTTACTGGGGGTGGGGGAGGAGAGGACCATTCTATAACTGCCATTTCTGGCATCCTAAAGAACAGATGATAAGCCTGTTTCCCTAACTTTCTTAGAGAAGAAGCATGGTACGATATTGAAAGTTCGAGACATGGCTTCAGGAAACCTGAGTTTAATGGCCTGGAACAAGCTAGTAGGCTTCTCTGGTCCTGTTTCCTCATTTAGGGAATTCAGGGGATAAAAAACCACTTTGTAAATCCTAGAGTGCTATGACTCTAACAGACCTTTCATTTAATACATACTTACATATTTTTTTCTTTTTTAAGAGCAAAAGACACCTTAAAAATTTATATTATTGTCTAGAGGTAACACTGAGATCTCAAAAACCATACTAGCAGAACTCTAGCACTGGCAGATCCTACCAAGTTAGAGAGACTCCAATAGAGTAACAGCTAATCTTTGTATAGCACTTCACCTACATTACCTCACTTAATCCCCAAAACAACCTTGTGAGGTAGTATGATGGATATTAAGATTCACATTTTACAGATAAGGAAGCTATAAGGTTAGGGAGATGATGGCTTGTGGTCACAAAACTAGTAGGTGATATCTGAACCAAGTCTTTTCTAAGTACATCACTCTCCACTATAGCATACAGATTCTTATCCTGTGACTGACCAGGCTCAACTGGTTCCACAGGCATATGATCTGCTATCAAAAGTCATGCCTATCTGTCCAACAAGTTGAGTCTGATGGGGCATCCAGTGTTCCAAAGACAACTGGAGACAAGATACTGGAAATCAAAAAAGCCATGAGCTGGAGATCTGGAAGTCATTCATGTTGAGGTGATGTTTGTGGCCCTAAGAGTGGATAATGAAATCCTAAGTGATGAATGGAAAGGAAGAAAAGCAGAGGGCCAGAACAGGTGTATGCCCACAGCTGAGCCAGAGAAGTAAGCAGAAAGGAAGGAATGCTAACCAGAGGAATAGAATCAGAGAATGTTAAAGCCGGAAGAGACCTTAGAGATCCCTCTTGTTCAATCCCATCACATTGGACAGATGAGGAAACTGAGGTCTATGAAGTAATGTGATTTGCCCAATGTCCCACATCCAGTAAAGCACTAGAGGCCAGGACACCTGACTGCCAAACAACTGCTATTCCATCATGTTATAGTGCCTCTCCAAGAAGAGGATGAAAACAAATAGATTGAAGAAGTTAGATAAATTCAAGGATGATATAGCTATGATGAATCACTAAGGCAAAGTAGGGATATTTAGGGAATCCCAAACTGCTTGAGAGGACATCAAAGAAGGTTATATTAGATGAGACACACTGCTCTTCTGACATATAGTAGTATTTCTGTTTCAAATATTGTGTTATTTAAACTGAAAGGACTTAGGGAAAGGCTTCCTTTTCCCTGTACGATTTGTTTGATTTTTTTTTGTCTTGTAATTAGATAGTTACTTTAAGTTTACAGGATTTTAGCTAAAATTACTAATGCTTAACCATCAAATATACTTATTTTCTTTAAAGAATCCATAATTAAAATATTTTTATTGAATTGAGTAATCAGTAATTAAATTGGTCCAACTGAACTGATTATTTAATCTTAACCACCAGACAATTTTATGGCTGTACAACACATAAATCAAGTTGTGAAAAACCATACTACATACATGCACTGAAAGTTACTGAATGTAATTTTGTAATAAAAATGGACTATAATAGCATCATCTAATAATTATGTGATGATAATTATTATAATAGTTATAAATTAATTATATTCTCATCCTGAATATATCTAAACATTTTACAAGGTAAAATTATCCACCACCCAAAAGTAGTCACCTCTATACATTCATGGAAGAATTGGCCCAATTGCTTTAGATGGGAAATCAAGGGAAAATTCAGGTGGCTTTGTGCAAAGATTCCATTTTTTGGTCCAACTGTTGGTAACATTAATGACCTTAATCCTGAAAAAAGTGCCATGGGATCTTTAATAAGCTCGTGTGCCAAGAATCCTGCTCTTTTCAGAGAACCAAAAAGATGGTGGATATCACTGGATTTCTTGCCAAGTCCAAAGGGAGATAGAAATGTTTGAAACTGACTTAGAGAAAAGAGGAAAGACTCAGTAATTCAGGAAGCACTTCAGTATCTCTTCCTTTCCACTACCATCAAACCTACCTGACTTCCAAGATCTAAGAAGAAAACGTGATGGGACCATGATATTACACTAGAACCCTCAATTTTCCTTAAAGACCCCCAAAGCCCATTTCTAAAGCTGTGCTTTGACTCTGTATCTGTAAAGCCCCTTCCAGACCTTGAGTCAAGAGTGGAAGCCTGGGCCACTGAGGCAGGCTCGATGCTGGCTGACTTCCTGGAGCTGCCAACCCCAGGATGGATCCGGGCAAAAATCCAATCCTGGTCGGAGGAAAGACCCCAAATTCGATCTGATCCCTCATACCCTGGGGCCACGGCCTCTTCCTCCCCTCCCTCCCAACCATGGAAGAGACATCAATGAGATTTTTTTTTAACAAAATCAACACTCTGCCCCTGATGTTTCTCAGTTATCCGGCCTCGTTCTGACTCGGCCAAACAAAACAAAATAGAATGGCTCCTCTCCCCTCCTCCTCCTCCCTACTTGAGGTGACAATCACGGGGAAAAAATCCCTAAACTGGAAGCCTAACTAATCTCCTTGGAAAAGGGGGTGAAAAAAAGCCCACCACTCCCACGGGGGTGGGGAGAGGGGGCAGCGTTCGGAGCTGGGGGCCCGAGGCTCAAGAAAGATTCCAGGCCGTTGCGGGAGGGGGAGGGGCGGCGGCCGTGAGGGCCGCACGAGGCCGGCCGCAAAAGCGCGGGAAGGGCGCGCGAGGGGGAGAGGCCGTTACCCGCCGCCTGAGGAGAAAGGAAAGTTCCAGAACCCACCGTGTCTAGGCAACCCGGACCATCCCGGCGCTAGGCGCCCGGAGGCCTCCCTGACCAAAACGCTTAGCTCCTCCAGAGCCTCAAAGTTCACCAACCACTACCTCAGGGCCCCCTTCCCCGACGACGGCCACCCGCTTCCCGGCCTCGCCTCGCCTCACCTCCGCCCCGAGTCCCCACCCCGTGGCCCGCCTCTCGCCCGGCCGCCGGCCCCCGCCCCCGCCGCCGGCCGCTCTCCCCTAGCCTCCCTCGGCCAGCCGACCCGCTCGACCCGCCTCCGCCGGTCCTCTCTCCTCCTCCGGGCCCGCCTCCGAGCCGTCCCCCGTTCCCCGCACCCGCGGCTCCCCCCCCTGCCCCCCCCCCCCCCCCCCCCCCGCCCCCGCCCCCTCCCCCGTTCCCCGCCCCCGCGGCTCCCCCCCCCCCCCCCCACCCCCGGCACCCCGGCCGCCCGCCCGGCCCCGCGTCCCGCCTCCCCCCGAGGGCTCGCACGGACCCGCTGGGTGGCTGCGCCGCCGGATCCGGGCCGACACACAGGCAGAGGAGAGGGAAGCCGAAGCGGGTCGTAGAGGGCCAACACAGCTGAACGGTCACGGTCGCCGCCGCCGCCGCTCTGTCGAGAGAGAAAGAGCTCTGCGGGTCACGACCGGCTGCTCTGGCACTCGGGGGCGAGTGGCGGGTTGGGCACGCGAGCGCCTCGGTAATAAAGGGGGCGGGCTACCGGCGCGCGCCGGGGCCAATCCAAGATGGCCGTTCAGGCGGTGCACCTTCAGTCGGACGCCTTTTTGGTAGCCCTCAACCATGCCCTGAGCACCGAAAAGGAGGAGGTCATGGGCCTATGCCTCGGCGAGGTGAGGGGCTCAAGCCTTTGGGCGGCGCCAGGTGGCCATTTGGCCGGCCCTTCGGCCTTCCAGCCGCCCCGCCCCCCCCCCC
>NW_027187282.1:2653916-2702683 GCF_028583685.1 Petaurus breviceps papuanus | reverse complement strand
ATGTTGTGTCTTTGTGTATGGTGTGTGTGTGGTGTCTGTGTATGTGGGGTCGGGGTGTTTATGTGTTTGTGTATGTATGGGGTGGGGGTGGGGGGCGGCGCCGGGCTGGCCGAACCTTAGGCCGCCCTCGCTCCACCACCGGCGCAGTGGGACGGCCTGGTCTGGCGTGGGGGTGGGTGGCTGGGAGGCCAGAGGTCAAGACGACGGGGAGGGGGGAGGGGAGAACGGATTGCTTGAAGGTCCGGCCGAAGGGGGTTGGGCGGGGCAGGGACAGCCGAAGGTTCCGCCTGCGGACGCCTGTCCCTTCCCCCCCCCCCCCACTCCGGTGAGCCGAGCCGGCCTCATTTTTCTCCCCGCATCCCCATCCCCAGCGTGGTGGGGCCGCCTGGCCTGTTGGGCGATGGTGTCCGTACCGTACGTAGGTCGGGCCAGCTGGGGGTGAGGGCGGCGACAGCGACGGTGCTAGCCTGGATCTTGCCAACCCCCCAAACCTCCCCCCTGGCCCAGGGCGACGGGAGGGGGGGCGGTGCCGCGCCTGGATGGGATGCCGGGCGGCCGAGCCCCCTTTGCTGCAGGGAGTGGGGGCGCAGCACCCCTATACTCACAACTCTCACAGCCCGACACCTAGGCCAGCCTTGCGGGAGGGGGAGGATTAGCTGGTGAGGTGGGAGCTGCTGGCCTCCGATCCCCCTCCCCTCGCTCTCCCCCTCCCCTCTCCTCTTCCCCTCCTCTCACTCTCCCCCTCCCCTCTCCTTTCCTCTTGCTCTCCCCCTCCCCTCTCTTTTCCTTCTGATCCCATCTCATTCTTTCCCCCTGCTTTCCCCTCTCCATCTCATCCCAGCCCGTCCCATCCCATCCCATAGATGGCTGCTCAGGTGTCTGTCTAGGTATAGCTCTACTTCACCTTCCATGATAAACATAGAAGGAAAAGCTCTCCTGAGAAATGAGGAAAATGAAGAATAAACAGTCAGTATCCTTTTTTTTTTCCTTTTTCAAAACGTTCATTGATGCCATTTTAAAATTATTTTTATTCTCTTTAATAATCATTCATTAAGTGCCTGCTTTGAGCCAGGCATTTGAATACAAAATACAAAAAGAAGTGACAGAAACCTTAATTCCTAATCGGAGCAGTTGTAGTATTGTTACTACATATTACATACATAATAATATCCACTAAATACCACTATATTATTCCTTTACTTAAAAAACCTTTCAGTCAGCCCCCATTCACCCTTGCTTGAAGTCCAAACTCCTTAGCCTGACATTTGAGGCCCTCTGCTGTCTGTCCTTAACCAACAAGTTTAACCCAATTTCCCTAATTCGACGATTTCCCCGATCATCCTAAATGAATTCCCCCAGACTGCTTCCTCAACTGCCCCACACCCTCAGTACTCTTCACTCTTAATGTGCTTGATGATCGGTGCCTTCTGAATTTCCCACAATGTTTATTCTATGTCAGGGGCTCTTAACCAGGGTCTGGGAACTTTTTTTTAATGGTTGAACATAAAAATATTTGGATAACTATTTTAGTAAAATTGGTTTCTTTTGCAATCCTGTGTATTTAAAAACGTGATTCTGAGAAGAGGTCTGTAGGCTTTCACTAGTCAGCCAGACTATTTCATGACACTACTGAGGTGAAAGCCCCTGCCCCTTGGGATTCTCTTTTCATGGGTTTTTTCAAGTCAGTGACCCTGTTACACTCTGGCATTTCATTCTTGTTTAATGTAAATCCTTGAATTCAAAGCTCACTTAATTAACCCATTACCTCATCCTCCCCAAAGCACACATTATTGTGGATACTTACTTGGAAAATGTTTCTTGATAGGTTGAATCTTCCTTCATCTGAAAGGATTCGATATTTTTTTTTCTTCTGATGGTATAAGTTGTAATTTTATCATTAGAAGTAATGGAGCTCACGACTGACTACCTTTGGGCTTTTCTCTAGGTCGACTCCACCAAGATTGTCCACATCCACTCTGTCATCGTTCTGAGACGTTCAGATAAAAGGAAGGATCGTGTGGAAATTTCTCCTGAACAGCTTTCTGCTGCTTCTTTGGAAGCAGAAATATCCTTTGGAGGGAGGTGGGGCAGCTGTAGCCAAGGGGTCTTAGAGGGGCTAACATCAGGAAGCAGAAAGGGGAATCTTTATCTTTTGTAGAGTCTGAAGACCCCAGGGTCAGATCTTATCACAAGGAACCTCAGCTGAATATGCAGCCTCTTAGGATGCCATTTGAGCATAGTGAAAATGGAAAGAATAGTATTGCATGAGAACTAGTGACCATGGGGGCTTTTAGGGAAGCCCCTGCATGAGTCTGTTGTGATTGCTGCTGAGAGCCACCTGGGGAACCTGGACAGATTCCACCAGGGACCCTTACCCCTGCTGTCAGCTGGAACCCCTCCAAGTTGTACTTGGGGATTTCTAAAGAATTCATGACAACCAAGTAACTGCCTTGGCTGTCAGTTGTTATACTGCTCCAGAGGAAGATGCTGGGCGTAAGGACAGAAATGAGGAAAGAGCATGGAAAAGAATGATCAGAATACTAACATAGATAGAAGTGACTGGTAAACTAGAAGCGAAATTTTTTTAATGAAAAAATGACGATTTGGGGGGAAAGTTAAAATATTAAAAGCTTTTAAAAAGCACACTTACATATTTGAAATTAATTTGTTTAAAAACATAACAGTGGATTACACACATGTGCTTCGAGCCCCTCAGTGTCCCTCACTAAGCATGGTCGGAGAAATGAATGAGAATGAACCAGGCCATGTGGGTAGTTCAAGAAAGAACTCCATTTTTTAATTCTTTGGACAAGGTTTTTATAGAGCAGTGAGCCAAAGGAATAGGACTGGAGTTTTCTTACCATTATTTTAGATAGTCTGTCATATCCTGCATGTAACAAAATGTCTTTAATCAAATAAGGATTTAGCATCTAGGTGACTAAAATCTTAGGGTAGAGTTTTTTATCTCAAAACTCAAATAACACCCTTTTAAATGCAGCATATCTTAAAGGTTCCAGGAGCAAGCTTTTGAAAGCTGCATCTCAAAGGATTTCCTTTAGAGCTAGCCATGGAGATATTTATCTGAGTCCTGGATCAGGCTCCCTTGGCTCCTCCCCCCCACACACACATGTGTATGTGTATATTTATATATACACATATATATATCCATACACACACTACATATACATACATATATCAGAAAATTCTCTCTGTTCAGATTGTCCAACCTAGAGTATTCTATTTGATTCTTTCCTTTGAGTTTTAGGAAAAAGAGAAAAATTCTGTTCATGTAAGAGTAAGATACAGGCAGTATCAAAACAATTTTGCCTCTGACATATATTAGTCCATGAGCTGATCAGATCACTTGGGCTACTTCAGTACCCCAGACTAGAAGTCACCAAGCTGCCTGTGTTGATGGAGGGCCTCCTAGGGAGCTCCCTAGCCAAAGTTCAATCTCAGGTCTAGTTAAAAGCAAAAAAAGTGGAAGATGGAGATGGGTTGTTGTTTGATCTTAATGATCTCAGTGGTATCATGGAACTTTACAGTTGGGTGGGCTTTAAAAGTATTCTGAACTCCCTTCTACTACATACCTATCAGATTCAGCCTCTGCTGAGAAAAGTTGAGAAGAGGGTGAGAGGAGAGAACGTGGAGGTACCTATTCTAGACAGCCTTAAGGAGAGCTACAAAAGGGAGAAAAGATAAGGGATGATAGTGGGGATAGATGGATCAAGTGAGGGTTTTTTGAGGATGGGGAGGAGACATAGGCACTTTTGTAGGCAGTAGGGAAGCAGCCAAGAGATGGGGAGAGATTGGAGATGAGTGAGAGTGGGGATGATGGAGAAAGGGGGTAGTCCGTTGAAGGAGAAAGAATAGGGATTGGTTGTGTTTGGAGAAGGATTGGCTTTGGTAAGGAGTGAGGCCATTTCATCGTGTGAGACAGGTAAAGGAAGAGAGAGGGCTAGAGGGTACCTGAGTAACCCAAGAGGAGGAAGATGGGAGGAGAGGGTGAATGGTATCAATTTTTTTTTATGTGAAACATGAGGCAGGGTTCTCAGCTGAGGAGGAGGGAGCAGGGGAGCCATGGAAGGTATGAGGAGGGATGAGAAAGTTTAGAAGAGCCATTGTAGAGAGTGAGAGAGGGAGTTGATAAGGCAGGTAGAGGATTGTCTGGCAACAATGAGGTTGTGAAATTTTTTCTAGCTTTGTTCAGCAGCTTGTGTGTAGGAGCAAATGGGAGGGATGATGAGAGTGATCCTAGGCTGAGGCTTGACAGAGAATAACAAGAGTTAAGATAAGGGTTTGAGGGACTTGAGAAGAGGCCTGGGTAGACTTGGATTTGATTATGGAGGAGTCAAGATAGAAGAGGACAGAATGGCTAATCTAGGAGTAATGACCTAGGGGAGATTTGAGGGGTCAAGGGATGGGAGGTCACAGTTCAGACAAAGAATTGGATTCGGTAAGGGAAGGTGGAAGGAAAGGTGAAAAGCCAGTAGATTATGGTTGGATGAGGGGATTTCAGAATTCTTGAAAACAGAGGTGGTACATTTATGGGCGATGGCAAGATCAAGGGTATGACCCTCTGTGTGTGTGTCTGAGTTGGGGTGGAAGAGGAGGTCACCCCTTCCATAATTTGTCATTTTCTGGTTTTTTTTTGTTAATTTTGCCAGTCTGATGGATATGAGGTAGATCTTCAGAGTTGCTTTAATTTGTATTTCTCCAGTTATTAGTTATTTGAATAATTTTTCTGTGGTTCTCGATAGCTTGGGTTTCTTCTCTTGCAAACTGCTTATTTATATCTTCTGCTCATTTGTTAATTTATTAATGAATGGCTTTTATTCAGTTCCTTATATATATTTTGAAAATGAGACCTTTATCAGAGAAAGTTGATGCGAAGATTTTTTTCCTGTTAAATGTTTCTATTCTAATCATAGCTGCCTTAGATTTATTTGTGCCAAAACTTAATTTTAATTAATCAAAATCATCCATTTTGTCTTTTGCATTTATATTTCTCCTTTGTTTGGTCTTGAAGTCTTCCCCTATCCCTAGACCTGAAAGGTGATTTTTTTCCCTCATTTCTGGTAATAACTTTTCTGTCCAGGTCATGTAACTATTTGGAGCCTCTTTTAGCTTCTGGTATAGGGTATTGATCTAAAACTTGTTTTTGTTAGACTGCTATTTCCCCAACAATTTGTGTCAAAGGGGGAATCCTTGCCCCACTAACTAGCACTAGGCTACCAGCTTTGTTTTGTTTGGTTTCTCTTGAAAATTTTTTTCCCTTTGTCCCTTCAAATGAATTTCATTTTTATTTTTTCTACCTACCAAAGTAATCCTTTGATTTACACGGCACTGAATGAGTTAATTTAGGTAGCAGTATCATTATTATATTAGTTTGACCTGTTGTTCAGTTTTTTCAGTTGTGACTGACTCTTCCATGACTCCATTTGGGATTTTCTAGGCAAAGATACTGGGGTGGTTTACCATTCTCTTCTCCAGCTCATTTTACAGATGAGGAAAATGAAGCAAACTGGTAAGTGACTTGCCCAGGGTCACACAGCTAATAAGTGTCTGAAGTCAAATTTGAACTCAGTAAGATGAGTCTTTCTGACTCCAGGCCTGGCACTCCATCCACTGTGCCACTTAGCTGCCCTGTCTTGGCCTACCCACGAGCAATGAAAATTTTCTAATATTTAAGTGTCATTATTTCTGTAAACAAGTTATACTCCTATAGTTCCTGGGTATGTGTTGATAGGTAGATTCCCAGGTACTTTTATGCATTGTGTAATTATTTTAAATGGAATTTCTCTTTCTGTCTCTTCTGGCTGGGTATTTTTGGTAACAAATGCTGATGATTTATGTGGATTTATTTTGTAGCCTTTACATTTGCTAAATTTATCATTTTGATTAAGTTTTAGTTGACTCTGTAGGATTCTCTAAGTATATTATCACCAGAAGTGAGCATTTAGTTTTTTTCCTCTCAATTCCATGTTCTTTTCTTATTGTTATTGCTAAAATTTCTAGCTCAGTAACATATAAAAGTCCTGGCAGTAAACATCTTTGCTTTGCCCTTGATCTTATTGGAAAGGCCTCTAATTTATCTTCATTACATATGATGGTGAATCTTGGTTTTTTGGTATGTATGGAAAGGTCCATTTATTCCTATGTTTTCGTGTGTGTGTGTGTGTGTGTGTGTGTGTGTGTGTGTGTAATCATTTATTATCAATTTAATAACTTCAATAAGCTCCAGAGCCTGAACTAATCTACCAGAAGAGCCTGGACCTAACAGCTTCTTTGTTCTCTGAGTAAACTCAGAGAATGCCTCTTCCTATGTCAACAAAGCCAGATAGGACTAACTTTATGGTCATTAAGGATGACACCCTTAACCTGAGATACTATCTTGAGGAATGGGACTTTTTCTTATCTTAATATTTTTTGGACATATACTATGTTATGGAATGTTAATGGTAAAGAAAACACAGATATCCTGGGTCATAATTTCAATGGACACTTTGTCAGCTTTCTCATTTTATTGTATTTACCACCTATTCAATTAAGAAAATTCCTTTCTCATACAATGATTAAACCTATATGGCGATCATAAATTTGTGAACACAGCCACCCTGAATTGGGATGGTTCTAAAATGTATTTAAGCCTTCTCATTCTTTTGTTCAGGCAGTCAGATTTTATTTGGCTCCATACATGTATGTACTCAACTAGTTTTAAGAGAATAAACAATATGGATTTACATTATCACCTAGTCTGTTTGTTTCCTTTAACTAAACTTTGAGGTCGACTGTGTGTGTGTGTGTGTTTAACAGAAATGGGTGTTGTATTTTGTTTGGGGAGACCTGAGTTTGAATCCTGCTTTAGATAATCCCTAGCTCTGTGACCCTGGACCAGGTAGTCATTTGACCACCTGTGACTCACTTTCTTCATCTGTAAAATTAGCACCTACCTCCCAGGGTTGTCATGAGGATAAAGCAAGATCATCTTTGTAAAGTGCCTTGTGAAACTTATATTTAAATGTTATAGAATATTAGTTATTATTATTAATGTGGTCTGTTATGTTTATAGATTTCCTAATCTTTAACCAACCCCACATTCCTTGGAGTCAGCCTAATTATAATGTATGATTTTTTGGATGCGTTGCTGTAATCTCTTTGCTAATATTTAAACATTCATTTTTTTTTAGAGGAGGGAAGGCAAGGCAATTGGGATTAAGTGACTTGCCCAAGGTCGCACAGTAAATATTCATTTTTTGGAATTTTGAGTTCCACATTCTCTCCCTTCCTTCTTCCTTCTCATTGAGAAGGCAGCAATAGAATTATAGTTATACACATAAAGTCATTTTGCTAATATTTTATCTAAAATATTTGCATCACTGTTCATTTGGGATATTGGTCTGTCATCAGTTTATGTTGCTATTTGCCTGCTTCTCTGTATTTGTCACATCTACTGTTTCTTATAGCACAGTAATAGCCCATGCCATTCATGTACCACAGTTTGTAGAGCCACTGCCCAATTGATCGATCCATCCATCCACTCATTTTTAAGCACAGAAATCAAATCGCTGCCATAAATATTTGGGTATATGTGGGGACATTCTTTTTGTTGGTGACCTCTGTGGGATGTAAGCCTAGTCATGGACTCACTAAGTCAAAGGATATATGGACATTTTAATCACTTTATTTGCATCATTCCAAATTTCTTCCCATCAATAAGCATTTATTAATCACCTATCCCATGCCAGACACTGTGCTAAGCTGTAAAGATACCAAAGCAAAAGTTGTAAAACAATTACTGTCCTTGGGGAGCTTACATTCCTTTGGGGAGGGCATAGAACATTTTTACATACAATGAAATGCCAGGTGATTTGGGGCAGGTGGGGAGCTAGGAGCAGTTAGGAGCATTAGGAAGAGCCTTATGTAGGAGTTGACACTTGAGTTGAGTTTTGGAGGAAATCCAGATTCTAGCAGCTGGAGGTGAAGAAGGAGTGTATTTCATGCATAGGTAACAGCCTATGCAAAGGGATGTAGAAAGGAGATAATTTCTTTAAAAATTTTATTTATTTATGTTTTATTATTATGAGGTTTTATAATTCTATATTATAATTATAAATTGTTATTTTATTATGAGCTTTTATTTTTAATTGGCCAATATTTTTCTCCTCCCCCTCTCCCCCACCAGAAATTCCTAGCCCAGCTAAGAACACCCCTTATACATGTGTCTAGCCAATCAAAACAAAATTCTGTGTTGGCCCATCCAAAATGTCTCCATGTGCACTCTCTCAGGAAGTAGAGAACAGGTTTTGTTTGTCTTCTGAATTCTGCTTGGTCATTCCACTGTTAAAGAGTTTAGCAAAATAGTATTCTATCATATTTTCTACCATAATTTGTTTATTCCCCAATTTATGGGCACCCCCTCAGATTCCTATTCTCTGTCACCTTAAAAAGAGCTACAAATATTTTTGTATATCCTCAGGGTTTATTTTGTTTCTGACTTAGGACCTTTTTAGCACTCTGAATCTTCCCTCTTTCTAAATCATTCTCTTCTCCTCCCCTTTCCCTCCTATTTTCCTATTGACTGAAATTTATTTCTGTACCTAAGTCTGTGTGTGTGTATGAATTCCCTCTTTTGATGAGTTTGAGTGACAATGAGGTTTAAGTGTCAGCTACTCCCCCTAACCCCCACCTCCTTATTTGTCTAGATGTCTACTCGTATAACCTGATTATATAAAAATAATTGTCCCTAACCACCTTTTCCCTACCCCCCCAAAAAAAAGTGTGTTCTTTTTTCCCTCTCCATTCTTAAGATCATGAAGGCATAACAGAAGTACACCTGGGCCTTGTCTCTTTGACCTTTCTCTGTGGATCCTGGGAATCCCAAATGTATCATTTCCTCATATTTGAATGTAAGCAGTTTATCCTTATTTAGCCCTTTATCATTATTCATTCATATTTACTTTTGTATGCTTCTCTTGAGTCCTGTGTTTGTATTTCAAGGTTTCTCCTCAGCTTTGGTCTTTTCATCAGGAATGCTTGGAAGTCCTCTATTTCATTAAAGGTTCATCCCACCCTCTACTCCCCCATGGCATTATACTCAGTTTTGCTGGGTAAATTATTCTTGGCTGTAAGCCTATATCCTTTGCTTTCTGGAATATCATATTCCAGGTTCTCTGACTGCTAAATCGTGACTACTCCTGATTGTGGCTCCTTGGTACAAGGACTTGTTCTTTCTGGCTGTTTACAGTATTTTTTTTCTTTGACCTGGAAACTCTGGCATTTAACTACGATGTTCCTATGAGTTTTCTTTTGAGATTTCTTTCAGGAGGTGACTAGTAAATTCTCTTTCCATTTCACTCCCTGGTTCTAAGACATCTTAGCATATGTTTTCTTGCCATATGATGCCTAGGATCTTTTTGTGGTCATGATGTTCAATTAGTCTAAAAATTCTTACATTTCTTTTTATCAATCTATTTTCCAGGTCAACTGTTTTTACTATGAGATACCTTATACTTTATTCTATTTTTTCAGGTTTTCCCTTTTGTTTTATTATTTTATTTTATTTTTTTGTCTTTTTGGAGACGGGGAAGGCAGGGCAATTGGGGTTAAGTGACTTACTCGAGGTCACATGGCTATTAAGTGTTAAGTGTCTGAGGTCACATTTGAACTCAGGTCCTCCTGACTCCAAGGCCGGTACTCTATTCACTGTGCTACCTAGCTGCCCCTTTTGTTTTATTTTTTCTTGTTGCCGTATAGAGTAATTATTGCCTGGGTAGGTTTTCTATACCTCTTGGTCAAGCTCTTAAACCTATTTCCATAGGTCTTGTTTCTTTTCCCATTTTTTCCTCTAGAACTGACATTCCAAACTCTTCTTTTAAACTCTTGATTCATCTCTTCCTGGAACAGTTGAGTTTGTGCCCAAGCTGTTTTTTCTCTGGACTTTTGCTTGTAGATGTTTTGGAGCCCTTCTCTTCTGGATCTATATCTTGAGCTTTCCTGTCACTATAATAATGACCCATTAAGATGGGATTCTTTTTTGTTTTCTATTTTTGTAGCCTACTTCCTGATTTCATACTTGATGTTAGGGCTGGGCACTTCTGAAGGGAAGATCTGGGCTGGTCCTCTTGCTGCTCTTTTAGGTGTATTGAGTGGTGTTTATTCTGGGATATCAGGACAAGCTTGAGCTGGGGACCTGCAAACTTTCAGTGTTCCCAGAGGGGACTGATCCAGGGCAAAGTCTGATTGCTGTCCCCCTGGTCTGAGTTCTACAAATTCCTGACCTAGTTCTGAACAAGAAGAGCCTTGCTGTTGGTGTTAGCCACTGCTAGCCAGCTAGACAGCTCTCTTGGTTCAGAGTTATGGAACTATAGGCTCCCCTTTGGTTTGGGATTCCCATTTTGGTTATTTGTCTGCAGGCTGGATGCTGGAAGTGAGATTCTGGGGCCTGAGCCACACCACTGCTACCCTCTGGATTTCCTCATTTCTCCATATACTGCCTATGACCTCCCTTTCCAGGAACATTATTCCTCTACACAGATTTCTTTCTCAGTCCATCCTAGATCTATGACTTGGACTTGGGTAATGGGGGCCGAATGTGCCATTTTATACCTGCTCCACTGCAGTGCCCTGGAATAGTTCTGAAATTTCCTCTCTGGTGGGATGTTGAAGTTCTTTTCTCCTGGTGTACTCCTGGCCCAACCCCAACCCTAATGTCTAAAGCCCTCTCTGCCTGTCTCTCTCTGACTCTCTCTCTCTGCTAAGCTGGGCTAAATGGAGGAATCACTGTGACTTTTTAAAGTATTTCACCAGGATTAGGATTTGGTCTGGTGTATGTTTTAGATCTATTTGGAGGAGAGTGTGGAAGGGATCTTACCCCTCTGCTTCCTCCCGGTCTGCCTTCTTGGCTCTATACTCTCCAAGTGATAGCATTTGTAAGGAATGGCAATTAGGCCAGTTAGCTGGACCATAGAGTATGTGAAGGGGAGTGATACGTAATAAATTCATAAAGAAAGATTGGAGTTGGGTTAGAAGGACTTTAAATGCCAAACCACCTAGGTTGTGTTTGGTTCTGTATGTGAAACTAGAGCTCCCTGAATAGGGGAGAGTGACATGGGCAGGCCTGGGCTTTGGAACTATTTCTTTAGCAGCTGTGAAGAAAAGCACAGATGGGGGTGGGGTGCATACTGGAGCCAGAGAGCCCAATTGGGAAGCTGTTATAGTAGTCTGGGCAGGAGATCTTGGGGGCCTGAATCTAGATGGTGGCCATGTGTAAGCCAGAGCCGAGAGGATGTGTATGTGGAATGTGAACTGGCAACAGGCTAGGATCTGAGGGAGAAGGCAGAGTTGTGGTTGATATTGAGGCTGTGAAGCTTAGTGTCTAGAATGATGATGAGAACTAATAGAAATGAAGAACCTGGGCTGTAGAGAGTTTGATAGCTAGAATGTCACTGAGCAGGCTTGGAAGGAAGCTCCATGAGCAGGTCCTAGATGACATATTGGAAGTGACCCTCCAGGTCATCTAGGCCAGTTCCCCCATCTCACAGGCAGGGAAAGAGGTAGAGTGGTATACATACTGCATCTCCATGCTGGTAACGTGTCAGATTTGGGGGTACATTTGTGCCACAAAAAAATAAGTGTTTCCCTCTTGGTAGGGTGTTCAGCTTGGTAGACACAGATAAGAGCTGTGGATTTGGACTCAGAGGCTCTGTCCTTGATCCTAGCTCACCTTCTTAGGTCACTTTGGGTATGGGAATCTCTAGGCCTTAGTTTCCTTGTATGTGCAATCAATGAGTAGTTTAGAATAGAGGACCTCTGAGGTACATCCTGGCTCAAAAGCTGAGTTTTTGGTCACATAATAACCTAGTGTGGCCAATTGAGAAGCTACAGGGAAAAACATTCCTATCTTTGAATACAGAGTCATGTATAAATGAAATGAATTTCATTCTGAATTTCAATGAAAAAAATTCAGTATAGTGAATTATTAAATTTTGATCCTGAAAATATGATTGATTTTCTTTCTAAACTTATTCATTGTCATTTTTTTTAAAAGCTCACTAGGGGTACAAGAGGAAGAGGTCTATAAGATTCTTCTCTAGACTAAAATTCTAACTTGCTATCTCCTATAGGTATGCTTAGATCTTAGCATTCAATCTTTCCTGTCTTCCAGAGACCTTGTATGAACTAATGTACCCAGTGCACACTCAGATGCTTGACTTGCCAGGTTTTCCCAGGGTAGTATCACTTTATGTAATCAGAGTCATACCTAGTCTGTTGTAGCATTCCACTCTCCCTGGTGCCAGTCTCACCTGTTCATTGCTACCTCTGTTCAGTATGTCCCTTGTTCTTTCTTCTTGGGGTCCCTTCCACGTGGCAGGTAGGCAGGTGGGCAGCTAGTGTTTGAGGGACCTGGTGTCTTGGAAACAGATTAGAAAGCTGGGCCCTTTGCCTTTGCTTCTCAACCCTCCTCCATTCAAAGACAAGAATTTAGTTCTTGGCACATGTGTTCCTGAACAGCCTTAGGATACCAAAATATTTGGGGTAGCAGAGAACTGAAAACAGATTCGGTGCCCATCATTGCAGAATGGTTGAACAGATTGTCCGAGAAACTTGGGGACACTTGTACAAGTGAGTGGAAGCAGGAAAATTATATATCCAATGTCTACAATGATGTACCTGAAAAAAAAACACTAGGATTCTACTGAAGGCTGTGTAAACCTAGTGACCCATCTTGGCCTTGAGAGATGAGGAAATGTACCACCTGCCTTTCCTTGGAGACGTGGTTGACTATGGGTGTGAAAGGAAGTGATCTTACTCTGAAAATACTCCTGATTTGTCAATGTCCTTTCTAAATAATTTCTGGATTGAACTTAGTTAATTAGATTCGGTTATATGCACATTCATATTCATTGATTCATTTTGCAAAAAACCCTTGTGCTTGAAATAGTGGCATGTGAGTTCCCTACATTTTCATGCTGCCTATTAGCCGTGTTACAAAAGCTGGCACTAAATTCAAATGCTGAGTGTGGTGACAGTGTTGGTGGAGATGTATAGGAGAAAGGTTAGTGGCCCTGTTTGGGTATAAGTGTAAGACTCCCTTGGGAAACGTGATGCCAGGAAAGGCCTAGCACCTTTGGAACTGAACCTTAGGTCTTTCAAATAACTATTACCCACCACACTGACCCGAAAGCAAGCTAGACTGTGTTTAAGCTTCAAGCTACAGAATTTACATAATCACACACGTTTCTGCTTCTTTTTTTCTTAAAGTCCTTAACAGTCCCACAGATTGGCTGAGCTGACTGGTCGCCGCATTCGAGTTGTAGGCTGGTATCATTCTCATCCCCACATTACCGTGTGGCCATCCCATGTTGGTAAGTAGTGCTTACAAGTCCAGGACTTGATACGTAGTAGGTGTTTAATCAGTGTTGGTTGATTGATTGAGAGAGAGAGAAAACGAGAGAACTCAAGTGCCAGTGCTATGGACCCCTGAGCCCCAAGGTAGCCAGCCCAAGAAGCAGCTCTACAGGGGGTGTCTGAACTTTCTCTACTTTTCTACTTGCAACGCAAAACACCTGATAATGATACCAAGTTTTTATTTTTGCCTAGACCTGGGATTTCATTAGCCAAAGTTGCACCTGGTATGGAAAGATTTCTCTTGCACTGAGCTGGAGTCAGGATGGGTCTGTCAAAAGCAGGAGATAAGCCCTCTATCAGAGGTTCATAGAAGGCCCCTAGAGACCATCAGGGTCCTTGGAGGCCTAATAGGTCACAAGGTAGTGGCAGACTTGAACATGGGTCTTCTGATACCAGAGCCATTGGTATGGAAGTGCTACCACATGCTGCTTTTCACTTAAGGTGAAATTCTGTGCAGTAGTCTCTTTGAGAAACAAGGGAAGTCCTTTCTTAATTGAGAGATGATAGATAGAGGCACTGGATGAGATGTGTTTTCAGACATGGCTGTGTTTGACTTAGTGAGTTGTCACAGACAAAGAAACCAGGGTCATTGAAGCTTTCCCAAAAGTCACTGAAGAGAGCTAAGGGGAGTTGAGAAGATGGTCTAGACTAAAACTCCCCATGACCAAAAGAAAGGTTTGACTTGTGAGCTTCAAGGAGTGAAAAAAATTGAGCTCTGGACCTTTGCCTTGTCACTCTGTGAGAAGGGGGTGAGGGGGAGCAGACTAGCTGTTCTTAAGGCCCACTTCCAGGGCTATCATTCTCTGATGTAATTATCTGTGAATGGTGAGGAGTCATACAGTGGCCAAATAAGGAAAGTGAATCTGTTGTATGTCACATTAGAACAGCTGGCATCTCTAGCATTTTCAGGCTTGCCAAAGACTTCACATAATTTTTCTTCTTGATTCTGACTATAACACAGGGAGGGTAGGTCCTGTTGTTATCCCCATTTTACAAATGAGGAAACTGAAGTCGAGAGGAGTGCCAGTAACTCCAGAACTGGGATTCCCACACAAAGAACCCAAGGCTTTCTGACTTTGAGGCCACTATGTCTCCCTGAGCCTACACCCAGTGCCATGTTCTCTAGCAGCTTCCTTTGTTTCCTTGGTGAATCACACCTATTTAGTCATAAAAAGTCATTTAGTCTGACTTTTTGTGACTCCATTTGGGGTTTTCTTGTCCCCAAACTTGACCTTCTCTAGCTAGCTCATTTTACAGATGAGGAAATTGAAGCAAACAGAATTGTTGATTTACCCAGAGTCACATATCTAGTAAGCATCTGAGGCCCAATTTGAACTCAGGTCTTCCAGATTCCAGGCCTGGCACTCTATCCACTGCACCACCTAGCTGCCTAAATCCAGTTCACTTGCATGTCACAGCATCACTTCCCTGATGTCATGCTCATCTTGGAGAATGAAAAACAAACAACCTTGCTTTGTATGTAGAAAAGTATCTATAGCTCTTTATTGCACAGATTTCTAATGGATAAGTAATAGTGTATGTTACAGGACCTGTAAAGGTGTTAACACTGGTGAAATCCCATGTGTTTTGTCATAGCTGTTAGCTAGACTCTTAAGTTTCATGAGATCAGGGACCCCCCTAAATTCTCTTTCTCCTTTAATACCTACCATAGTACTCTGCAAATAGTAGATGTTTAACAAATGCTTATTCATTTGACAACTCTTTTTTTTTTAAGCTAAAATCTGACTACCTTTAAATAGCAGTTTTTTAATTATTTGGGGTTTTCATTCATTTTTTTTAAAAAGTACTGATTTATATTTAATTTACTTGAAAGGACAGAGGATAAAGTTTCATCATTGAATTTTGGCAGTATTTTCAGAAATTCAAATGAAGTAGTACTCAGTGAGATCCTTCAATTGAGCATCTACTGTAGCCTGGCAGTATCATATCCCATCATTGAGTCTCTTCAAGAACCTTCTGAGAGATTGTGGATGGACAATTATATTTTATTTGTGTCTCTGGTATTTGTAGATATTCGTACCCAAGCCATGTACCAGATGATGGATGAGAGCTTTGTGGGACTTATTTTCTCCTGTTTTGTTGAAGACAAAAACACCAAGGTATGTGGTGTACGAAGATAGATACAAAATTCCTAACACAGTGGTTTGGAAATAAAAAGTTGCTTATTACAGTGAAATTTCTGCTCTTTTTTTTTTTTTTGGAGGGGGGAAGGCAGGGCAATTGGTGTTAAGTGACTTGCCCAAGGTCACACAGCTAGTAAGTGTTAAGTGTCTGAGGTCACATTTAAACTCAGGTCCTCCTGACTCCAGGGCCGGAGCTGTATTCACTTTACCACCTAGCCGCCCCCAGTGGTAAGATTTCTTATTAAGTTTACAAGAGACTCAAATCTCTCTAGCTCTCATCCTTGAGCCTAGACTGGTCTTGGTGAAGAGAGGTAGGTTTCCACTTCAGGCTTTTTTCACTGAGCTGGTATTACTAGAATGGGATCCTCCAGGCTGCTCAATTAGCTTCTACCACAAAGCGTGCCTGGATGATTGTAGCATCCTTAGAGCTTCTCAAGCAGCTGGGATTGAAGTTGAGAATAGAATGCACATCTCTGTGTAGGAGTTTTCCAAGTGCCCATGTACTTGGGACTCCACTATTGTCCTCTGTATTCCAGTTTTACTCTGCCTTTTGGGGATGGGTCTGGTGTGATCCACACTTGTGTTTTCTTTGGTTTGGGGAATTCCTTGATATGGAAACTTCCCCCAGCAGCATGGAACAGCATCTCACCTAGGATTAACTCTTGGAGAGTTAATCAGAGCACTGATAGGTTAGATGACCTGCCTAGAACCTCCCAGCCAGTATGTGTCCAAGTTGGAAATTGGACTCAGGTCTTCTTGTCTCAAGGGCAGTCACAGTGCCTTTGCCATTTTTTTCTTTAATTTTTTAAATTAAATTTCTTTTAATTTAAATTTTCTTTTTTTTAAAAAATCTTGTTCTCCTTCCCCCCATGTATTCCACTTGAAAGAAGAACAAAACCCCACTTACAAACATGTATAATCAAGCAAAACCAATTTCCATGTTGACCATGTCCAAAAAGGAATGTATCTGATTCTGTGCTTAGTCTTCGCCTCTCTAAAAGGACATGGGCCACATGTTTCACCACAAGTCCTTGATTCCAGATTGGCCAAGATCAGCTTTCCAAGGCTTTCAAAGTTGATTAACTTTATGGTGTTGCTGATACTGGATAGATTGTTTTCCTGGTTTGACTCACTTTATTTTGCATCAATTCATACAGGTCTTCTCAGGTTTTTTGGAAACCATCTTCTTTACCATCTTCCATAGCCATTTTCTGCATATATTATAACTTGTTTAGCTTTTTCTCAATGGATGGGTACTGGCACCCCCTTAGTTTCCTATTCTTTGCCATCTCAAAAAGAGCTATGAATATTTGACAAATCCTATTTAGAATTTGTTTTTCTTAGGACTAATCCCTTACTTAATCTGTCCTTCTAATTCCCCCTTCTCTCTTCTCCCCTTTTCCTATTTTTCTGCTGAGTGAAAAAATATTGTACCTAATATGTGTATATGTTCTTTCCTCCTTTGACAGGTTCAGATGAATGAGGTTGAAATGTCAGCCATTCTCCCAACTCCTTCCTCCTTATTTGTATAGACTTCTACATGAATACCCTATCGTGTGAGATACTGTTCTCTAACTTTCTCCCTTTCCTCCCCTAGTATGTTGCTCTTCTTTATTTCTATTCTTCTTTTAAGGTCAATACCCAACAGAACCACTCCTAGGCCTTCTGTCTAATTAGACTTCCTCATAACCCCTGATGATGATAGGGTTCAGAGGGGACACATGCATCATCTCCCCATGTTGGTATGTAAGCAGTTTATCATGGTTTAATCGCTTATGATTATTTGTTCATTTTTACCTTGTTTCTCTAATGCCTGTGTTTGAACTTTAAAGTTTCTACACAGCTCTAGTCTTTTCTTCAGGAATGCTTGGAAGTCCTCTATTTAATTAATGATCTACTTTTTCCCTGTTTCATTGTCCTCAAGTTTTGCTGGGTAAGTTATTCTTGGTCTCAAGTCCATATCCTTTGCCTTCTGGAATATCATTTTCCAAGTTCTTCGCTCCTTAATGGTGGTGGCTGCTAAATTGTGGGTCATCCTGGCTGTTATTCTAGCATCTCAGGGACAGGTTGGGGACCTGTAAGCTTTTAGTGCTTCCAGGGTGATCTGCTTCAGGGCAAAGTCTGATTGGTGCTCACTGGGCTGAGCTCTGCAAATTCTTTGGGTCTGGATCTGAGCAGGACAGCTATGGAGTTTCAATAGACTGCTTTTGGACTCAGGCGCTATCAGCTAGATGGTTCAGATGGACAGAACTTTAGGGTCCCCTTTGGTCTGAGTTTTCAGCTCTGGTTATTCTGCCACAGACTTTAGGTTAGGCTAGAAGTTACAACTGAGACTCTGCTCTGCTCCTGGGGGCTGAGCCATATAGCTGCTGCTTGCTTCTAAACTTCTTGTTCAGTACAGATCCTAGGACCTGCAACCATTCTTTACCCAGGAACGCTAGCCTTGGCCATGGGTCTGCTCTTCAGTCTGCTTGGCTCTGTGTAATGAGGTTCAGATCTGTCAGTTGCCACCTCTTCCTGCATCGTGCTGGCTCTGAGGCCATAAAAAGAATCTTTTTCTCTTTCCCACTCACATATTCCACTTGAAAGAAAAACAAAACCCCAGTTACAAACATATATTTCTGTTCAGGGATGCACCTTGTGGCACACTGCTGACCAGGCCCCTTCCCCACCCCCCCCATCCCAGTGTCCACAGATCTCCCTGTCTTCCTGGGCTGACCTGGGTCAGAAAGTGATTCACTTGGATATTTTTCTTGGATTTCTCCATCAGGTTGGGCTCTTGTGTGTTTTCCTGGTTGGAGGAGGTTGGTTTTTATATTTTGGGGGCTGGGGAGGTGGTGCTTGCTGTTCTCCTTCCTGCTACTCTACCATATTGGGTCCTCCATGCTTCTAATTTTTTAAACCAGTCTTTCCCTCTGACATACTTAGGCCTTGGGATCCTGACCTTTGTCCTTAAAGTGGAATGCCCTTGCTTGTGTCGTGGGAAATGAGGTGCAGAATTAGGGTGTCTTCAGGTCCCTGCTCTTCTAATTACTGGTTTTCACACCATGGGTACATTGCTCAAAGGGAAGCAGGAGAAGGGAGGGAAGGATGGTCCATATTTCTCCTCCCCCCTCCCAGGGCCATGAGCACACAGCTGTGTGAGTTTCTAAGGCTGGTTACAATGTGCCATATCATCATTCCACCAGCAGGACCAAGGATCCTAGATCTAGAACAGACAGGACCCTCAGAGGCTGTCACATCCAACCCTGGAGAAAGGGGGAAAAAACTGAGGCCCAGGGAAGGAAAGGACTTATCCAAGGCTATGTAAGCAGGAAAGTAACCAGGATTTGAACCCAGGCTCTTTGACTCCAAATTCACTGATTTCCAGTCTGTTGCACTATGTCCCATGACAGTGTGTGTCTTTTAGTCCTGAATTTCTTCATTATTTTCTTGCTGTCTGTTTTTCTTCTTCCTCTCCTTACATTCTCTTTCCACATACTTTGTTTCTACTTTGATATGTATTTCAGAAGGTAGTATGGAATGGTGGACAGAGACCCTGGCTCTGTAACTCACTACCCATGTGACCTTGTGTGTGTTGGTTGATTTCCCCTATCTGTAAAAATGAAGGGTTGGACTCCATGGCCTTTGAGGGCCTTTCTTGGCTCTAGGTCTAGCTTCCTCTGTGTGACACATCCCTAGGCCTTAGTGCCCTATTCTGTAAAATGAAGGCTTTGGGTTGGCCGGCCTCTTAGCTCTACTCCCTGCCACCTCTGACTTTATGAAGTTTTACTGTCCCCTTTTGGGTTTTCTGGCCCTTAGGTTAATTGTGGTTTTGGAAGCATTTACCCTCCTTGATTTGATACTGTTGATACTAATACTTCCTATTGATTTCTCTAGACTGGTCGTATACTCTATACTTGCTTCCAGTCCATTCAGGCCCAGAAGAACTCAGAGTAAGTATCACAGCTCTGTGTGTGTGTGCGTGCATGTGTGTGTGTGTGTATGTGCGTGTGTGTGTGCATGCATCCCCAAGCATGTGCCACTTTTGGCCTAATAGTTTTAGTTCCATTTTTTCATCAAGTATTAAAGGATTTCCATATTGGTATAATTCAACATAAGCATCTCAAGGAATGCTTTAGACTACCTTCATCCATAATCATCCCTTTGAGGCCTTTTCTGCAGATTGGAGGTACTGGGGAGCTTGGTATCCCATAACCAGCCTGAGAATAGAACTTTGGATTTCTCATTCTTAACTCTTAGAGAGTTGGTAGAGTAGCTGAGGACTAATTTTGGAGTCCTAGAGATCAGTGTAACATCAGGGACATATGGGCCATGTGACCCTGGGCTAGTCACAGCCCATTTGATGATTGATAGGCATCAGGGGAGGGAATTTCTACACTGAAAGTTTCCTATTATATGAATGAGATCACAGATCCAGACCCCAAACCTTCCCATAACATCAACCTTACCCTTTGTCTTAGTCACTTCAGCATTTCTGGATCCCGACCTAGCCATGCTATAAGCTTGATTTCAGACTCCCACTATTAAAACTCTAATCTCACTCAAAGTCACCTTATTTAGGAATGAACACTTGCTATTGAGAGTGCCCTGCCTTCACACGATTTCTGGGTGACCCAGTCTATCAGTGAGTGCTTGTCTTTCTAGAAACGCTGATTTCTTTCCACATCTTTAGAATAAGGGACAGAGCCTTCTTGGGCTTTGTCATTTGGCAGGGTTGCCATCAAGACTGGGCTGTTTGCTAGGTCTGTCAGTCAGAAAGTAGTCAATAGACCTTAGTGTTGGATGGATTGGGGGAAAGAATGAAAATCACCTTTTTAGCATGCCTTGCTTTGTCTTCACTGTATATCAAGCAGCTTTGGAAGTACCAAATTACTGTGGTTTTAAAGCAGAAGGAATACAGATGCTGTATTTCAAGTTTTTAGATAGTAAGAATGTGAAATGTTGGGGGAGGCTAGATGGTGCAGTGAGTAAAGCACCGGCCCTGGCCCCCAGAGTCAGGAGGACCTGAGTTCAATTCAGGCCTCACACTTAACACCCACACAAAAAAACTAGCTGTATAACCTCGGGCAAGTTACTTAACACCAATTGCTCTCCAAAAGGCAAAAAAAAAAGAATGTCAAATGGTCAGATGTTACATTTCTGAGTAATATTTGAGTTAGCAACATAAATTGCTTATGCAAGCAGCCCGTTTTCAGTTGTTCTTGTAATGGTTATTTTAGCTTCCCCTCACTAATACTCTAGTCAGCCTTAATGTGTGTGGATTTCTTTGTCACTCTATGCTGGTTTCCTTAGGACATGAAGGAATAAGGAAGGCCTTCAGTGTGCTGGCTAGCTCCTCTCTGGAGAACTCTGGGTAAAACCTGGACAAGAAGCCCTCACCTCAGGCTAAGAAGGCTTGGAAGGGCTGACATCTGGCAGTGGAGTAAGCTTTTGATTCCAGTGAAACCTGGGAGAGGACCAGCTTTTGAAAACATTTTCTATTTTGAAAGCATTCATTCTCTCTGGTCCTGTGTTCAGTTCAACAGACATTAAGTGCCTACTGTGTTCTGATCAGAGACAGCACAGCTAGTGGATGTCCACAGCTTGGGCATCAGAAAGCCCTCTGCCCTGCCGGCACCTGCCACTAGAGGCCACACTTTACCATGCCTCAGGCAGCTTGCAACCATGGAGGAACTTAGTGAGGTTTTTGAGGAATTTGATGAATACCAAACCCCACTTGGCCTTAGGGAAGACTTAAAGATTAGATAATCTGCCATCTGCTTGGAATTAGTGTGGGAATTCAAATTGTCCAACCTACAATCAAAGAGACTGAGGCAGAACTCTGAGCCAGTGGCACTTTATTAAAGGGTCCATAACTCTTTCTAAGGAAGTGGTCCTCAGATCTTCTTCATGATCTTCTTCCAGGACCTTGTTTTTATAGGGTTTACAAATATGCAAAAGAGGCATGGCAAAATACAGAATCTCATTGGTTGATAGACCTTGCTTTTGAGGGCCAATAATGACATCTGTGGGGGGGGGGGTGTCATAGGTTGGGTGAAGAATGGGGCATCTCTGCTGACTGAGTGGTCATAAGATGGTCACCTACTCATGTTGGACAAGAGAGAATGGTCCGGAGGTACAAAAATAAATTGGGGGACTTTCCAAAGCATTAAGACATCCCACCCATGCTGGGTTTGGACATGGAATTTGAGCAAAACAGGATGGAGATGTCTTTGTCAGCATTTTTGTGGTTGTGCAAATGGTCTTCTCAACTTGGTAAACAAGTAGTGAGCATTAAATTAAAGTTTGAGGCCCACTGTAAGAACCTATCTTTCCTGATATGGTCCATGTAATATATCAAACTGATTGGAATAGAGTACAGCTCCAAATGAATTATTTCTCAAATTTGTAGTCTGTGAAGAGAATTGGATACACACAAATAATGGTCATACAAAATAATATAAAAAGGAAGCATAAACACAATGATAGGAGAGGTTCAGAGGGAGCCTTCCTAGAGGATACTGTACTCTTTGTTTTAGGAGCAAGTCTGCCAAAACCAATTGTTTATTAATTTAGCATCATTCTAAAGTCAAGTATTTTTAACCTATAGAGAGAAACATCTAAACTGGTGTATAGTCTGTTAACCCCCCTCCCACTCCATGCCCTCTGACATGTCTACCCCCAAATGATTTGAGGTAACATTTGTAGGAATCTCAAACAAGGAAAATGCCCTCAAATGTCTTTACCACTAGGTAGATCATAGGGCATGAGGAAGAAGAGGATCTAAATAGGGCCACAGATTGAAATAGACCCTTAGTCTATTTCAGAAGAGTACAAGGAAAAGATTCAAGGCTGGAGAAAATATTATTTCCTGATATTTCCAGGAAGTTTTAAATATGTTGAGCCTTAGGGAGAAGCCACAATGTAGTAGAGCCCAGGAATACTTTTAAGAATGGTCAGCATGTCAGAGTTTCATATGTTCTCTAATACCTGCATTGGATTGAGTTTCTTTGGTGTATTAAGAGTTCAAGATCGAATCCTGATTAATATGTGAAGTGAGCAAGCTGTTCGTTAAGCTATGTGCCGGGCATTGTACTAAACTCTGTGCATGAAAAGAAAGACAAGCCTGCCCTCAAGAAGCTCACAATCTAATGGGGCTGACAGCTAGCAAACACTTATATAAAAGCTATGGACAGGATAAATTGGAAATGCTCAATGGGGAAAGGCAGCAGCATTAAGGGGGATTAGGAAAGGCTTCCTGTAGAAGGTATAGGACTTCTTGCTGATCCTTGAAGGAAGCCAGGAGGCAGAGATGAGGAGGGAAAGCATTTGAAGCATGTCATTCAAAGTTGGGCATGGAGTCTTCTGTGTAAAGACCAGCAGGTAGCAGAAAGATAGGAAGGGGTGATAATCATTAAATATCAGTTTTTGGCCCTCAATAAGATCCAAAGCCTGAACTAATCAATCAGACTGCTTTGCTTTGCTCTAAAAATGCCCTTTCCTGTGTCTGTAACTTGAAAGACCAGATAAGGTAGACAATGGGACAGGATGCCTAGAAATTCAAAATAGTGGGATTTCTCTTATCTAAGGGGGCATACTCCATGGCTGGGGGGTGAGGGTGGGAAGGGGACACACAGACATCCTGATAGCATAAATTCCAACTGACAATTGTCTTGTCAATCTGTATTTACAACTAAGAAACTTCCTTTCTCATGATATGGATAAAAAACCATATGGAGACTACGAATCTGAAGGACAGAGACATCCTGGGATTGTCCTAAAACATATGAAATCTTTGCCATTCTTGTGTCAGGCAGTCAGAACTTAGGCTTTGGCTCCTTGTACATATAAACTTGCTAGCTTTAAGGGAATAAATGTATATCACCTAGCCTGTTTGCAGACTTTCAGGTTGACAGGGGTTAAGGTAAGAAAGAGTTTGAAGCCCACAAAATTTTGTATTTGATTCCTGGAGGTGTTAGGGAACTGCTGGAGTTTTTTGAAAGAGGTGGGGAGAGTGTTCCATGGCCCAAGCATTTTTGCAGATCACTTTGACACCAGAGTGGAGGTGTCACTGGAGTGAAACTTGAGACAAGGTGATGACCAGAAGGGTGTTTGGTAGGTGGGAAACTGGAAGGATGGAGGTGCTTTCAACTATGTAGTAGGAAGAGGGGAGGCCTGGAGGAGGGTATGGTAGGGATGAGGAGTTCAATTTTGTACATGATGAATTTAATTAGAGATATATGCCTAATAGGCAGTTGGAAAAGTGAAATTGGAGGTCAGCAGAGAGATTGGGGCAGCATAGAGATGGTTGTTTAATCCATGGGAGCTCACAAGAGTCAAATAGGATAAAGGAAGCAGAGAAGAAGGCCCTGGACTGAGCCTTGAGGGGGATATGATCTGGAGGAGGATCCAGCTGAAGTGCATAGGTGGAATGAGAATCAGGGGAGATCCCTGAGAGTGAGGATGGGGAAAAGGCTGTTGAATGTGGCCATTAGTCATGCACTTGAGTTTCTCTTCAGCCTTTTCTTTTCCAGGGGAATTATTAAAGGTATTTTTTAAATAGAGCTTTTCTGCACAGGAAAGTATATTGGGTTATTTAAATGGAAATGCAAAGTGAGAGGCAGTTCTGGTTCATTTGCATTTCTGGAGGACTCTAATCTAGGTCTGGGAGCTTGCTTAAACAATTAGCAATTGAAAGAGAGACTCCTTCAGTTTAGAGCTGGGTGGGAATTTGGAGATCTCCTAGTTTGGATAGGCCTGGGGGACCTGCTAGAGTTAGCCCATAGCTTGCTCTACCTGGGTCAGAAGGCCAGCTTCCAAATAGCTTTTTCCTCACTGTGGATGTCAGCTTGTGACCTCTATTGAGCAACTGTAGGTCAGTGGTCCAGATGAGGAATAAACTACCAGAGAGAACAGGACTTAAGTTCTGGCAGATCCCCAGACTAGACTGGGTTTCTGTGGCGCCACTGAATTCAAATCACTTCTTAAGGTCTGGTTGCAGCCATACCCAACAATAAATAGTTGAATCTCACTGGATGAAATAAAATTATAGAAATCCTTGATTAATGCCTACTATCCTTTGTCTGGTAGTTTAGAAAGTCCTGGCTATAGCACACCTGACTGGACTTCTGTTGGTTCCCCCACTAGACTTCATCTCCTTGTCAAGCATTAATATAAACATGTGGGAAGCTAGTGCCTGACTGTGAGATTTGGGCAAACCCAGGCCCCATGCCACCTCTTCAGCTTGTGGTCTGTGGGATGGTGGGCACTTCACCTGGCCCTTCCCCAGACAACTCTTAAGACCAGTATGTTACAGAGGAGTGGCTTGTCTGTACCAATGGAAGGAGTTTCCACACCAGCAGTTCCCAGGCTTACTAAATCCTGTGATTTAGTCTGACCTCAGACTTATTTTCTAATCTGCCTTCTCTTTTGATGATCTGGATCCCTGCAACACAACAAGGTAATGTGGGCCTTGCACATAATAGGCATTGGCAGGTCAAAAGGCTGTTCCTGGGACTCTGGCTGAAGCTGCTTCGAACACTTGCCTTTTACAGGTATGAGAGAGTTGATATTGCACTCCATGTTGTGCCTCAAGACACCGTGGGAAAAGCGTCCCTTGAGGCAGCCATTGAATTGCCCAGGATTCTATGCCAGGAGGAGCAGGATGCCTACAGGAAGATCCACAGGTAGTACCACTGTCTCCATCTTCCATTGGGACCCAGAAAATATCCATAGTTTGGCTCATTATCCCCTCTTGAGGAATAAAAAGAATATCTCAGTATCCTCTTGACAATATCTTTGGGTCAGAGGCAGGCTTTGTGATCCCTTACTAGAAAATGAGCTTATCAGTCATGGAGACTGCCCCAAATGCAAGGCTTCCTGGGTCCCTTCTCTCCATCAGATTTTTCTCCTTTACTTACAAATGTCCACATGCTTCATTCTGGGAAACTGGTTGCAAACTGGGAACTTTGGCATGCATGCTGTCCTACCCCCAAAAGTTGCATGGGATCTAGAACTTCTACTTTCTAGTCTTAAGGATTCACCATCCACTTAGGGTAAAGACTTTGGGAATTTTTTAGTAAAATGACTGGTCCTGTCCTTGGTGGCCTAGGGAGCTGAGGTAGCTGCTGCCCAGTTTGGTATCCCCAGCCCTGGAGAAGGTTCTGGGAGGTCTGTGCATTTGAGGGGAGGACTGAACTTGGCCTCTTGTGTCCTGCTCTGTACCCCAGTCAGTGTGGCAGCAAGGTACTGAGTAGTTCTTTAATTGAAGCTTTAGTCTAAATAAGAAGTCCAGTAGAAAGATGATTGGCCCTGGTTACAAGGAGCATTCATTCTCATTGGGGCAAACAACACACATAGTAAGGTTTTTGTAGGAAGCCAGATGGCCAGATCTTGGAGTCCTTAGGGTACATTGGCAGATTAGATCAGTGCCCAGGGCTCTGGAGGGCAGATGAAAAGGCCAAGTGGGCCTCTGTCTTACTGGCATGATTGTCTTTGGTGATTCACCACTTATGAATGGGGACCTGGGCCCAAGCATTGGTGTTCCCTCCTGTGGGAGTGGGAGTGGGAGTGGGTGCTCATTAATGGATTCTTTGGCATCCAGGCTTGTTCCACTTAGAGAACCCTCTGCTGATATTAACATTTGTTGTTTGAAACTTAACATCTAGGAACTGATATTTTGTCAAGGGGAGAACTTCTTCCACCAATGCAGATCTTGGTCCTGACCCTTGTGTGATTCAGTAGATGAAGATGTCTTCCCAGGGACCTGGGCCTTCAAGTTCCTTGCTCTCTGACTGACTTCATTATTTGTCTCCACTTAGTGAAGCTGGCTCTGGAATGCCTCTGGGCCTATCCCAGCTGGTGTTCCTTTGGTGAGCTCAGGGGCACCTCCAGTGTGAAGTGTGATGGGAGATACCACACTTCAAAACAGGAACCAAGGGCGGCTAGGTGGTGCAGTGAATAGAGCACCAGCCCTGGAGTCAGGAGGACCTGAGTTCAAATCCAACCCCAGACACTTGACTCACTTGCTAGCTGTGTGGCCTTGGGCAAGTCACTTAACCCCAATTGCCTTGCCTTCCCCTCTTAAAAAAAGGTAGAAGAGAAATTAGAATGATAGTTATCAGGCATGGAAAGATCAGGTAAGGGTTTTTTTTTTTCAGACTAGGGGAGACAAGGGCATGTTTGTAGACAGAAGGACAGGAGCTAGCAGACAGGGAGAGATTGAAGACAAGTGATAGAATGGCGATAGAAAGGAATAGAATCATCTGCCTGTAGAAGGCTTTGCCTTGGCAAGAAGGGCCACCTCTTCCCATGACGTGGGTGGTATAATTACCCGTGTTGGCTCCTTCATTGGAGTGGAAGAAAGCTCTTTGATGGCAGGAATTGGTTTTGCCTTTTTCTTTGTATCCCAAACTCTTAGCACAATACCTCAAAATTCATAAAAGGTTGTGGATTGATTGACCATTTCTTTTGTATTTACTACACAGACACATCTTTGTCCTTTTGCTAGAATGAATGGAAGCTTCTTGAGGTCAAGGACTAGTTCCTCTTTTGTCTTTATCGGCACATAGTAGTCATTTAATGATATGTGCTTGGTTTTTTGAAGGCATACCCTTCATTATAGTTATGAGAAGAGCTCCTCAGAATGGTTTTCTGCTCCTTGTAGATACTTGAATAGTTTACTTTGCTAAGTGGGTTCTAGAATGATGCTGTGATGGCTGAACATACAGCTTTAGTGGGTATCTACAGAGAACTCTTCCATGTGCACACACTCCACTCCAACCAGCAACTCCCAGGGACACAGCAAGGGGCCGGTTTGACGAAAGGGGGAGATATTCACCATTTCGCCACAGATGCTGCCGGAGAAGCCCTGGTCTGCATTGGGCCAGTGCTTGGTGTAGCAGGAGTACAGAATTTCTAGGGTACATCCTTCCTGCAGCCCCCACCAGAGGAGCCAGGGGCAGGTAGCACAGGGTTGCAAGACATTCCCTTGACTTGACTTGACATAATATTGTGTTAGTTCCAGCTCTGTGCTCTAGGTGTCTCCCTGACCAAACCCAGCCTCAGTTTTTCTCCTCAACCAAACTGAGAAAGTAGGTGCGTGGGAGATACCTGTTTATTAGAGCTCTTAAAGATTAAAAGGGTCACATTCTGGTATCATTAAACCTTTAGTAGTTCAACTAAATGTAATTAAAGCCTTATTTCAGTCATCCCACCAGTCGGTAAACATTTATTAGGTGCTTACTATGTGCCAAGCACTAAGGTAGGTGCTGGGGATTCCAAGAAGGGCAAAAGCTGGTCCTCATCCTTGAGGATCTCTCAATCTGTCCAATGGGGGAGATGACAACTCTGTCCAAACAAGATCCTTGTAGGCTAAATGGGAGATCAGCAGCAGAGGGAAGGCACTGGCTGAGAGGACATTAGTCCTTGGGAGATCCTGTGGGGAAGGAGAGAGTAAGTAGGGCCTGGGTTTGAGTATTTCACCAATACACATTGGCTGGATGACTCACACCATCTCTCAGTGCCCCCAGGCAGCTCTTAGGGGGGCTCTCTACACCAATGAAGTCATAGTTCTGAACCAGAAAAGACATGCACATTAGATGACTGACAGCTTGCCTGCTTGATGGAAGGCCTTATTAATACGTTTTGTTCAGTTGTTTCAAGTCATGTCTGACTCTCCATGACCCCATTGGGGGTTTTCTTGGCAGAGATACTCCAGTGGTTTGCTGTTTCCTTCTCCAGCTCATTTTACAGATGAGGAAACTGAGGCAAACAGGGTGAAGTGACTTGCCCAGGGTCACACAGCTAGTAAATGTCTGAGGCCAGATTTGAACTCAGATTTTTCTGACTCCAGACCTGGAGCTCTCTCCATTGCATGATACATAAGAGAATCAATCCCAAAGTGCTCAGCTGTTAACCTGAACTCTGCTTTTCTTCAGCCTTACCCATCTGGATGCAGTGACCAAGATCCACAATGGTTCAGGTAAATATATCAGCAATGCAATATTCACAATGCCTACGGCAATTGTAAATATGCTGATGCAATTGTTAATCACAAAATATATCAGGCTTTCTATATGGGGGATAAAGAGAACATTTATTAAAATACCAAAAGACTGAGTCCCAAAACCAGAAAGTCAAAGCCATCAGAGTAGTTATGAAATTGGCACAGGTAGATAAAGTAGAAAGCACCCACATTCTCAAGCCTTTAAAACAGAACCGGCTACCTCAGGCAAAGGTCCTCCTCTCCCCACTCACAGCAACCACCCAGCGTCTAGGAAGCGTGCTCCTAGCAGCTCCGGCCCCTGGCAGTCCTCAGCAGGAGTCCTTAGCAGAAATTCTGGCTGACTAAAAAAGGGGTTCGTGCTTCCGAGGCTGCTGCCTCTGCTGCTGTTGCCGCCCCTGCTAGCCACAGCAGGGACTCTAGCTTGGCTTCCGCTTCCTCTTGCCCTGCCCCTTCCTGCTACGTCAGCAAGTCCAATGGGGCATGGAAGATCTTTAAATCCCATAACCCTTACAGTAAGGTAGTTGGATGGGAAGCCAGAGGCTGGGCCCGGGGATTTAAGCTTCTTGGGGCTCTCTTGACAGAATGATCGTTCTCTCAGGGTAGATGGCCTGGCCTCAAGAATATATTTCTCAGCTCCTGCTTTCTCACATCCTTCCCAAATCCTACCTCCAAATTCAAGGCTGTCTTTGGACAAGGCAGTCTAAGTCAGAACTGGTGACCTCAGAGGGCCCCCACAGCTCGCAGCCTACGATCCTATGACCAGATATTGTAGGTTGCAAAGATACTGCTTGTAGGGGATGTCAAGCAAATCAAGTGGGCAAAGCTTTTGAACTCAGTCTTTCAAATCAAATTTGAAAAATGAGGTAGTTATGAGAGTCACAATCACTATTTTTAGAAGACCCCAGATAAACAAAAATGAAAGTTCCCCTGTGGCAGAAGGTAGGTGTGCCCTGTACCCAGAGAAGGACATGAGGTAAACCCAGGAGAAAAAGAGCGCTGCAAGGGGGGGTGCTCTTAAAATGGGGAGCACCCTGTGCATGGGGCTGGAAATGGAGAGTGGAGGGCACGGGACAGCCTCAAATACAGGGTGTTAAGGGGAGGAATGATAGAAGATGGAACACCTTGTGAAGGGCCTCAAACATCAGACAGAGGGAGTTTTCTCTTCTAGAGGCAGTGGGAGACACTTCAGATTTGTGAGCAGGGCAGTGACATGGTCACACCTGGGCCTTAAGAAGATGCTTTAGAAGCTGTGGAGAGGATGGGTTGGGAAGAGAAGAGAGACTGGGGTCAGGGAGACTGATTCAAAAGTGACTTCTGAATCAGGTGAAGGGGACGAGTGTGTCTGTGGAGAGCAGGGGACAAACTCAGCAGTGTGTCTCATGATGTTTCTTAAATGATTGTAATTATTAGGATCTCTATGTCTCTCTCTTTCTATCTCCTTCCCCCTCTTTCTCTCTGTCTCTGCCTCCCCCTCCATCTCCTCTTCCCCTCCACACCTCTTTTTCGCTTTCCCTTCTGCCTCAGTCTCTCCCCTTCCTCTATCTTTTCCCTTTCTTCCCCCTTCCCCTCCACCTCCCTCCCTCCCTTTTCCCTTTTCTCTCTCTGTGTCTTTATCTCCCCCTTGTCCCCTCTCCTCTCTCTCTTTTCCTCTTCCTCTTTTTCTCCCTTCCTCTCCCTCTCTCTTCTCCCCCTCTTTCTCTCTTTCCCATCTCTAACTTGCTGTGTCTGTCTCTCTCCACCTCCCTCTCTTTTTTCTGTCTCTTCTTCCTTCTCTTTCTCTCCCCCTCCATTCCACTCTCCCCTTTTGCCTCTTTCTCTCACCCCCCTTTCTGTCCATGTTTCTCCCTCCTCTACTCTCCATCCTCCCCCCCCCTTGGTCTCCTCCCTCTCTCTTCCCTTCTTCCTTTTTCTCCTCTTCACCCTCTTTCCTTCCTTTGTCACTCCTTCCCTTTCTCTCAACTTCTATCAATCTCCATCCCTTCCCTATGCTCCTCCCCTTCAGTCCTTTTTCTCTCCCTCTCCTCCTTTATCTCTGTCCGTTCTCTATATTCTCGACCTTCATTCTCCACCTTTTTCTCTCCCTCTTGCTTTGTCTCTTTCCACCTTCACTCTTTGTCTCTGTCTCTACTCTGGCTTCCGCCTCTTTGTGTCTCTATCTCTCTCTCCCCTATCTCTGTCTTCAACTCTGTGTCTCTGTCTCCCCTCTCTGCGTCTCTGCCTCTCTCCTCCCTCTCTTCTGTATCTCTATCTCTCCCCTCTCTGTGTCATTGTCTCTCTCCTTCATAAGTGTCTCTATCTCTCCCCCTTCTCTCCTTTCTCTGTCTCCCCCTTCTTTCTGTGTCTCTATCTTTTACCTCTCTCCTCCCACCCCGTCTCCCTTTTATTCTGTGTCTCTGTCAATCTCTCCCTTCATGCCTATCTCTTCCCTCTCTCTCTCTGTCTCTATCTCCCTCCCCTCTCTCTGTGTCTCTATCTCTCTCCCACCTCTCTGTGTCTGTGGCTCTTCCCTCTCTGTATCTCTATCTCTGTCCCCCTTCTCTATGTCTATCTCTCTCCCCTCTATGTGTGTCTCTCTCTTTCTCCCCTCTCTGTCTCTGTCTCTCTGTCTCCTCTCTCTGTCTGTCTTTCCCCCCCCTCTTCCCCCTCTCTGCATTTCAGTTTCTTTCCTCTTTCTGTGTGTCTCTATCTCTCTTCCCCCCTCTCTCTGGGTCTCTGGCTCTTCCCTCTCTGTGTCTCTATATCTTTCCCCTCTCTCTGTGTCTTTTTCTCTTCCCTCTCTCTGTGTCTCTTTCCCTCTTCTGTGTCTCTGTAGCTCCCTGTTGCCTTCTTCAGTTTGACCTTTCAGAGTCTTGATGGGCTTCCTGACTGCCAGTCCCACACTGGCCTGCTAGCTTTTCCACAGACACTGGCAGACATTTTTCCACAGACCTGCCTCCTCTAGGCCTTGGCAGAGATGGAGCCCAAAACTCCTGCAGCTGGAGGGGCTCAGCCTCAGTTTCACCTCCTTCTCCCCTCTACCCTTATGTCTTTATCTGTGAACATGTGGTACCCCCCCTTCCAAGACATTATTTCTATGAACCTCGTCTCCCCAGGCCTAGCACATAGCTTAATGTCCATGCTTAAAGTACATGTTTAATCAGTCCATGTGGATTGATTATTGGTCACCAACAATTGGGCCCTTCCAGATCCAGACAAAGTTGCCTCTCACTCATATATAGGCAACTTACCAAGTGCTTTAGGGGGCCAAACATCAATTGAAAAATCATGGTCTTAGTACTGTGGAGGGGGGGGGGTGGGTTGTTGAGTGTGTGTGTGTTGAGGGGCATTGGTGGGATGGGTATGGCTATGGGGGAGTTAGGGATTAGGTGATGTGTAGGGGATATGTGAATGGGGGTGTAAGGTGTATGTAGGTATGGGGGTATATGTGTGTGTACAGGGGTGTGGCAAAGGTATATGGGGGTATGTGGTATGTATGGGGATATGGGGTGTGGGTAGGATGTGGGGTATGTATTATGGGGTTTTGCTCTATGGGTGTGTGGGGTATATGTGTACGGGTCATGGTAAGTATCATATATAGGAGGATATGTTTGGCAGGTATGTGGCCACTCATCACAGAAAATGTCCCAGCCAATTTGCTGCCTGCCACCCTGGCCCTGTAGAACAGGCCAGTCTAACCTGCGGCCTGTTTGTGGCACACCAAAGGATTTCCTCTACATCCAAAGGATGTTTTGCTCTCCATTTTTGAGGCCTGAAGGTTGTGCAGACCTGCTGTAGAAGCAAGGAAGGCAGGAAGTTGCTCTCTTCTGGGATAGCTTCTGATGTCTGAAGGATCCTAGCTCTAAAACTGGCAGAGACTGCAGAGGCCATATCCTTCCCCACCCTCATTTTACAAAGGACGACACTGAGGCCCAGTGAAGTAAAGGGACTTGCCCAGGGTCACACAGAGAGTAAAGAGCAGAGCCTTAATTTGAACCTAGTTTTCTTAATCCCAGAGCCCAGGACACTTTCTCCTTATAAGACCTGTTGCCTATAGAAACTGATCTCCTTCCTTCCTGCTCCCCCCCCCCATAGCCTCCTAATTAGCAGCAGGTCTTGACAAAAGTTGGGGATATGTGCCAAAATTAAAACAAGTTAGTGACAAGTACAGAATTATAGCTTGTCAGAGCTGGAAATGGGAGCATGTTTAGCTCCCTCATTTCAGGTAAGAGGAAGTGGAGGTCCCATGTTCAGGGCCCTCATGCTCATTACCCTAGCTGTCCAAACACACCACTTGGATCTGTCCCCTGTACTCCTCCCCCCAGCCCCAGATTATCCCCCATCTATCCATTTTATCAAAACACTAGAGCATTCTGCTTAGGGTGGGAAAGAAGTTACTTGTCCCCTAAAAACTTACCTGGGGATATTTGCATTTTAAAAGAATTGCTTTTTAATCTAAATGAATCTGTTTAAAAAAACAAATCTTGATCCTACCACAGGAGATAAAATGGACAATTTTGATTAAGTGAAATAAAAGTTTGTGTACAAACTTGAGGCAGGTAAAAAAAAACCTGAGTTTCAATCCAGCCTGACACTTAGGAGCTCTATGACCCTGGGCCAGTTGATCAACCTGTCTCCCTCAGTTTTGTCATCTGCAGAATGGGGATAATAACCAGGGTTGTTGTGAGGATCAAAATAGAAAGTTTTAAGGCGCCTTGCTCTCTCTGTCAGGAGGTGGATGGATAGCTTGTTACCCAGAGTCCTTTGGAATCATGTTGGCTCATTGTTTTGCTGAGAGCTAAGTCTTTCAAAACTGTTGACAATTTTTTATTGGATAAATTGTTCTCCTAGTTGTATTTGCTTCATGCTACATCAGTTTCTTTCCTAATCACCAGACTTCCATCCCATTTCTATTCCATCATTCATTTAGCCATTCATCAATGAATAGAGCTGCCATAAAGAGATTTGTACATATGTGGCTTTTCCTGCCTTCCCTGCTGTCTTCGGGCTATAGGCCTATTGCCAAGTCAAAGGCTATGGTCGGTTTAGTGACTTTGGGCCCTGGTTCCAAGTTGCTTTCCAGAATGCTGGACTAGTACAGGTATAATTTCTATAAATGGAGGGGGACCCCTACCCTAGCTGCCCTACATATAACTCCCCCCCCCAGATCCTCTCACACCTCCACATACACACACCCATACACCCCTCCCACTGATGAATGTGTTTTTGGCCAAAAACTCTTCCTAGTTCTGTAAATTAAAGCAGACGCTGGGTTGTATATTAGCCAAACCCCTCCTTGTTTGCTGGGCACTGGGCCTGTGTTGCTCCCTGAATCCATAGAGTTCTTACACAGTGAAAAGGGCAGCTTCCCTTACTGAACTGGAGGGTTTCCTCTGCTCCAGTTGCCTGAACCCAGGGCTAACACTTTGGGACAAGGGAGGTTGGGGACTGGGCTGTGGATGCTTATTGCCAGAGAGCCCTAGAAGTCAGGCTTACTGAGGAGCCTCTAAGAAGTTTTTTTTTTCCCTCCCTTTATTCTCCCCTACTCCCTTGGCTCATGGGTGGAGCTTTTGTTCTCAGTGGGCTTAACCCCATCTTGTCCCCCCAAGCTGAGATGAAATTTGGATAGGGGCCACTTTTCTTTGGTGATGGTCTGTCTTCTCTTTCCCCTTGAAGTGTTTACCAAGAACCTGTGCAATCAGATGGCGGCCGTCAGCGGCCCCCTCATGCAGTGGCTGGAGGACAGACGGGAATATAATCACAAGCTGCTTCTGGAGTTGGAGCGGGAGAAGGCAGCCCTGCTGGATGAGCTCGACAGCCTGGACTAAGGCAGTGGGCATATTCTCAATAAACGATGCATCTGAAACATGATAAAAGCATAAGGAGAGGTTGCCTGGGAGTCCTGACTGTAGGCCCCATTAGGACAGAGTTTCTGTTCCCCCCTGTAATTCAGCCCTAGCCTCTGTAGCTTGGTTATTCATCACTGATGGGAAGTCAGCTCATAGCTGTGAGCAGAGGAACATGGAGGGAAGTCCAGCACCCAAAGAGCGAGTCATACAGAATCTGGGTGCTTCTAGGGAGTCCATAGGCCACCTAGCCAAAGTCCTACATTTCTAAATGAGAATAGGATTCTTTCCTACAACAGGAAATGGCCATGGTGGCAGGCCATGAGAAAAGTGCTTAGAGCATTGGTTTTTAGTGGGTGTTGTCAGCTAGGTGTCTTTTGCCTTAATTGCTAAGTTGTGTTTCCATATTTCTTGGTCCCTGAAATCCTCCCTCTTCTGACCTAGGGGTCACCTTGTGTCCATGCCAGCCTTTGTTTAACATAACAGATGAGTTCTAACAAAGTTTGACAGCATTAAGCAAATCCTGGGTTCCAGTTAGGGGCAACTAGGTGATGAGGTATATAGAGTTTGGGCTGGCCCTGTAGTCCAGAACACTCATATTCCTGAGTTCAGTTGTAGCTTCAGACAGTTAATGGCTGTGTGACTCTGGGCAAGTCACCCCATGTCCTTCAGTTTCCTCATCCTATAAACCGAAGGTGATTAATAGCACCTACCTCCCAGAATTTTGGTGAGAACCAGATAATTTGAAAGCACAGTATCTGGCACCTGGTATCACTATATAAATGTTAGCTATCATCATCTAAGCCAGTCTTTTTCTACTTCAGCCTCTGCTGATGGCCAGGGGTAGAACCTAGCATACCCTCTTCCTGCCTTAGCTGGTCCCACCAAGACTGGTCCTGCACCGACATAGACTTGGGAGGTGGTGGCCTAGAGGGGTTACTTGAAGTCCTAGGTGACTAATATTAATAGGGATCTAAGCTTAGGTCAAGGACACCTACCCAAGGATTAGAAGGAAGGACAGGTCAGTTGTAAACCACAACTCAACAGATATCTAGAAAAAGAAGTCCTCAGGAAATCCAAGGAAAACAGTCGTTTTAGCACTTTAGAGCATCATTGTGAGACAGAGAAGTTTGCTGACACTGGGGTTGGGGTCTGGTCAGGAAGACCTCATGGCTATTTCCAGTGCTGGGACTGAAAGGCGGCCAGGACTGTGCACCAGGGCATGAAGAGCTCCCAGATCTGTTACAGGGGGAAAAGGAGTGTTTGACACTCTGATAGCTCTTCCTCACTGTCCAGTTTGGGGTTAGAGATCCAGGATCAACTGCAGAAGGGACCTGTGTCCAGGGGTGGGATTCAAGAACACAGAGTGGTCCCAAGGCCTACTGTATATTGAGGGGCTGGGGAGATGTGGGTGTGGGTGTCTCAGCCCTAGCCCCCAGCCCAGTCTTTAGCATGCAGCAGAATAATCAGGGCAGGAAACCTAGACCAATGGGGAAGGTGCAGTTCTGTGCCTCTGAACCAGCAAAGCTCTCTGGCTGAAGGTAACTGCCACCAGCAGCTAGAATTCCAAGCAGGAGCCAAACCCAGGCCAGGAACTTTGAATCAGACCACTTTGGGGGGCACCAAAAACTGGTAAGTGCCCATCCTGAGCTGTCCCTGGCATTCTGGAATGACCCAACACTCAGGACCCAAGAGAGTACAGCTCAGCCCTAACATAAAGAGGGAAATCAGGAAGCGTGCAGAAATGAGCAAACGACTCCACTGCAGCTATGTAGCTGCCTGTGGTTTAAGAGACGGTGAGTGAGGAGAAGGGGAGTAGGGCACCAGTATTGAGCACAGTTCTCTTTTTTTTTTTATAAAGGAGAATAAAGAGAAGGAAAAGTATAGGAGAATAGGATAGAGGGAAACACATAATTAAAGGTCCTAACTATGAATGTCTGGGATGAAATGCAAAAGGACAGGATTAGAAAGCAGAATCCACCATGTTTGTAAGAAACACCTGAAGACTAAAGATTCCCACAGAGTTAAAATAAGGGACAGCTGAAGTAAAGCCTTAAGAGGTCTGATGAATTCATTGACCAACCTGATTGCCAAGGTCCTATGATGAAGGCACTACCTACCTCTGAGCATTGTCAGATGCTTCAAAAAGGGTGAAGAGGTGTTGGGAAGGCCTGGCAAGGAAAAGACCACTGGACCCAGGGATATTTGGTGAACTTGGAGATACAAGTAGTTTGAGCAAAATGCTGGGGATTAGGACCAAATGACAAAGGATTCAGCAGTTAGTGACTGGTGAGGTGGTAGAGAGAGTAGTGTCAGCTCCTTTTTAGGAGTTTGGAAGTGAAAAGAAGTAGGGGGCAATAGCTTGAAGGGGAAGCAGGATCCAAGGGACCTTCGAAGCTTCCTAGGGTCACCAGAATGTTTGAAGCCAGAGGGGAGGTGGCTAATGGAGAAGATTGGGGAGGGAATTGAAGACATGGGGAGCAATGGCAAGGAGGAGAGTGAGCAGGAGAAGGAAAAAGAAAGGAAGCAATGCCAGAAAGAGGAGACATTTGGGAATTTGCTGGAATTGGATTATACCATAGGTGAACAGGAATCTGCTTCTCCCCCTGGCATGGATTCCAGGCAGGGAATATTCCCAAATTCAGGAAGTATGTGAGAAATGAATGCATCCCTCTATAATGGGCACTTCTGTGAAGCTAGAGCTGTGCCTGAGGATGTTTTATGTCTACCTTGGGGTCACTGTCAAAGATAAAATGTTTGCAGGGTTCATAGATCTCAGAAGCCATCTTGTCCAATCCAGACTGGGGGGTGGGGGTGGAGGGTAGGAATCCCAGTTCTAAAACACATTCAATAAGTGGTCACATTCATCTGGCCTCTGACCTCAAGTAAGATTAAACCTACTCTTAAGGAATTTCCTGCCAAGGAAGCCGATTCTGGTTTGGGGCCAGCCTAATTGTTAGAAAGCTCATAGGGTAGTAATTGAGCCTCACTTTTCTAATCAGTAAGATGGGAATTCTGATGCCCATACATGAAGTAAGCACTTAGGGTTTGCCAAGTTTCAATTGATTATCACAGCCTTGAGGAGACTGAGGCTGAGAGTTTTTGTGACTTGCCCAGGGTCATGCAGCTAATTAGTGCCTGAGGCTGGATTTGAACTAAGGGCTCCAGACTCAAGCTAAGTCCAGCTCTGTATTAATTTCACCATCTAGGGGGCAGCTAGGTGGTGCAGTGAATAGAGCACTGGCCCTGGAGTCCTGGAACCCAGGACCTGGGTTCAGATCAGGCCTCAGACACTCAACACAAAAAAAATTAGCCATGTGACCTTGGGCAAGTCACTTAACCCCAATTGCTCTCCAAAAAGCAAAAAAAAAATTTCACCATCTAGCTGCTCTAAAAGCACCATGTTAAATATCAGCTACTCGGAGCTCTAACTCAGGGGTTCTCAAGCTGTCCCGAACCCCTGACACACCCTGAGGTTTTTTAGCCTTGAACCCTTTCTTAGGTTGCTTGGTAAGGAGAAGCCATGTGCTAGAGTTCTGTCAAAGTTTTGTTTAAACTAAGGAGTTTGAGCACTGTGGAGAGGTCTGAAGCCTAGGCCTTTGGCATCAAGGCAGTTAGCAAAGCCTCCAAAACGCCAGAGTTAGGGCTCCCCGATCTGGGGAAATTCGGGGGATAGCTGGACTCAACGCTTGAGTCTGTGGCTGAAATAGGTTCTTAAAGTTCCCAAATCTCTGGGCCGAAGCTTAGAACTTGCCAGGATGCCCCATTTGTAAGGCCTGAGCATTATTTCAGTGGGTTTTGCAGATGGACAGAGCACCCCCCCTAGTCCAGTGAGCCATTGAAAGTACTTACTGACTCAAGCCCTGGCTTTTGAAATTCCTGGTAACTGCTCAGCTAGGGAGAGGGGCTGTTGGGACCTCTTAATTTAGCATCAGAGGAAGGGGCAGAAGGGCCAAGGAGATAGGCATTGTTCACCTCAGCCGCAGGGTTTGTGGAAAGTGGAGGATGAGGGGAAGATTGCTGTAAAGGGTATGCAACTTGGGGGTTGGGGGGCGACCAGCTTCACTTCGATTCTACTTGAACATACTCATCAGAGCCTATGAAATCTGACCCATTTTCCCCAGTATGTTTTTCCAAAAGAGCTAGGAAGGGGCAGGGCCGTCTAGGTAAACAGGGATTCCTGTGGGGCTTCCCCACCCTAGGATCAGGCCAGGCCAGGCATGATCAGATCTGGATGTTCCAAAGATGATTCCAAGGAGCTGGGGGGGGGGGGGGGGGGGGGGGGGGGGGCGCCCGGGGCGGAGTGGCGCGGGCCCCCCCCCCCCGGAGGGGGCGGGGGGGGGGGGGAGAGGAGGGGGAGGGGGGAAACACCGAGGGGGGGGGGGGGGGGGGGGGGGGGGGGGACTGGACGGTGGGGCTCCTCTCCAGGACTGGTGGAATGATCCACTGATCATTCCGCATCCACCATGGAAGTGCCTTCCAAATTGGATAGTTACTGCTCTAGAGAACAGTCCTCAGCTCAGGGGACCAGACAAAAAGGACCAGTCCCTTCAGTTTGCCTCTCTTTGTGGCTTCTCTTAGGCCCCTGTCTGCAAACACGGGTCCCAGCCTTCCAGGGCATCTCTGCAGGCACCTTGTCCCACCTCGCCTTCACCTCCCCAGTCTTCTGCACTCTCTCAAGAATGCTAACAGAGAGGCCCAGGGCCAGCTCGTGGGAACCTACTGGCAGCAGTTCGGGCCCCAAAGGGGGTGAGCTAGTAGGCAGGGCACTGCACCTAGAGTTGGGAAGACTCCAGGTTCAAAGCCAGCCTCAGACACTGATTTCTTAGCTGTGGAACCCTGGGCAACCTGCCTCAGTTTCCTCATCTATGAAATGAGGCTGACATAACCTCCCTCCCAGGGTTGGTGTGAGGATCTATTAGGATATGTTTGGCACCCTTTGTTTTCTGAATTTATCTTAGGCCCCCCCTTTTGCCAGGAACCATTCCTCCTAACAATGAAAAAGGAAGACAGGAAAACCACTTCGGCAAAAAGTAACCCACGCGTGTCTAGCAGGAACTACACTATCTCGCCCCCGCTGCACGCCCCCCCCCCCCCCCCTTAGTGGAAAGACTGGGGGCAACTGTCTGGGAGCGCGCCAGTAGCTTGTTCATTTCAGCGTAAGCATTTCCACCTCGGAGATCGGCCAACGCTTAAGGGGCGGACCAGGCCGGGCCTACTGGACTCGCGGAGGGTCCAGTCGGAAGAAATTGCTCCTAAAAGCGGCCTCCACAGCGAACTGGGCCTGACCCACGAGCCCCATCCCCTTGGGGTCGTTAACCCTTTACCGGCTGCAGCCCGCCCCTCCACCCACTTCCCCCAGCAGATCGTGCAGCTGTTGGGGTCCGTCGAGGCGCTCCCGGGTTCCTGGGGCCGCTCGAGGCCCTCCACCAACCAGCGGCCGCGCCTCGACGGACCCCAACGGCGGCCCCTGGCGTTCCAAGACGCGAAGCCAGCGGCTCGGCGGAGGCGGTGGTCGCCATCTTAGGGAGGTGGGCGCGCTCCGACCGGCCGAACGACCAAGCGATCGATCGGCCACCAGGAGGCTCCCCACTGCGAGGCCGCCCCGCAGACTGTCAGTCCGTCTGTCTGTCCGCCCGACCGTCCGGCGGCTACCGCCGGGGTCCTGTGGCGGGAAGGAGCGGCGGGGGCGGGGCCCAGCGGCGGCGGTAGCGGCGGCGGCGTCCCGGCCCCGCCCCCGGCCTTGGTCCCGGCTCCGCCCCCTGCCCCGCCCCTAGACCCGGCCCCGGCCCCGGCCCGCCGCCCAGCGGGGGACACCCCGGGCGGGCGCCGGGCAGCTAGGCACCATGTCGGGCCAGTCTCTCACCGACCGGATTACGGCCGCGCAGCACAGCGTCACGGGGTCGGCCGTGGCCAAAGCCGTCTGCAAGGCGAGCACCCACGAAATGATGGGGCCCAAGCAGAAACACCTGGACTGTGAGTAGGGTTCCCCTCCCCCCTCTCCCGCAGCCCTCAGCCTCCGCTCCCCCTTCCCGCCTTGACCTCCCCCCAGACCCTCCCCCACCCCGCAGCGACCCTCCTGCAGCCGCCGGCCCAACGTGCCGGGACGGGCTGCTGCTAGCTTCTGACTCGGCCTCGTCAGTGCCAGCAGCGCCGTAGGGGCAGCCGTTCTGCAGGCTGGCTCCTGACCGCCTCTCTCAGCCTGGGACGGGGTGCCCCGTTCGCAGGCAGAGCTGGGTAAACCAAGCCAAACAAAACCAATGTGCTACTTGTTTGAATGTTCGGGGGAGCGGTGGGGGGGGGGGGGGGGGGTGGGGAGGACGAGCTGGACCAGCACCTCCTGGGCTGGCGCCCGTGGACCAGAGGGTCGGAGAGCCGAGCTGGACCCCCTCCCCACTCATTTGATGGAGGAGGAAACTGAGGCCCAGAGAAGGACAGGAACTTGCCCAGATGGCGGGAGAGCCAGGATTTTAACCCAGTTTATGCTGGCTCCAGATGCAGGATTCCTCTGACGGTTACACTCATCGAACCTTGCTAGGTTGGCCCGGGCTGACCTTGACCAGGTCTCTTCTCCTGCTCCAGGCTTCAGTGTTCTCTGTAGCATGAATGGTGCCCCAAACCCCCTTCCAGCTCCAGATACCATGCCATGAAATCTTAGGAAGGTCTTGCTTGGGAATAGGTGGCAGAGAACCAAGGAGACTCCTTTTTTTAACCTTCAAATCAATGTGGCCCTAGACTAATACTAACTAGCAGGTATTAGCTAATAAGGGAGGAACCCCAAGGTGGAAGGTACCTTAGAGGTCAATGCAGTGCAGCCCCCTCATTTTACTAGTGACCCTGAAAAAGGGTCAGAAACTATCTCCAAATCCCACACCTAGCTAGTGTGGGAGGCAGGCTTGAAACTCAGCTCTTCTGGGGGCTCTCTTCCTGGGTCATGCTGCCTTTAATGAGATTGCTAGAGAGAGTTTGAGAGCCTAGGAAATCCACCGGAGTTTAGTTTTCATGGGATTGACCTGGAAAGCTCTTTCCATCCCCCAGGCCCTAGGTGGATAGTCCCACAGTAAAGTATGGCCTGAAGGAGAAAGTTGAGCTCCCAGAGCTCAGACTGACTTCCCAGACCAGATCAAATTCACCATCAGAGCTCTGAAGGGAGGGAGCAGGTAACAGGCAGAACTCAGAGCTCTGGAATGTTTTAGGGTTTGAGCTAAAGGTTGCATTCTCTGACACGTTGCTCTCTGCACAATTCCAAGATCTTCCCAGACTTTCTTTATCGGAATAGCCCCTCCTCCCACCAGCACATGACACTACCAGTGTCCTTTAGCCGCCAGGCTTGGGAATGGCTGTGGGCTGGATTGGGGCGGGGCTCTGACGGTGAAGCTTCGGGCCCAGAACTTGAAGCCAAATTAAGTGCTCTCCTCTGTGCCTCCAAAAGAAACTCCAGGCCACCCCCACCCCCTTAGGAACAGAGGGCTCTGTGCCACAAGATGTAGCCATGACCCTTTGCATCCATGGCCCAGTGACTGAAGGCAGATTGGGTCAGGTCCCCCAGTGGGAGGGAGGCTAGATTTGATTTCTTCTAATGGGTTTGCTCAGTCTACACTTATTCTTTGAAGTCACAGTCCCTTGGGACTCCCTGACAGTGGAGGATAGCTCCCTCAGAGCTCTGAGGCTTCGAGGCCCCAGCCTGGGTTGGAAGAGCCCAGTGTAATGAGTGCCCAGTCAGTCCTTTCAAAGTCCTTTCTTAACCACAGTTCCTTTGAGCCTCTCAGGTGGTATGTGGCACGTTCTTCTCCCTTCCCATTTGGAAAGCCTATCTCCCAGTTGATGTTTCTTGTGACTGTAGGGCACTCTGGCAGTTTCTGGGCCAGTTTCAGGGGTGAGTAGTACTGGGCTATGGTCAGGCACTGAGGAATTTGACCTCAAAGTAGTATTCTGTATCAGGTACATGTGGCATTTTCCTTCTTTACTTACAGCTTTTCTTTTGTCCAGATCCCACTGGTGGGCCCACCTGCCCTTGCATCCCCCAGAAGGTGACACATTTGTCCTCACTCTCTGGAATTCTTTTCATCTACTCCCACAGCCAGCTCCCTAGTTCAAACCCAGGTTCTCCTGTGAGACTTAGCAGTAGTGTCTTAACTGGTTCCCACTTGGAGTTGCCTGGAGTTTGCCCCTCCAAATTCTTCTTCAAATACCACATGGAACAGATTGTGTCCTGTCACTTTAGCAGCATTAGTGAAGCCTTACAAGTCTCTTCACAGGGAGCAAATATGGCCAAGTGGCCCAGCCTTCCAGGTCCTTCATGAGTTGTTTCTTTTGAGAACAAAACTCAGAATCATTGGGAACATGCTGGGTCAGTGGGTCAGCCTGTGGGTTGGGAGTGCAGTGCTGCTCAGTGTCAGATAGTCCTGTTTGGGGCAGGGGCTATCCAGGGGTGAAATGGAGCCATCATCTGTGCCAGCCCTGATCTCTAAGAATTGGCCCAGTCGCTGCTTGCCACAAAGCAATTGGATTTGGCTAAGATAGTCACATTGGGCCACGGACTCGGCTTGATCGATTGGTTTGCTTCTTTCTAATTTAGACCTGATTCATTGTACAAACGAGCTGAACATGAGCATCCCTCAGCTGGCAGACACCCTCCTGGAGCGCACAGCCAACAGCAGCTGGGTGGTTGTTTTCAAGGCCCTGATCACGGCCCACCACCTTATGATGTATGGCAACGAGGTAAGGTGCAGATTGTGCCTCTGCCCCCTCCGCTTTGCCTTGTGGGGTGTTCTCTGGTCTGGAAATCATCCTGGGGAGCACTGACCATGGTTTGCCTCTAGGGTTGTCTTAGGAGGGCCTTTCAGTGAGTGGTAGGAATCTGGGCTGAATGGGAGTCTTGCCAGCTTTCATATCACAGTGTTTACCTGCTGGGGCCTGTAGCTTCGGTCCCATTGCCCACTGAGGTGGGGGCCAGTCCCGAGGGTGCTCTCCTCACTTCCCAGAACTCCTGTTTTCCCAATGAAGATCAGGCTGAGCTCTGACTCTTAGGTTTGAGAGACTTACTTGGGGGTCCCAAGAGGTAAGGGGACTTACTCAACTGTAACCCTCTACCTTAGGCTGTCCATAGTGCAGACTGGAATTTGCTTTCTGTTCCTACATCCTCTCTTTCTTTCTCCTGACTCAGATTTGGCTCTCTTCACTGGATGGCTGAAGGTCCTTCTCTTCCTCTTATGGTTTTCCATCTGACATAAGCAGATTCTTTTCCTCTCCCAAAGTTTATGAGAACAGATTAAGTGGGTGGCCAGGCTAGTGAACAACCTGGAGGGAGAGTTAGTGCAGCCCCAAAGGCCCAGGGGAGACTGCCCAGTGTCCAAGGGGAAGTTGGGCAGATAAGGCCAGGGACCTTTGGGCGGCACTCTCTGGTTCTATCCTTGCACTGTTTTTCTTGCACTGGATTGGAGGCAGTGGGGAACCTGAAATTCCCCAAAGACTCAGCCCTAAATCCATCTGTTTGAAAGAAAGAAAACTAACGTCAACCTCCTGACCCTTTTGACCTACAGCGTTTCATGCAGTACCTTGCATCACGGAATAATCTGTTCAATTTAAGCAACTTCCTGGATAAAAGTGTCATACAGGGTAAGAATTATGCACTTGTGGGAATGAAAGACAATTAGAGAGACTAGGCTAGGCCAGGCCCAGCAGAGTGCTCTGCAAACCCCAGAAAAAAGAGTGTTGGGCTGCTGACCTTGGATGCTTGCATTCCCCAAATGTACAAAGAGGGTGGAGCCTAGAGAAGACAAGATTAAGGATGGGTAGGGACTCTGAAGGGCCTGCATGTAAGTGAGGGTGCATCCTGGAACCACAATGAGGCCATGTAGCTGGATGTGAGGGGCAGCTCCTTGGCCACCAGAGCTGTCTAGAAGAGGGAGGACTAGGCTGTCAGGAGATAGGGGGCTGTGAGGGTGCAGAGGCTAGCTGACCACTTGACAGGCATGTTGGAGAAAGAAGGACTCTAGTTAGGTGAGGTCCTTTCCAATTCAGATTCTGAGATTCAGTTACTAATTTGCTTTTTAAGTAAGGCTTCTAATTAGTAAGTGTCACGCCCCCTTTCATGGAATATGGAGATTAGAGATTAGAGATGTTTGTGATTCTCAGTATAAAAAACAAAACAAGCCAATAATGATGTTGAGGTGTGTGTGTGTGTATAAGACCTTGTTTGTTGACCCCCCCCCAACCCAAGGCAAGCCACAAATAGAAGATACTGGCAAGAAATTTTTTGCAAGGCCCCAAGTGTTGGACACCTATTCATATTTAAATAGTGATTTTACTTTTTAAAAGAGTAAAATATTCTCATTTCCTTAATATTTATCATTTTAAAAATAAATGATGAGGCTATCAGAAAAAGACAAGAGCCTTCCTCTCTCAAGTGGTGAAGGCATTGCCTGCTTCCATGAAGAGGCCAGATGATTTAGTCATTTTTTTTTTCATTTTTTTTTTTTTTAAAGCAATCGAGGTTAAGTAACTTGCTAAAGGTTACACGGCCAGGTGTTTCTGGGTGGGTGCTAAGTGTCGGAGCCCAGATTTGATCTCCAGGTCATCCCGACACTGGAGCTGGTGCTCTTACTCGCTGTGCTACCTGGCCACCCCCTGGCGTTGAAGGGCGTCCATCCCTTCTTGATCAACAGTTCTAGGACTGGGTGTTTTTGTTGAGGAATGGGGGCCCATGCCCATGTGATGATGCACAGCTTTGGGCAGAACTTGTCTTTAGTATGTAGAAATAAATGTGATCAATTGGAAATAACCCAGATGTCTCTGTTTCTAGGTTATGATATGTCTACCTTCATCAGGCGATATAGCAGATACTTGAATGAAAAAGCCCTTTCATACAGACTGGTAGCAGTTGACTTCACCAAAATGAAGAGAGGGTTAGTAAACATTTTCAGGTTTTAAAAGGGAAATTGCAACCATGTGGAGAGTTCTTGCCATGTGGTTTTTCCAGAACATAGCCAATCTCCACAAAGCAGCAGGTATTTCTCCTGTCATTACCGGTTCTACAGGAGAGACTCCATGGAGAGAGCCCCTTTTGGTGTGCCATGTAGGGCGCCTCATTCCAGGCCAGCTGTCCTCACCTCCCTTTGGCAGGGGCCTGACGTCACACCAGGTGTTTGTTGTCAGAAGGCAGTCTTGCTCCCTTCTAGGAGGCTGCAGGGGGATGAGCTTTGTGGCAGTGAGGTCTTGGCCTGGCCCTGAGGCCTTGTTTGCCATATACCAGGCTGCAGCTCTTGCTGAGTCTTTCCTGAAGCAGTGGGTGGACACGTATGCGTTGTGTGTATATGCTCACAGTGTAGCACATGTGTGCATGGGGATTATGTGCCTGCTCATGCTTGCATCTACACATCCATGCTTTGTCTTTTCAGGCCTGATGGAGTCATGAGGACCATGGGTACTGACAAACTCCTGAAAACCCTCCCAGTTATTCAGAACCAGCTTGACGTTCTGCTTGATTTTGATGTGAGAATTTTTTTTTCAAAATACATTGGAATTGCTCTCTTGTTTTCGCCTTGCCTCATTTTCCCCCTGTGCCCCTCCCCCAAGCCATCCCATATAAGTGAGACATTTTTCTTTAAAGGAAAAGAGTCAGCATAATCCATTGATACGGTGAAAAGAATTGGGCAGAATATGCCCAGTCCCACATCTGGAGGTGTGGGGGGGGCATCTTCTTTGGGGTCCAGCTTATTCTTCATCATTTCCCACTTACATGATTATAGTCACTGTATAGACTGTTTCCTTGGCTCTGCTGACTTCTCTCTGTATCAGTTCACCTAGGTCTTTGTAGTCTCTTCCCTGGATTCATCACATGCATTATTTCTTACAGCACAGGAATCTCCCATTACATTCATGGACCACAGTGTGTTGAACCATTCCCCAGTTGATGGACATCTGCTTCCTTTCCAGTTTTTTGCTGCCACAAAAGTGTTGCTCTAATTTGGTGGGTGTATATGAGGACTTTCTTTTTCTCAGTGGCCTCATCTAAGCCGAGCCATGGACTCTGGGTCACAGAGTGGACATTTTTGTCCCTCAATTTGCCCAATTCCAAGTTGCTCTCCTGAATAGTTGTACTGATTCATAGCTCTCCCACCAATTGGCAGCCTCGGAGTGGTTGGGATTTCTTTCTCTTAGTATGTGGGGCGTTCTTTCAGACGGTTGTTAATAGTTCACAATTCTGCTTTTGGCAGCTGTTTGTTCCTGGTCTTTGATCTAGTAGGGAACGGCTTTTGCTTTGGGTATTTTCTCTTGTCTTTATATCTTGGATACCAAGCCCTCCTCTGAGAAATTCAATAGAACACTTTTTTTCTTATTTACTTCTCTCCTCAGCCTAGCCACATTAATTTTGCTCGTTTGTCTAGAAGCTTTGTAATGTTATATAATTGAGAGTCTCGTGTTATCTTTTATAATTGTCTTTGTCACTTGGTGGTCTAAGAATTCCTTACCTACCCAGGGATGGCAAAGGGAGATGATTTGACATGACCATTTTCCAGGCCATCTTTGGATTGGTTTTCGAATGGAGATGATGGGACATTTGGTCCCCACCTGTTAACTGATTCCCCTGTCATCTGCAGGCTCACCCCAATGAACTCACCAATGGTGTCATCAGTTCGGCCTTCATGCACCTCTTTAAGGATTCCATCAGGCTCTTTGCAGCCTACAATGAAGGGATTATTAACCTGCTTGGTATGTTGCTATTTTCCTCAGGTCATAGAGGGAGGGAGGGAGGCAATTTGCTTTCTGAATTCAGTTGAGCTCTCATTGGATCCCCTTTATTCAAAGCCATTCCCTTTTCCTTGGTGTAAGCCAAGCTCCCCAGAAGCTGCCAAGGCCATTGCTTATAGACAAATGCAGCCTTTGCCAAGTCTTGAGGCCTGACTTAGTTGGTCCCATTGACACACTCGTGCCCATTCTCCAGGGCTCTACAGCAGGGCATTGAGCCTGAATTCAGATTGTCATATTCAGGTGAGAGTATATTACTGAAGCAGTTCTTCATTTTTTCCTTAGAGATTCCAGGAAGTTGCTTTTCTCCCTGAGGTGGCTGAGCTGTTTGGTTCTGGGGCCGAATGGTCTCTAGACTTACTCTTGGCCATTCGAGCTAGTTTTTGCTACCAGCATTGTAGGGGGCCATATTTGGAGGCTGGCTTCTAGCCCTGCCCTAGATACCTACTGGTCAAGTTAATGTCCCCTCAGGACCTCAGGTAACTCCGGAAAGGGGGATTGGCCCCAGAGGAGGTCCCCATGCTGTCATAGGTCCAGGCCTCCAAGCCATTTGGGTCTGCCTTTCTTTTCTTGGCTTCTAGTCTAATTGGGAGTATGCCATTTGCTTCCATAAACTTGTGTCCAAAATGAAGCAGGGACAACAGAAGGGCAGAAGTGGGTGGTCTCTTTTGCTCCTCTCCCTGAGATAGGGGAAGGGGATTTCTTTAAAAATGACTATTTCAAGGGAAAACCACTTCAGACACAGCCCTTCACAAGGATCTCATATTCCCAGGTGTCTGGAGCCTTTATCTGTTTATTTTAGAAAAGTACTTTGACATGAAGAAGAACCAGTGCAAAGAGGGGCTGGAGAGTTACAAGAAGTTCCTGGGAAGAATGGCCAAACTGTCAGAGTTCCTAAAAGTTGCCGAGGTAACGTGGCCAGAGCCAGTCACCATTCTCTCTCTGTTGCTGTTCCCATGGCTGACTTCCCTGTTCAAAGTGCAGGGCCTGGTGTCAGGGAGGCTTGGATTCAAATCCTGCCCCTGCTTCTTACCAAGTGTAGGATTCTGGGCGAGTTCCTTCCCCCTCTCTGGCCTCAGTTTCTTTGTCTCTAAAATGGGAGGAATAACTTGTAGTGCCCTGGGGTGGCTGTGGGGAAAGGATGAGATCTTCTGTGCTTTGTAACCTAGGTGTCAGTGGTTGGTATTGTGTTCTTCACAGAATTACTTTCTTTCAGAAAAATATTACTCTTGGATTTTTATCTCCCCTTCACTTCCCAATCTATCCCTTCCCCTCTCCTGCCCAGAGAGCCATCCCTTGTTCCAAAGAACTAAAAAGACGAGTAACCAGGCAGTTCCTCCCAAATGCTGGAGCCCTGCAGTCTGGCCAGCTGGTGACTGTCCCTATGGAGATCAGTTTCCTTTAAGGGTCAGCAGGTTGACATTGGCATGGGGTAGTTTAGTGTGGTGTCCGAGTTGTCTCAAGGGTCTTTCCTTAATCAGGACAGTTTCCTGTGGCTGCAGACAAACCATGATGATGATGATGAGGAAAGTCTCTCCTGCTCCATTAGCTTCATTTTCGTGTTCCCTAGGGGAGCTGAGCCTGCTGGGAAGGCTCTCTCATTATCTGGGGTTTTGCTCACTTGCACCTACTGAATTCTAGCCAGACATAAGC
>NW_027187282.1:2625379-2653906 GCF_028583685.1 Petaurus breviceps papuanus | reverse complement strand
ATGAGTCAACACAGGATTCATACAAAATGCATAGTGACTGAGGGGGGCATCACAAATTGGGGAAGTCAGCAAAGGACTCTTGAAGGGAGCTAGAAATTGTAAAAGAAAGAGTTGAGGGAATTGTGGGTAAGATTGATGTGGGAGGGCACTGAGGAGTAGGAGAGAGCAGGTACCATGAGCTCTGTGAGAAGCAACAAGCAGGCCCTCTTGGCTGACTTGGTCTGGAAAACTGGGTGGCTTCTAGCCCTGCACCAGACACAGACTGGGCAAGCGTTGCCACCTCTTGGGGCATCCTGAGAGAGAGACTAGAACCAGGTTGGAGGGATTTGTATTTTAACCTGAAGGCAGTGTGGAGCTATGGACGTTTCTTGAGCAGAGGTGTGATGTAGCCAAGCCTCTGTATTTAAAACCCTCTCTTGGCTGCTTCGGGGAGGACGGACCCACTGATGCCACAGCCTTTGTCACTGACTGTCTTAATTGTTCCTTTTTCTTGTCTCTCTCATGACTTCAGCAAGTTGGAATTGATCAGGCCGATATTCCCGACCTTACTCAGGTCAGTGTTCTCTTGGGGTTGCTTTAGCCCTCTTACCTCTGTGCATCCTTCAGGGATCACCCCTTTTAATCACTTCAGTCTTGAGAATCCATTTGCTTCCATAAACTTGTGTCCAAAACACCGTCCCTGAGTGAGTTCTTCAGGTGTCTCGGTGCTTTGTGTCATAGGAAGGGGACATGGGGGGCAGGGTGGGAGCAGGGCAGCATGGGATGGGATAGACTGGGTTCCAGAGATTTCTTAGGAATCTCCTTAAGGACCAAAGATGGGAGGTAAATGGCTCTTCTATGGTGTATGCTTGCTAACAATGCTTCTTTTAAGTCTCTACCAGTGCTTTCATTGGTATGTGGAATTCCCAGTGAGGAAAGTCCCTCTGCCACAGCAGCTTGCCACCTGCTCTGCATGGGAGAGTCATAGAGAATTGCCCAGGGCACCCAGCCATTGGGGGTCAGAGGCCTTCCTGATTCTCATGCTGCCTAAGTTGCCTTTTGATTAGCCATGTACAAGTGGGGAAATCCTATAATAATGCCACCAGGGGGGCGCTGCAGTACACAGAGTGCCACAGAGTGGGCTTGGAAGGCCTCAGTTCAAATTCAGCCTGAGACACTTTTTGATGTATGACCCTCTGTGCCTGCCTCCATTTCCTCATCTGTAAAATGGGGATAATGATGGCACCTACCGCCCAGGGTCGTTGAAAGGATCGAATGAGATCATAATTGTAAAACAGTTTGCAAACTTTCAAGCATTTTATAAATGCTGGCAATTAATTTTTTTTTTTTGGAGGAAGGCAGGGCAGTTGGGATTAAGTGACTTGCCCAAGGTCACACAGCTAATAAGTGTCTGAGGCCGGATTTGAACTCAGGTCCTCATGACTCCTGGGCTGTTGTTCTATCTATACGCTACCTAACTGCCCCTAATGCTGACAATTATTAATAACCAATTCAATATTTGTTAAGAGGACCTGTGTACCCAACTTTGACACTTACTGCCTAGAGGGACCTTGAGGAAGTCCTTGCCCTTGTATGGGCCTCAGTTGGACTTGATGATCTCTAAGCTCCTAATGCTGACTAGCCCATTTTCCTGAGGGCACAGCACACCTCTAGAGGCAGGCATGTATAGAGCAGGTGGGTGGTGTGGGGTGGGGGCAGAGGAGCCATCTGCCAGGGCCTTGCCTGGGGGATCACAGGAGGGAGGTTTACCCTTTAGAGTGAACTTGGGTATACCTGCCATGATGGAGGAGGAGAGGATGGTGTTACACCCCATCCCAGTGAAGTCTCTCCCTTTAGGCCCCAAGCAGCCTGTTTGAAGCCTTAGAACAGCACGTGGCTTCTTTGGAAGGCCGCAGGACCAAGGAGCTTTTGGCAGCTTACAGGTAAGTAGCCACATACCTGCCTTAACTACACCTTTTCTTTTCCTCCACATCTGCCCTTTTTCCCTTCTTACTGGGTACCTTGGGCCCAGAAAGGGGTGGAAAGAGACATCTCTTTGCAGGAGCTCCCAGGCCCTCTCCAGCCTTAACTATGACCCTATGAAGTCACATTTTACCCATACACCTTTGTACCTGAGAACCAAGTCAAAGGTTGGGCAATGATTGCCCTAGTAACTGAGGATGGGGAACTGGGCACAACTGATGGAGTGAGATGACAGCTTAATCTCTTCTCTGAGTACTGGCTTTTGCACCAAGCATCCAGTCACTCCCCTGTTGGGAGTGAATCTCTGACCAGCAAGGAGCCAAGTGTGCTCTCAGTGGCACAGAAAGCATTTCTAGAGGTTTCAGAGGTTAAAAGCATCCCCTTTATCATGGCACAGATCTCTGTCTCTCAATCTCTGCCACTTTATCTCTCCTCTGTATCTGTCTCTTCTCTTTCTCTCTCTTTTTCCTTCTCCCCATTCTTTCTCTCCCTTCTCTGACTCTCCTCTCTCTCCCTTTTTCCCTCTCTATCTCCTCCTCCTCCCATCTTTTTCTTCCTACTCAGAAGGCCCTTCTCTTTCTTCCCTCCTGCCCCCAGGCTCCCAGCCCCTTCTTTCTTTCTTCCCATTTCTGTTCCTCCCTCTCTTTTCCCTTCCCTCAAGCCCTCTCTCTCTGTCTTTCTTTCCCCTTCTGCGGGGAAGACAAACACTTAAGAGGCCTACAGGCCCCTTTTCTTTTCCCTTCTCTTTTTTCCTCCTTTTCTGAGGTCCACAATCCTTCCTTTCTCTCTCCATTTTTTCTTTTTCACTCCCTCTCTCTCCCCTTCCCTCAGATTCCCAGACCCTCCTTCATTTCTCTCTCTTCCTCTCCCCATTCAAAAGCCTCCAAACCCCATCTGGTCTTTCCCCATCTCTCTCCTCTCTTAGGCACTGAGATCCTTTTCCCTCTCTTTCCATTTTTTTTCTCTTTTTCACTCTCTTTCCTTGTCTTTCTCCCTCTTTCAGTCTCTCTCTTTGCATATCTCTCTGTCCCTACTCCCAGGCCATTATACCCTTACCTCCTCTTCTCTGTCCCCACCGCAGGCTCTCAGCTCATTCACACAAGCATTCTCTTATTCTCTTCCCATCTCTCTTTCCTCATTCATAGTCCCCTTGGCCAGGGGTGGGGAACCTACAGCCTCGAAGCCTTCTAGGTCCTCAGGTATGGCCCTTTGACTGAGTCCAAATTTTACAGAACAAATTCTTTTATTAAGGGAATTTGTTCTGTGAAGTTTGGATTCAGTCAAATGGTCATGCTTGAGGACCTAGAGGGCCATGTGTGGCCTTGAGGCAACAGGTTCCCCATCCCTGCCTCAGGTCCTTGCTTTTCTTTTCTCAGGACCCTTCTCTTTCCCCATGTCTCTGTGCCCCTTCACAGGCCTTCATACCCCCACCTTTATCTCTTTCTCTTCCATCTCTTTCCTTCTCTCTCCTTTCTCACTCTCCCTTTTTTCCTTTCTTTTACTCTCTCTCTTTCTCCCCTCAGTCTCTCTCTCTTTCTCTCTTTCCCTCTGTTTCTATCCCTGCTTTCATGCCCCTATATTCCTTCTTCTCTCCTCCTTCCTCCCCCCTGCCCATATTATCAGGCCCTTCCTTCTTTCCCCCCACCCTCAGGCCTCCAGGTAGTCTTCCTTTTTCTTCTCCCCTACCCCCACCTCTTTTTCCCTCCCCCCACCATCTGTACATCTCCATCCATAAGCCCACAGATTCCTTCTCTGTCCCTACCCTCTATAGACCCCTAAACCATACATTCAAAGTACACTCAAAACCCTTCCTCTCCACCTTTCTGTCCTTCCTCACAGGCCCACATTTCTCTCATCTCTCTCTCACTCCTCCTTCATCTCTCTTTCCCCTTCTCCCTCATCCTCTCTCTCACTCCCCCCCCCATTTGCCTTCACTCACAGGCCCTTTTTCCTCTCTCCCTTTCCCCCACCCCCATGCCCTCAACCCATACCTTCATGACCTTTCCTCATCTCTCTGTCCCTCCTCATAGGCCCACATTGCTAGTACCTTTTTCTCGCTGTCTCTATCTTTCTCTTCCCTTTCTGTCTTTTTTCCCTCTCCCCATCTCTCTGTCCCCACTCACAGGCCTCTAGGCCTCTACTCTCCCCCACTCCCCACAGATCCCCAGTTCATACCTCCAGATTCTTCCATCTCTCCTCCCTTCTTCTGTCCCCATTCAGATACCCTCAGGACTTTCCCTCTTCTTTCCCCCCTCCCATAGGCATTCAGTCCACACCCTTAGTCTCTTCTTTGTCTATACTCAAAGGCTTCCAGCCCCACAGACCTCATCCCCTCCGGACCCTGGCTCTCTTTCCACTCCACCCCCAGGCCCCAGCCTTTCTGTCTCTCCTTTTATCTCTCTCTTTTTCCTCTTGGTTTCTGTTTCTCTCTGTCCACCCCCCACCTTTTTCATTCTCTCTCTCATCCCTTTTCTCACTCTCTCCTTTCTGTCTCTCCCTCTCTCAATCTCTGTCCGTTGTGACAGGCCTCCAGGCCCCTTCTTTTTACCCATTTCTCTGCCCCTCCCTCTTTCTCCTGTCTCTTAGACCCCCAGCTCTCCTCTATCTCCCACTCCTTTCATTTCCCTATCCACAATCACCAGTAAAGAGATGGAAACTTATCAGTCAATCAGCAAGCATTCCTTGTCTGCTGTATTGCCGGTCCCTTTCCTTTCTGCCAAATGTGAGATTTCATTTGGGTGACCTCTTTATTTTCAGTGCCTTCCTCCAATAAAGACACACATACTTGCTCCTCTAAGTCCTCAGAGGCAGTGTGTAGTTGTGACTGGAGGACTGGAGAAAGTCGAGATTACTTGTCTTTGAATCCTACTTCAGGCTTTTACTAGCTGGGAATCCTTTGGTGCCCCAGTTTGCTCATCTATAAAATGGGGATATTAATGCCACCTACCTTGCAGGGTTGTTGTGAGGAGAATCAGTTGAAAGGAAGTCTGCTTGTGCTCAGTTCATGAGGGATTGTGTCATAGGGAATGTGTTGGCAGTAACAGGAAAGATCAGCTTTTTACCAGAGACCCTATGACTGATCTCCTGCATTGGCTTCTGAGCAGCTAGCCAGCCAGGAGTCTGATGAGCTTGGGCTGGAGCTGAGGGACAGCCAGAGGACGAAGTAGCTCCCTTACCCTCAGCATTCATCCAACAGACATTGGTCACCCCTTCACAAGCAGCTGGCTGCCATGTGGCCATTTATTTGTGCCTCAGCACCCCTGGGGCATAGGAATGGTCAAGGTGGGATAGGGTGGGAGGACATCTTTAGCCTCAAGTGGCTAGAAGGGTTCAGAGGGAAGTTGGCTTGGGATGCCCTGGGAAGGAATGCATTGGAAATAGTATACATCCCAGGACCCTTTTAGATCACAGAGGTGTGAACCATCTGAACCTAGGTTATCAGTGGGGACAGGTTGGAGGTGACTTGATCTTAATAGGAGGTTCCCAGCAAGAGGGGCAAGTCAGACCTACAAAGAATTCTGGGACTCTTCTAAATTCCAGGCTGTTGAGGCTGTTCAAGAGGCCTTGTTCCACTGTGGCCTGTCTATAAGGTAGGTGGGCTCCAACATCAAATAGCACAAGGCTTGCTTTCCACCCTCCTCTTCCTCACCCCAACTTTCCTGGGCAGTGAGGAGGAGCCCCTAAAGCAGGATCAGGGTCTGGGCAAGGTCTGTGTTTATGGTTTTACACTCCTTTCCCTTGTAAACTGTCCCTTCCCTGTCCTTCAGAAGGACACCAAAGATGGAATTGTCCTTTTTACTTTGGATGGCATACATGCTTCCCTACCCCCAGCAGCACCGGTGACACATCGTATTGGAAATTTTATCTATTTTTCATTTCTAAAATTGTATTGCTTTATATGCTGCTCTGCCAGAACCCAAAGTAACTGGTACCTGGCTTTAAGATTGGATGCTGTCAAAGCTGGCAGCACTTGGGTCTTACAAAGCTGAGAGCTGCCCTTTGTTCAGGGTAAAATGTTCCTCAAGATGACCTTGGATTACAGGGCAAACAACCTGTCGAGTGCTGTGTCCACACTTACCAATACTGGGAAGGCCTTTAGCCGAGTGGTTGAGAAACAGAAGAAACAGACATTGGATGAGGACCAGGCTCGACTGCAGGCCTTGAAGGTAGGCTGCTCTCCAGTCAGACATTTGCTGCCCCAAATGCTCACTTTGCTTCCGGGCTCTAGACCTGCTGGGGCATTGGGGTGGGGAATCCTCAGGGTTGAATCCAGAAATCGCTGTCTCTGAGCTTGGAGTCTTAGTGAATGTCTACATCTTTAAATGTTTCTGGTTCTGAATAAAAAAAGCAGCTGGGCTTCACTTACATTTTGGGAGGCTTAGAAGGGCATTTCTGTGACTGAGCCACTCATTGGCCTGTCTCTGCTTGGAGATGTTGGTAAGAGGAGATTGTATGTGTATTCACAATGGCACCTCAGATGGATGTAACATTTCTTTCTTCCTCTGACTAGAGAATACTTAATCTATTTTCTCCTTTTGTATACTCCTGATATCCTGAGGGTGGGCTGTAGAAAGGACCCCATAGTATTCTACCTATTAAGCAATTGGGGGACAAGGGCCACAATTCAAGATACAGAGCAATGGGGCAGCTCTCAGTGGAATAGTAAGAAAAATGGACAGGAAATCCAAGGGCTTGCATCTGAGGGCTAGGGCGCTAAGATGTATACTGCCCAGTCAACCTTTGTGGTTGTTAACAAGCATGAGCAAGTTATGGGGGGATAGGCAGGGAGCAAGGTTGGGTGGAGTTCTCTAGGAAGAGGTGAGTTTTGAGCAAAGCCTTAAGGGGCTGGTGGGAATTGGCTGTGTAGAAAGTAAGGCCAAGTCAGGTAGTAATACCACTTTTTAAAAATGGAATATTCTAAATGAATTTCTTCTTTTCGGGGGGAGGGCAATTGGAGTTAAGTGACTTGTCCAAGGTCACATGGCTAGTTTTTGTGTTGTGTCTGAGGCCAGATTTGAACTTGGGTCCTCCTGACTCCAGGGCTGGTGCTCTATTCACTGTGCCACCTAGCTGCCCCTAAATGAATTTCTATGTGTTCTGAAACTACAAAGTCACTTCTCCAAACTCAAGATTTGGTACCACTTGGTGCAGGCCTTCATCCCATGTCAGTCCCTTTTCATTCAGCTGTGCTATCATTTCTTCCAGGAGAAACGTTTAAAAGAAATTCCAGTGATCCCCAATTCTGCCTCTGCAGCTGAATCTCCAAGGATTTTAGCAGGGAAAAACATGGCCGCCTCTCCTGCTGCCGACCTTTTTGCCCCTGTGATGCCCCCACCTACCAGGTGAGATGAACTTTGTGTTTTTTCCCAGTGGCACTTGGGACAGAGCAGAGGTGTCTAGATTATGAAGGACTGCATTTTAGCCACTACTTTGTCTGTGTTCCCCAGCCCCTCTATCCCTGCCTTCAGTCCCATCATCAGTCCCCTCTACCACAGTAATCTTTATGAAACTCGAAGCCTCCTTTCCTTCTCCTTTTTGATCATACACCTAACTTTATGAAAAAACCGCCTGTTGAAGGCTTCACTGGTAGTCCTCTCCTAATTGCCTTTTCATCATCACATTCAATAGGTTTGTTTCCAGATGCTGACATCAGTGTGGGCAGGTGAAACTTTGCCCATCCTTCTACCCTCACACTCCCATTTCAGCACATCACCAGTCTACACTCATTCATTCAACATTTCAGCCCTGGATCATGGGGAAGACAGTGGGCCATAGGAGATGGAAGGCTAGCTTCTGAGTCATGGAGACCTGGGAGAGCCAGCTAGCGTTGATTAAGTACTGTACTGAGCCATAAAAAACCAGCCCTGTTCTCCAGGAGCTCCCAGTCTAATGAATTCAGGCCCTGCCTGAAACCCACCCTGTCTGGGTGACCCCTGGCCAGGTCACTTGTCATGGTGCCCTCTGACACTATGAATTATTGGACTGAGGTTCCTCATTGGGAGTGCCTTCTAGCAGTGAAATGACAGGGTCAAAACACACACACACAAACACACACTATAGTCATAGGTGCACAGTGATGGAGGAAACTTACTTAGCCAGACATCAGAAATACCCCAAATAATCGATTCCATTCTTATCCTCTAGGGGTCAGCAAAGTACAGCCCTCAGGTCAAACCCAGGGCTTTTATAGACGGGCCTATGAGAAGCTTTGGTACATTTTGAAACAAGCTTTTGTTGTATTAAAAAAATGAAGAGCTGCTTCTTAGCTAGGGTGGTTGGGTGCCTTACTAAAAAACCAAGTGTAGGGGCAGCTAGGTGGCACAGTGAATGGAGCGCTGGCCCTGGAGTCAGGAGGACCCGAGTTCAAATCTGGCCTCAGACACTTAACACAAAAACTAGCCGTGTGACCTTGGGCAAGTCACTTAACCCCAATTGCCCTCCAAAAAGCAAAAAACCAAGTGTGGGCCTGATTTGACCCTCGGGCACTAGTTTGTTGACACCCCTTCCCCCTACTCCTACCCCTCCCTAGCAGATAATAAGGGAAAGAGATTTCTTTTCCAATGTGTCAAAAAACCTGTCTTTAAGTATACATTTAACCTAGCACACCAGATTGATTAAGAGAAAATTCTCAAATTGTAATGGAACAATTAAAGAAAAACCTGAAGAAATTGAGAGAATGCCCTTGGCTGTTTCTGGGTAGTGCCCTGGGATGGGTCTGGGACCTCTCCTTGGGTGGTGGTGAGCTCTGAGCTTGACATGCTCATGGCCCAAACCTGTCCCCGTTTCTACAGACCTCTTTGGCTCCTATGCCCGCTTGGGCCAGACAGAGGAATCACCATGACTTTTTCTGGTTTCCCCTATCGGGATTGGATTTGGTGCATGTTCTAATTGTGTTGGGAGGAGTTTGGGGGAAAGGGGTGGAATTTGCTATTATTTCCCACTACTCCATCATCTTAGCCACCCCTCCTAGATGTAGCTTTTTTCAAAGATGGAGTGGTATCTTCTTCAAATTACACAGGGGGTTGTGTGTGGGTGTGTGTGTGGGGTGGGGAGGGTATATGTGTGTGTATGTGTACGTGGGCACACATACATCTCTCTCAAATGGTTTAGAGGCGTTCACACCCCCTTTTTTTCTTTCCTCCACCCCAGTCTGGCCAACATTTCTGGCGATCTCTTTGGTCTTCAACCTGCCTTTGTTTTCACTGCACAGAGCACTACTGCTGCTATGGGGACACCCCCAAGCCAAACCTGGGGAGCAGGTGAGTTTGTATTCTGGCCAAGTTACTGAGGCTGAATCTTTGGGAACTGGCATTGTGTTAGGAAATCAGGGCTTATACATCACTCTTATTTCAGCCCTTTCTGTGGCAACCCTAATTTTTGACTATTTTTCTTTTTTTAAATTTAATTTTATTAAATTTGTTTATCTCTTTTAGTTTACAACATTCAGTTCCACAATCCCTTGAGTTCCAAATTTTCTCCCCCTCCCTCCTCCCCTCCCATGCAATCTGATATAGGTTCTACAAATCCCTTTGCATTAAGCGTTAGGTTGTAAAGAATTATAACTAGTGAAGTGAACAATGAGAAAGAAAGAATGAAACAAAACTAAACACAAAAGAGAGAACAAGTAGTTTGCTTCAATCTGCATTCAGACTCCATAGTTCTTTTCTCTCAGTATGGATGTCCTTTCCATCATGAATCTTTTGGAGTTATTTTATAGCCTTGCATTGCTGAGAGGAGCCCAATCTATCAAAGTTAGCAGTCACAGATACGATGTGTCTGTAATTGTGTACAGATTTCTCCTGGTTCTGCTCTCCTCGCTCAGCATCAGTTTATATAAGTCTCTCCAGGTTATTATGAAGTCCATCTGCTCCTCATTTCTTATAGCACAGTAGCATGCCATTACATTCATATACCACAACTTGTTCAGCCATTCCCCAATTGAGGGGCATCCCCTTGATTTCCAGTTCTTTGCCACCACCAAAAGAGCTGCTATAAATATTTTTGTGCAAATGGGTCTTGTATTATCTATTTTTTTTAATTAAAGCAATTGGGGTTAAGTAACTTGCTCAAGGTTACACAGCCAGTTATTTCTGGGTGTGGTGCTAAGTATCTGAGCCCAGATTCGATCCCAGGTCATCCTGACTCTGGGGCTGGTGCTCTTACTCACTGCGACACCTGGCTGCCCTTGTATGATCTATTTTTGACTATTTTATTTGATTTTATTTTGTTCTTTTTGCTTTTGGAGAGGGGGAGGTAGGGCAATTGGGGTTAAGTGACTTGCCCAAGGTCACACAGCTAATGTCTTTTTGTAAAATAAGAGTAAATCAGTTTCAGGTGAGGGATATGCCTAGGACACTAAAGTGCATGAACTTGAATGCATGGTCTCTGGTTGTTCAGAAACTGGCTTTGCTTCCTTTCCCTTTCTTGACTGATAGGCATAAAGCTGCATCCATGGTCGTGTGTTGTGTGATTCCTGAGAATTGTTTTTTTTTTTTTTTTGGTAACTTTGTATTTGTACCTTTACCCTGTAAGAGTGTCTTTATATGTCTCATTTACTTCTCAGGGCTCCCTCCATCAGCTCTTCTGGGTTCTGCTCCTTCAGAAATTCCTGTGGATTTTGACTCTGTGTTTGGAACAAAGTCACTGGGCTCAGAGTGCAAAGCGGCAAATGGTAATGGCCTCATCTTCTTGGTAGTATTTCCATAGTGTTCTCTCCCTCTTCTTTGGCCACTGGGTAGGTCTCTGACTTGATGTAAACAGTTGTTAGCAGATATAAGCATTTGGATATTAAATACTTGTGACTTTTGTCTTCAAGTGGGAAGTCTGGTGGAAGCCCCACACTTGGCTGTGAGATGCCAGGACCACTTTAGGGGCTGGCCTTACTGGTGGTGGCAGCCTTGAGCATGCACAGGGGGCAGGTCCATTGAGACAGGCTTTGATTTTTTTTCCATTAAGATTGTCCAAGAGTTCTTCATGGTCTGGAGGTGAGATCTCAGCCAATGCCAGTGGAGTGCCAGCCAGGGCAGGCCTTGCCAAATTGGCAAGGTTTCCAGAGTGGTCTTGAGTCCCAAAAAGCTGTTCATCAGGTGTTCACCTACCAGGTGATGGACAATTATGGCCACAGTAGCTACTGACAGTCTGTTCACTTAGTGGATCTGCATCAGTGGAGGGAGCTCTCAGGTTTATGAAATCACTGCCAAGATTTTATCCACAGCATATGTGAATCCATGTAGTAACTAGCTTGGTTCACATGGTTAGTGTGAAAGTGGTAAAATACTTTTCCTACTGAAAAATGCTGGAGGGGCTGTGGGAAAACAGGTACACCAATTCACTATTGGTGGTATGCTGGTCCATACTTTCTGGAAAGCAATTTGGAACTGTGCCCAAAACACTAACTCTTTAACCCAGCAATACTGATACCAGGTCTATTCCCCCAAAGAGATCAAAGAGGAAAAGGACCCATATGTATAAAAACATTTATAGCAGCTCTTTTGTGGTGGCAAAGAACTGGCAACTAAGGGGATACCCATCAACTGGGGAAGGGCTGAACAAGTTGTGGTATATGATTTGTGATGGAATCACAGTGCCTGGATCATAATACATAAATATTAAAAATAATAAAAATAAAGGCACTAAGTGTTTATTTACTGATTTCTGTTGGGCTGAGAAATGATGCGGGCCTGGTTTCAGAAAAACTTGGGCAGACTTATGTGAACTGATGCAAAGCAAAGTGAGCAGAATCAGGAGAACAGCAATAATGTAGCAATGATTGACTCTGAAGACTTAGTGACTGATCAACAGTGACCCACCACAATTCCAAAGGACTCATGATGAAACATGCTGCCCAGCTCCAGAGAGAGAACAAATGGATTCAAGGGCAGTCAAAGCTCCTCTCCTTTCCCTTTCTTCCTCTCTTCTCTCCCCATTCCTCCTGGTTAATCCAGGACTTTGTTCCTCATGCATTTGTCACAGACTTTGTTTTTCATACCTTCTCAATGGGTGCAGGTGGGGGAGGGAGAAAATTCAGAGCCTAAAATAATTTAAAAAATACTTTCCTTGCATTCCATATAATGACTAAAAATATCATTCTTTGTTGACTTTGTTATGTTCTCTGTTTTCTCTTTCATGTTCTTTGAATGGATCCCACCTGCTACCTTGTGATGGGTGAGTTTGAGCCAAAGCCTTTCCAAGGTGGCCCCTCCAGTCCACAGGGGAAAGCCCAGTGACAAGGGGGGGCATCCTGGGGTCCTTGGAGGGTATGGGAGATAGAGGAGAGAGGCTGCCAGGGATTTTGTAATCACTGAGCTTCACAAGCAGCTTTGGGGGGCTGCTTTTCTCAGCTATGGGTACAGTGGAATATTCCCCAAAGTGAGCTGCCTCACCCACACCTCACAAATATCACCTGATCATAGCATAGGACTAGTGGCAATTGGATTAGGCTTAGGGCCTGGCCTCTGGTTTCCTTCTTCAGTGGTTCTCCCAGGCAGGTCAGGGCTTACTCTGCTGTTGTAGTGTTAGATTGGTGCCTGGGGCCACGAGGGGGATTGTCTAGACACAGACTTCTGGCCAAGATGGGTCTAATTGGAACCAGAATCATCTTCCTGGCTTTGACAGCACCCCTCTAGCCATTGGGCCCTGCTGTCTCACTCTTCTCAGATGAAAAGAATTAATCTGCATAATCTCAGTGCAGATGGTTAGGGTTATTGTATTTGTCATCTTTCCTTTGGTGAGCCGAGGACCCCTCCCTCAGGCACACTCAATTATTCAGTCAACTTTTATTACGCAACTGCTCTGTATCAGGCACTGTGCTAAAAGCTGGGGATGCCAAAAAGAGGCAAAAGACAGGCCCTGCCCTCAAGGAGCTTACAGTCTCTTGGGGGAGAAATAAACACACTGACCAGTTCTTCATAGAGCAAGAGTGGGCATGGCCAGTCACCCATAGGTCGGATTGTGGCACCAGGGTACAGAACAGGGAATAGTGAGCACGTTCTGTACCCTGGTCCGTGACCACCTCTGTGGCCCCCATGCCAATCTGTAAGACATTCGAATGCAGATTTCCTAAAGGCAATGTTGGCACCTTCTCTCAGGACCCCGCCATTTTGTTTTCACATCATCTTTATTGCCCAGTATATCTCACCTCATGAAATACGTCCCTTGCAACAAAAAAATAAGAAAGAGGGGGTAAAAAGCCTTTCCACTAAACCAAGACATCAATTTAATCTTTACTGTGCATACAATGTCCCACACCCATGGTCCCCCTACCTTTTTAGGGAAGTAAATTATATTTTTTCCAGTAACTTAGAACCAGGGTTTGAACGAAGATCTTTTTTCCAACTCTAAATATAGCTTACTTTTTTTTTTCCTTTTTGGAGGGGGGGGGAAGGCAGGGCAATTGGGGTTAAGTGACTTGCCCTAGGTCACACGGCTATTAAGCATTAAGTGTCTGAGGCCAGATTTGAATTCAGGTCCTCCTGACTCCAGAGCCAGTGCCCTATTCGCTGCTCCACCTAGCTGCCTCCAGCATACTTTAAAAAAAAAAGAATTTTAAAGTATATATTAAGTTTAACAGGAGGAACAATCTTAGATTAGAAGTTTCAGAAAAGAAACTGACTTACATTGGAAGGAGGGATTTCCCCCTCTAGGAGTTCCTTAAACCAATGAACTCATAAGCTCCATTGCTGTCCCTATGGCTGATAACCTGCTATTCCTAAAGGGAAGAGAGTTGTTTTTATGTTTCCTGCTGTTTCAGACCTTAAGAAAAGAGATAAGAGAGAGTGTCTGCCCTCCTGGGGCTCCCAGTCATGTGGGTAATTGAATATATGGGCAGGGGGGAGGGTTATCATGGCAGCTGGGATAGCTGTTCTTGAGTTGGGTTTTAGAGGATGGGTGGGAATTCAACAGGTGAAGGAGGAGGGCCTTATAGGAAGAATGTCAGAGGGGCAAATGCAGGTACATGCCAGGGCCAGAGAGTGACATAGTCTGCCTGAAGCCCAGTCCACAAAGCAGAGCTGTAGGAAAATGAACAAGAAAGGTGAAGAATGGGGATGGAGGTAGGGCCTATCAGTGAGGGCTTTTAAGGCCAGACCTGGGAATCTGGGAGTCTTTACTCTGCTGAGCAGGATGTTCTGGCAGTGGAGTAAAAGGGAAAGAGACAAGAATGAAAGTAGGTGGAAAAATCTGCTAGCAAAAGACAGTCCTTGCCCTGGGGCTTGGGGTGCTAGTGGTGGAGTCAAGGAGAGAAGGCATCCCAGGCATGGGGGACCCAGCCACTGCAAAGGCCTGGAAGTGGTAGATGGTAGGTTATGTACATGGGCAATAGCAGTCAGGCCAGTCTGATTGGAGCATGAAATGGAAATGGACATGCAGGGCGAATACTCTGAAATCAGAGTGGGAATAGAGACTGGAGCCAGATTGTGAAGGGCTTTAAATGCAAAGCAGAGGAGTTTGTTATTTGATCCTAGAGGCAAGAGGGAGCCACTGACACTTCCTGGGAAGAGGTGATCTAGTGATGTACTTTAAGAATATCACTTTGGAAGCTCCATAAGGATGTGTTGGAGAAGGGTCAGATTGTAAGCAGAGAGAGATGACCATGTGAGTAGAGAGACAGCAAAGAATGGGAGAGAGGTTGTCTAAAGAACCCAACAAGATATGGTACCTTACTGGATATGTGGGATAATGACTCCAAAAGAACCAGGGTTCCAGAGCCAATGGCTCTTGCATCCTGGGGGGGGGGGTGTGTGGAGGCTTTGGGGCCTTGTTAAGCTTTTGATGACAAAAGCTTGTTAAGCTTGGATGACAGCCCAGTGTGATCTGGGGCCCCAGTTGCCCAGCTTCCATCCTCTGTGGTCTCTGGACATGAGCAATGAGATGCAGGGTGGGGTGGAATACGGTCTCTACACTTGGTCACAAGGTATATTTAGAATCTAGTATCTGGGTACAGACAGTTGTCTAGTCCTTGTTAAGAAAGCTTTTTTAGAGCCACATTAATTCATAAGCATGGAAAATGGATGCTGACATAAATACGTCAGGATGTTAAACTGGTTCCCAGTATCCACTGAGACAACACCTGGACTATTGTTTAGTAGACTTTTGCAATCATGGAGTGGTTTCTGTATCACTTATTTTTAGTCAGTGTGGCTTAGTGAATAGAGTTCTGGACTTGCAATCAGGAAACCTACACTTCAGATCTTGCCTCTAATACTAACTGTGGGACCCTGGGCAAGTCAGTTCTGTTGGCCTCAGTTTCTTCACCTGTAAAAGCAGTCATCTCCCAGGGTTGTTGTGAGATCATCCAATCAGAGCTATAGAAATGGTAGCTTAAAAAATAAAAAAGTCCTAAGGCAGAAACCAAAAAAGTCTTGTCAGCTTGCCAACTGGTCATAAATGGCGGTTCATTGAACAAGTGAAAAGTGCTTCATAGGTCTGCTTTTAAGGGGTTGGAAATCAGATTCAATCACTCCAATCAAATCAGATCCATCATCATCACAATATGCGTCACGCTCCCCCAGCCAGAGCAATGAGCTGACTCTGGCTCCACTGTCCTACGACAAACGTGGCCAGGTTTGACAGATTCCTGTTTGTTTTGCAGGTCTGGGCTTAGATAATGCTGCAGCTCCATCAGCCTTAGCTGCTCAGGAGCACAAAGAGGTTGCACTCAGCCAGCAGAGTGGACCAGTCCTTGGGAATGACCTGGACACCTCCCTTGCCAACCTTATGGGAAGTAAGTGCTCTTATGATCTTGATTTTACAGATGAGGAAACTGAGGCAGGCAGAGGTATAACCTTGGTGTGTATATACACATGCATATTGAGGTATATAAATATATATATATATATATATATATATATATATATATCTCCCTCTCCTCTCCTGTCTTATCTCCTCCTTTTCTTTCTTCTTCCTCCTTCTCTCTCTCTCCATACACATTAAGAGTAACTGGAGTTAAAAGCCCTGGAGTCAGGAGGACCTGCGATCAAATCCAGCCTCAGACACTTAACACTTACTAGCGATGTGACCTTGGGCAAGTCACTTAACCCCAATTTCCCTGCCTTCCCCCCTCAAAAAAGCAAAAAAAAAAATTAAAAAAAAGAAAGAGTAACTTCAGCTAACTTCATTTCATTTTTTCTTTACAGAGTTACTAGACTACTAGATCAGAAAAATTTATATATAATATATATGTGTACATGCATACATGTATACATATGTATGTATACATCCTAGACTGCTATGTAAGGAAAATTTTATATGTGTGTATGTATGAGGTGAAGTGACTTGCCCAGGGTCACACAGCTAGGAAGTGTATGAGGCTGGACTTGAACTCAGGTCTTCCTGCCTCCAAGCCTGGTGCTCCATAGCTATCCATTATAGCACCTTCTAGCTGCACTTTAAAGAAAAGTGATGTAGGGGCGGCCAGGTAGCTCAGTGAGTAAGAGTACCGGTTCCAGTGTTGGGATGACCTGGAGATCGAATCCCGGGCTCAGACACTCAGCACCACACCCAGAAATAACTGGCCGAGTAACCTTGAGCAAGTTACTTAACCCCAATTGCTTAAAAAAAAAAAGTGATGTATTTTGTTTTGTTTTGTTGAAACAGATCTTGACTTCGGAGCGAGCCCCAAAAAGTAAGTTATTTTTTGAAAAAGGGCAGCTAATAATTCAGTGTTGGAGGAAAGGCCAAAGGAAGGAACTTAAAGCTTGTTACAAGTTTAGTCCCAGAATCACTTGTTAAAAGTCCTTGACTTGGGTCTACAACACTGCTGTGAACTGCCCAGGAGCTAAAGAGATCCAAGTCATGCAGGCAGTTGGCATTGTGGGAGGCTGCTGAAGGTTTCAAACTTATCTCCAGTAATGAGTACTTAAATAGCTGAAGACCATCCATTTAGAGCTGAAAGGAGCTTGTAGAGGAGGGCATCGAGTGAGGACCAGAAAGGCCACGTGATTGATCCCAGGTCCTATAGGTAGCCAGTGTCCTTCCGTGGCAGTTATCCATCTATCCATCCATCACCTACATACCATTGTCCCCCCAAACAGCATCATTTCGCAGTCATCTTCTAGGGTTCTTGTGATAATTTGCTATATTTAGTGTAGCCAAATTCCACTGGAATATTCCTCATTTTTGCTTAGTTGGCCAAGACTGACCAGCCCAGGGTTCTGTGATTTGGCTCTTCCACTCAGTGCAGCCCAGCCTCAGCCTGATGGCCCCATCATTGCATGGTATCCTTTGGTATCCCAGTTCTCCCCTTTCTATCATCCTCTATCCATACAGTCATTCCCCCCTCCCAACCCCACCCTTCTGCTGGGCAGCTTCTTGAGCTAAGTCCGTGAATGAACAAGATGAAAGGAGAGCCTTTGGAGAGCCATTCTAGAGGCGGGGACAGTGTCCTCTCTCCTGAGGTACATACACACTGGTATGGCCTAACATGGGCTTCACAAATATGTGATGTTAAGCAAAACCCAAATACAGGGAGTAGTTTAGCCCCAGGGATGATGCTGGGGGCTGAGGGGGATGTTGCCCATGCTGTGACTAGGCTCGGCTGAACTGGGACTCATTTGAGCAGAGTAGTCAAATCATGGAGCCCTGGGTGGTGAATGAGTGATAGATATCATACAGAGTCTGATTGCATAGAATCTTCTCTTAATTACACTATCACAGAATGCTGTCAGTTCAGTGATTTTCCTATGTGTCAGGGTCACATAGCTAGTAAGTGTCTGACATCACATTTGAAATCAGATCTTTCAGCTCTAAATCTGTGATTTTTAGAAGAATCTGGCCCTAGCAATATTTCTGGAAATGACTGCTTTGAAGGCTTGATATGGGTCTCTCTGGGTTCTCCCTCCCTGCAAAAAGGAAGGGGCTAATGGTACCCTGGGTACAAGTTAGGGTGAATGCTGTCATGCCAGGAGGTTCCTCCTTTGGAAGTGGGCTTTAGATAAGTGAATGGTATAGGCAGAATGACTCCCAGAGACTATCTCCTGGGTTATAGAGATACTGTATCAGTTCAGGGATGCAAACACTTAAGTACCAAGTCAGGGAAAGGCTCTGTGCTAAGGATTGGGCAGCTCCTGGCCTTGAGGAACTAATAATATTCTTTTGGTTGGGTAGATGGCATAGCGACTGCTAAGTAAATAAATGGATGGGGATGATGGGAGCCAAAGAGGGATCTGGCCTAAAGAGTCTAGGACTCTTTGGGGGAGGAGGGAGAATACTTTCCAACACATATATGGGGGGGGGTGCTGCCTGAGCTGAACCTTGTGGGATAAGGAAAATTCTAACAAGCAGAGGCCAGGAGGGAGGGCTTCACACTATCTCCTTGGACCTCTCTTGATTTATACCTCTCTTTTAGACTTTGAATAGTTATTTGTATGTGAATACCCTTTGTCATCTATATTTTGCATCCTACTCATGGCCCAGCATGCAACAGCTGCTTAATAACTGGCTGCTTAGATTTTCAGCTCATTTCCTCATTGGGACAAGGGCCGCTATGTGAAAAGGCTCACTAATACATCTCATTTTAGATCTGACATACAATGGAACCAGCCCCCTGAGAAGAAAATGACGGGGGGAATAAACTGGCAGGTGAAAACTAGCACATCAACTACTTGGAATCCTGCTGCCATCTCTTCTGTTCCACATATGGTAATAGCACATATTTGTTTTTGTTTTGAGTTGTTTTGTTTTACTTATTCATCCCATGTACTAGGACACAGGTAGTGAGAATGGCCAGGGGACAATATGTGGGTCATGAAAGACATTTTTAAAACATTGATGTTGTAATGATGCATTTGAGCTTGTATTCATCTCCCATCTTTCTCATGAGGATGACCTGAGAGACTTTGTCAAATGTTAGATGAGAGGATACTTAAGTGGTTGCTGTAGATTTGATTGAATGACTGTTTCCAAAGAGTAACCATTAATGGGTGGATGGCAGCTTGGAAGGTAGTCTTGCAGGCTCTGCTGTTGCTACTGTGATGTTCACCACTTGTATCAGCAACTTGGCAAGTGGCACAGCTCAGTGGGATAACTGGTATGTTGGATGACAGGATCCCCAAAGATCTTGACAAGCTACTACATTTGGTTGTACATTATATCTAAGAAGATGGGATGCAAGCACTCTTATATTTTTTTTTGTTTGGGGTTTTTTTTTTTTTTTTTGCTTTTTGGAGGGGGAAAGGCAAAGCAGTTTGGGTTAAGTGGCTTGCCCAAGGTCACACAGCTAGTAAATATTAAGTGTCTGAGGCTGGATTTGAACTCAGGTCCTTCTGACTCCAGGGCCAGTGCTCTATTTACTGCACCACCTAGCCACCCCCACTCTTATATTTCTATACCAAACTCTGTGTGTATGTGTGTGTATGTGCGTGCACGTGTGTTTACAACCCTCCCCCCTTTGTCCATTTAAGATTAGTGAGACTCATTTCATGCCTACTCCTCCACCCTTTTTTCCATGTTTGTGTATTCTTATCCATGCCAGTGATGAGAAATAGCAAGTTCTACCCCTTCTTTCTCCTTTCTACACTGGTATATCCCTCCTTTTTCTCTCTCTTTTTCTCCTCTCCTAATCCTCAGAATAGAACCAATGCACCTTGCTGCCAGATCCACTGCTTTTCTTATTTAACCCCTCAAATCCCTCTGAAGACACATTTACTTCTTTTCTCCTTCTATCCCTTCTCCCTCCCCACCCCCAGGACAATGTTAACACTACTTTATCATACAGCTCCTTCCAGTTGCTCAAATAAATTTACTTTTCAAGATTTCTCTGGACTCTAGTATTCAAAGTTCCTATGCAGTTCTAATCTTTTCATAAGAAATGATTGAAAGTTCTCCGTTCCATTAAAGATGGATTTTTTTCCCCTGTGGGATTATATTCAATTTTGCAGATAAATTATTTTTGGCTACAAGCCCTTATCTTTTGTCTCTCAGAATATTATAGTCCAAGATTCCTCTTGTTTAAAGTAGAATATGCCAGGTCTTATGTGATCCTGCCTGTGATTCCTTGGTATTTGAACTGTTTCTTTCTCAATACTTGAATTATTTTTCCTTTGACATGGGAGCTCTGGTTTTGGATCATGTCATTCCTTTTGAGGACTTTTCTTTTTGAGTTTTTTTTTTTTCAGGAAGGGATCAGTGAATTCTTCCTAGCTTCACTTTGCTCTCTGGTTCTAATAGATCTGGATAGTTTCCATTTATGATTTCTTTACAATACAGTGTCCAGGAGTTTTGTGGGTTTTTTTTAAATTACAATTTTCAAGGAGTCCAGTGATTCTTAAATTATCTCTCCTTTACCTGTTTTCCAGATTGGTTATTTTTTATATCAGCTTACTTTTTTATTTTGTTTTCCTATGTCTTATTGTTTCATGGAATCATTAGTTTCTGTTTGGTCTGTTATGGTCTTCAGGAAGTCTATTACTTGTGTAAAGTTAACCACTTTCTCTTCAAAGCTACATATTCTCCAGAACTTTTATTTCATTTGTAATCTCTTGCTTCATTTCTTCTAGGCATTCATGTAGTCCTTGTGGAAAATAAATTTGTTTCCTCTTTGGGTCTGCTTGTAGCTATAATAGCCTTATTCTCTCCTTTGAGGGGAATTTCTGGATCTATAATCATTTTTTATACTGGTGATTTCTTCTTTATCATCTCTGCAACTCTAGGTCCTGAACTGGTGCCTCATGCCAAAGCTAGGCTTCACCACCCCCTGCTATACTTTTATTTGGGGTGCTCAGCTCACCTCTTGAGCCTTTTAGGTCCCATTGGATCTTTTAGGTTCAGAGCATTGGGTCTTTTTTGTGGCATCTCAGGACAGAATGCTAGGGGCCTTGACTCTCTGGTACCTGGACTGTCTGGGGCTGAACCACACTACTCTGGCTGCTGCTGTTGCTTCTAGTTACTTCTAGTAACTTCTAAAGACCCTGCTATAAATTCTGTCTTAACCCTGGGCTTTCTTGAGGTTGGAGGTAGGTGGAGCTTCTGCTTTTTCTGTCCCTTGCTCCCCCAACACACACATTTCAAGCACACACGGCCTTTGCCCTTTTTCAGGCCACTGGGAGGCTACTCTCTTGTTTGCCTTCATTGGGGCTGACTTTGTTGTCAGTTCTTTCTACTGCCTATGGTTGTAGTTTAACCCCCTTCTGGCTGTTCTTTTGGTTAGTTTCAGGGTGGAAGAAGTCACTTAGAATAGTTTCTCAGTGGGTTTCTTGATCATTATTCAGTCTGGTACAAAGTTAAGATTTTTGCACGAGTAGGTATATAGGAACTGGGTGATCTGACTTTTTTAGGCAGCCATCTTGGTTCCACGTCACTGAAACGTTCTTGAGCAAGGGACTGACATGGCTAAATCTTCTTCTATAATAGAGATAAATGTACACTTTTATACTTAAATTCAAAAACTCTACTTCTAAGTACTAGATGTCCTACGGTGTGGAAAGCCAGCTAGAAGATGGTATGGACAAGAACTCAGGGCCTTAGCAGATTGTGTGTTCAGGAAGAGCTAATGAAGGAGATGCAGGGCTAATGGTATAGCACTCTCAGTCCTGGAATCGTGTGGTCTGTGGACAAGCTAGAGAGTTCACACAAGGGGATCCAGGTTGAAGTCCATGACATCTGAAGATGTTTAGCCTGGAGAAGTTGACTGGAGGGGAGAGTAGGGGAGGGGGGAGACACATGATAGTTGTCTTCAAGTATTTGGAGGGTTGTTATGTGAAGGAGGAATTCAATTTACCCCATTTGGGCTCAGAAGATAGAACTGAGAGCAGTGGAAGCAAGCTGCAGGGACGGATTCTGGTCTGTCTTATCAGTTAGAAGTTTCCAGAAGTGATGCCTTCCCTCTAACTAAGGGTCAGTGTAGAGGGGTTATTGTGAGGAAAGTGCTTTGGACCTGGTTTCTCTAGACAGAATTGAGTCAAGAAGTGAGCCATGGCAGGGTATCCTGTAAGCTGTATCACCCCTTTCTTCTCTGAAAATCTTAATGCCTAAACAGAGACCATTATTAACCTGGATTGTAGGGTTTTTTTAGAAATGTGATCTCTTAGTATTGGTTCGCACTCATGGAATAGAGAATCAAGAAGGCCTGGGCTCAAATCCTGCTGTTCCTTGCTCTGTGACCATGGGCACATGATCAGGACCCCAGGAAACTCTCTAATACTAGAAGTTACATGAGGTGTTAGGTTGCAGTGATGAAGCTCATTTTCATATTGGAAGTTCCCTCCACCAATGAAATCATAGTGCACACCCCCCCCCATAAAAAAGAAAAGTTCTAGGATATGTTTCATTTCCTTTCACCTCATTAGTGCTAATCAAGTAAATTGTATATAATACAGACTTTTTTTGTCATTATTTCAGGTGCCTGTCCCCATATCCTATCCAGTGACCACACATCAGCTGCCTGTATATGGCATGGTAAGAAGCCCACTAGCCTTTATTGGCACTAATGGGAGGGGTGGAGGCCACAACAACACATGGTAGAAAATCAAGGAGTCAGGGACTAGCTCCTGAGTTCTAGTGGTAGAGAATGGGGAGGCCACCAGAGAGTTTGAGCTCTGAGATATGAGGAATTTAAACACTCTCATTTACCTTTCCTCTGAAGAATCCCTTTCCATTTCCTCACTTTACACCAAAACATGATGGTACAATCTCATCTTTTCATGTGGAAGGAGAGAAGAGGGTTAACCCAGCTTGGCTGATTGTTTTTGTGTCCTCTGCACATCAAGCTGGATACTTGGAAAAGGGCTTTGTTCAGTGTTAGGGCCTCAGGGATAAAGAGCAAACCTTGGTCCTCTCCTGCCCTTCAAGGACCACAGTTGGACATGGAGGACTCTCGATTTCTTTTCATCTTAAGTAATAGGCTAAAGTAGTAAATGGCGTTAGCAAAGATGCTATAGCCCACCAAGAAAACCACCAGACAAAGTAGAAGGTTGTCAGAGAAAGCCAGCCATGAGAAAAAGCCCTCAGACAGAGCTGCCTGGGGGCCTTTGCTTGGGAGTAGTTACTATGTGGACCAAGCATGTGCAGACAAGAGAATTGACTGGCTCTTGGTTCACTTGGCCGTCCTGGGGCAACTCTCTTCAAAGGCTTCTGGTCTACTTGGTGTCTGTTTCTCCTCACCTTCTTTTTCACTCTTGGTTATTTATGGCTTTTGAGATCTTGCAGTCTGAACTGCGTTGTGGTAACCAAGTGATTGCTTGGTTAGAGGGGCAGAAAGGGAGGAATTCAAGATGATAGCCCAGAAGTTTGTCTGGATGCCTGGGAGAGTAAGGCAACTACTACTTCCTCTCATTTCTCTAGCTGGTGCTTCATGGTTAACAAAGTACTTGCCTCACAACAGCCCTCGGAGGTTGGGGTTCAATTTAACCAGCATTTAGCAAACACCCACTCTGTGATGGGCTGTGTGCCACCCATTGGGAATACAAAAACAATACTAATGATGGTAGATAAAGGCTGGTTTGCAAAGTGCTTTATAATTTTCATCTCATTTGATCCTCACAAATGACCCTGGGAGGGAGGTTGCTATTTTCATCCTTATTTTACAGATGGGGAAACTGAGGCAGACAGTGACTTGTCCTGGGTTATGCAACTAGGAAGTGTCTGGGTCCAAATTTGAACATATCTTCTTGATTGCAGGCCCTGCATACCATCTACCATGCCACCTAGCACTTTAGTGAAACTGTCTCTGCTCTTAAGATGGTGATTTGAGTATTATTGTCCTGACTTGACAGTTGAGAAAATTTGAGATTCAGAGACCTTAAGACTATTACATCTACCTTCTGTTGGAACTAGGATTCCTTAATAGAATATGGGATATTTGGCTTGTATCATATAATGTCTACTGACTTAGTATACATTATGTGGTTTGTGGGAGATGTACTGTTGTTTTTCATGATATTGTATATTTTATTGGGAGAACTGTTCAATGCCCCTTTTCCCCACTACTATTTCATATTTTCTTTTTGTCCTTTCCAACTCACAGGTACAGACTCCACTTGGAGCAGTCCCCTTCATGGCTCCCCAGCCCTTGATTTATGCACAGCCAGGCTTAAGGACCACTAACCCTTTTGCTCCTGTCTCTGGGCCCCAGGTATGTTGGGGGTTGGAATGGGAGCGTATGAGCCAAGGTTGGGAGGTAAAGAGTGTGCAGAATCCCAAGAGGAATCCCAAATCCCGCGTTGGGTTGTCCTTTCTTTCTTCACTGGATTTCTCAGTATCCATGGTCAGGGATCACCACCATTTATATGCTTTTGGGATGCTCTCGCACCCTTTTGAACAAGAAGGAACACCCATTCTGTTCTCTTCATTAGTAGGCTTAATTAGCCCTTCAATGCTAGTAAAGCCATTTTGTAGAGCTGGCCTGCTCTCATCACATCAGGGGGTTTCAAGTGGGCATTTTTTTTAAAGTCATAAAGCATTTATTTTCCTCTCTCCCACCTCCCCCTGCCCACTGAAATGGAAAGAAATGCAGAATATTGTATCATATAAGCATAGTCAGGCAAAACAGATATCCACATTGGCCACATCCCAAAATGGCTGTCCCTGTCTCCTTCACTTTCACCTCTTTGGGAGAAGATGGGCAACATCATTAGTCCTCTGGAGTCATGCCAAGTCATTGTGTTGGTCAGACTTCCTAAGTCTTTAACAGTCATTTGTCTTGACAGTGTTGTCAGTATTCTAGAAGTTATTGTTTTGCTTCGCTCATTTACCTCTGCATCAGTTTGGATTGATCATTGTGTTGATCAGAGTCCCTGAGTCTTTCAAGGTTGATTACCTTTACAGTATTATTTTTATTGTATAAATTGTTCTCCTGGTTCTGCTCACTTTATTTTGCATCAATTCATGCATACCTTCCCAGGCTTTTCTGAAACCCATCCCTTTTATCATTTGTTATAGCATAGTAGTATTTCATCACAGTCATATACCACAACTTGTTCAGCCATTCCTTAATTGGTGACTCAGTTTCCAGCTTTTCGCCCCCTACAGAAAGAGCTGCTATAAATATTTTTTTGTACAAATAGATCTTTTTAAAAAAATTTCCTTGGGGTATAGACATGGAAGTGGTATCACTGAGTCAAGGAACATTCATAGTTTAGTAATTTGGGGGACAGAGTTCCAAATTACCTTCAAGAATGGCTGGACCAGTTCATAGTTCCACCAACAGTTCATTGACATGCCTGTTTCCCACAGCCCCTCCATTTGTCATTTTCTCTTTTTCATCAGTTTTGCTAATCTGATTGGTATGAGGTAGACCTCAGAGTTTTAGTTAGCATTTCTCTAATTATTAGTGAGTTGTAACATGTTTTCATGTGACTCTAGAGATAGCAAATTTTGTCAGGTAATGAGGCCTCCCTCCTTACTCCCCTAAAGGAGCCAAGATCTTGGGTTTATCTTATGTTCTGCACCTAATCTGGTCTACCTATCAATCTCTCTGTTTCTTACAAATTGTTTTAACAGTTACAGCTTTGTAGTGTAGTTTGAGATCTGGTTCTGCTAATCTCTCTTCCCATTTTTTTTTCATTATTCCACTTGACATTCTTGACCTTTTGTTTCTCCAAATGTGTTTTGTTATTACTTTGTTGTCAAACTCAAATAGAAATGGGGGCCATTAATCCATACATAAGGATTTCTGTGGGCCACATCTTGACTTGGTTTTTAAAATGTAATGTTACCTAGGTTTTATTGCATTTTTATTTTCTTGGTAAAATATTTCTCAGTTACATTTTAATCTGATTCAGTAGAGCTGCATGTTTGATGCCTCTGTCAAGTAGTTCTTTGGTAGTTTGATTGTTATGATATGAAATAAGGAAATTTATTTACAGAGTGTGGTCATTTTGATGACGTTGGCCTAAGCTTGGCCCTCATTTTCATTTCTTGGTCATTCCCTCCTATGTTTCTTTTTTTTTTAAGCAATAGGGGTTAAGTAACTTGCTCAAGGTTACACGGCCAGTTATTTCTGGGTGTGGTGCTAAGTATCTGAGCCCGGATTTGATCCCCAGGTCATCCCGACACTGGAGCCGGGGCTCTTACTTGCTGAGCCACCTGGCCGCCCCTAAGCAATTGGGGTTAAGTAACTTGCTCAAGGTTACATGGCTAGATGTTTCTGGGTAGGTACTAAGTGTCTGAGCCCGGATTCGATCCCCAGGTCATCCCAACACTGCAGCCGGTGCTCTTACTTGCTGTGTTACCTGGCCGCCCCTCCTCCTATATTTCTTGCAGTGGTGGCAAACATCCATCATTCTCCTGGAATCCCTTATCCTGTCTATTTTTCCCTGTTGACATAGATACAGAGCTGTACTTTATACCATTCCCTTTCTCCCTAACAACAGTGAGACTTCCCTTGTGATAAAGAAAAACAGTTAAACAAATCAATAGATAGGGCAAACATTAATGATGGGGAATGATGAGGACTCATAGTCCCACATCTTCCACAGTTCCTCTAGCTAAAGGATCTTTTCTCCAGGACTGATGATCATTTATTATAATTACCTTGCTGGCTGACTCTTGGCTCTCTGTGACCTCGATTGTCTAAATAATAAAAAAATACTTATTAAATACCTTTTATGTTTCTGAATTAATGGATATTCCTGGGCGGTAAGAAATGAAGAAAGAGATGGATTCAGAAAAACCTTGGAAGACATGTGAATTGAACCAGAACAAAGTGAGCAGAATCCCAAGAACCATTGATCCAAAGACAATGACATCGTAAGGAAAAACAACTCTGATCAAAGCATGGCCAACCCCATCTCCAGAGGAACCAGGGTGAAGCATGTTGGACTCAGGCAGACTGAGATGTACATTTTGTGACATGACCAGTTGGGGAATTTGTTTGCTTGAGTCTTCATATTTGGGACTAGGGGAGGGGGAAATTGAGGGGGGATGGGAGGGCTAATGATAGTGTTGGCAAAGTCAGAAAGAAGAACAAAGTAAAGGGCCTTAACAAAATGCAGAGAAGAGAATGAACAGAAAGAAGGAAGAAGTGTGGAGGGCGACACAGACAAGCAGTTCAACTCTACCCATTATGTTGAACTGATTATATACTTTAAAAAAAAATCAGTAAACCAGTTGGTCAGATTAAAAAAACAACAGCAGCGACAACAACCAAAACCTCCAGTGCCCCCTCCCCTCCACTATGAAGCATCCCTCCATCAGTGATGACCTGCCTCCCCACCCTTGGCTGACTTCACAGAACATTTTGCCCTGTACTCATTTTTTTCATGATTTCTCTTGACTTTTGTTCTTCTAGATGAAACTTTAAATTATTTTCCCTTATTCTATTAAATAGCCCTTTGGTAGTTTAATTAGCATGCCACTAAATCTGTAAAGCAATTTAGGTAGTATTATCATTTTTCTTATATTAGCATGGCCCAACTATGATTAATATTTTCTAGTTATTTGTATTTATTTCTGAAAAGGGTGTTTTGTAGTTGTATTAATATAATTCCTCAGTATGTCTTAGTAAAGGGACTCCCAGATATTTTATACAACATAGAAGTATTTGGAGTGGAATTTTATTTTTTTAGCTCTTCCTGCTGGACTCTCTTGGTAATATACAGAACGTTTGATGATTTTTGTGTCTTAATTTTATATCCTGTTTACTGAAGTTATTGTTTCAATTAATTTTTTAATTAATGCTTTAGGGTTTTTGAAATCATATCATCTGCAAAAATTGATCATTTTGTTTCCTCTCTGCCTATACTTATTCTCAATTTCTTTCCCTTGTCTAAAGCTAGCATTTCTAGAACTATATTAAATAATTGAACTTTTTCAAATAATATGGTGCTTCCCCCTCCCAGAGAGCCATCTAACAGAATGTTTTAAAAGGCAAAAAAAGAGGATGAAGATAAAAGAATCAGCAAAGGGTGTAATCAATACATTGAAAAAAATGCCATGTTCTGCAAAGGACTAGAGGGGGCATCTTCTCATCTCATCATTGGGGCCGAGCTTATTTTTTGTAGTTTCCCAGCATTCGCTTTTGATTGTCCTGTAGTTCTTTCCATTGACATTGTTGTAGTCACTGTGTAGCTTGTTTTCTTGGCTCTGCTGACTTCCTCTACATCAGTTCGTGTAGATCTTTCCAGGCTTCTCTGTATGCTTCACATATGGCATTTCTTACAACACAGTTGTATTCCATTACATTCATGGACCACAGTATAGTGAACCATTCCCCAGTCAATGGACGTCTGCTTCGTTTCCAATTCATTGTTATCACAAAAAGTGCTGCTCTAACTTTGTGGGTGTATATAAGGACTTTCTTTTTATCAGTGGCCTCCTTGGGGGATGCCTAGTAATTGAATCTCTGGGTCAAAGAGTATGGGCATTTTTGCCACTTTATTTGCACAATTCCAAATTGCTTACTAAAATGTTTGAACCGCTTCACAGCTCCACCAACAATATATGAGTGTGCCTGTATTTCCACCACCCCTCCCACTTGAACTGTTGTCATCTTTTGTCATGTTGGCCAATTTGCTGACTATGAGGGAAGACCTTCCAGTGGTTGGGATTTGCATTGCTCTTCTTAGTGATTTGGAACAATACACACACCCACATATATAATATACATAACAAATACTCGTGTGTGTGTGTGTGTGT
>NW_027187282.1:2587119-2625369 GCF_028583685.1 Petaurus breviceps papuanus | reverse complement strand
GACATGCCTGAAAAATTACTGAACAACAACATGCATACACACATATAATATGTAGTCATAATGTGTGTGTATATATGTGTGTAGATATATACACACATATGTGTGTGTGTTAGTTGTCTATATCTTGGATGGCAGACCCTTATCTGAGGAATTTAATACAAATTTTTTCACCTTTGGCTGCTTCTCTCCCTATCCTAGATGCATTCATTTTGTTTGTTTAGAAGTTTTTCAGTCTCATGTAATCAAAATTATCCTTATTCTTTTGTGTTGCCTTTATCCCTTTTTGGCATCCCAGTCTATGTCTTGTCCATGGTTGTGGAAGGCAAATGATCCGCTTCTCTTCATCTTCATCGTGACAACATCCTTGAGTGTTCGTTCAGGTCACATATTCAATGTGAATTCAGTGGGAAATATGGTATTTGCTCTAAGGTTGGTCTAAGGCTTACTTCAGCCAGCTTGCTTAGCAATTTTCCCAGTAGCTCTTAGCAGACAGGGAGTTCTTTCCAAAGTAATTTGTTTCCAGGCTTATCAAATTCAGGTTATTTCTGATTCTCCCTTGTCCATCTAGCCTTTGATTACTGCTGATTCATAATATAGCTTAAGGTATGGAAGTGCCATTTCCTCTTCATTTATTTTGATTTCCAAATGAATTTTCTTATTTTATACAGTTCTATAAAGTATCCCTTTGACAATTTGTTTGGCATAGCATTAAAACTGTAAATTAACTTTAGCAATCCATTTATGTTTTTCCTTCAGATAAAAAGTTACTGTATTTTGTCAAAAGCTTCCACTAATGGCATCATGATTTGTATTGTTATTAATATGATCTGGTTATAGTTTTCCTAACATTGAAGCAACCCTACATTCTTGGTATGAATCCAATGTGGTTATAATGTATAATCTTTTTAATATGTTGTAGCCTCTTTGCTAACATTTTATTCAATATTTTTATATTGATATTCATTGGAGATAATGGTCTCTAGGTTTCCTTCCCTACGGGGTCCTGGGTTATAGGACCATATATGTATCATAGAAGGAGTTTAGAAGGATGCCATTTATCCTACTTTGGCAAACAAATTAATAATATTAGAATTAATATTTCATGGAATGCTTGATAGAATTTGTAAATCCATTTCTCCCCATTATGGTTTCCTTAGGTTTTTTTTCTGAGATTGAGTTATTTAAATTCACTATTTTTGTTCATTTAATTTAGATGGTTTGTATTTTTGTAAATATTCATCTGTTTCACTTGTTATCAATTTTATTGGCATATAATTGAGCAAAATAGTTTAATAATTTATTTTATGCATTCTATTCAACTTAATTGACCTTTCAGTGCTCTAGGCACTTTCTAAGATGAGAAGATGCCTTCTTGCAATGGCAAAGGGAGTTTCCTCATCTTAAGATTATCCATATTAAAAAAAACTATAGGTTCAATCCTTCTTTGTATCTCTAGTTTTTTAAGTTGCATGCCCAATTCACTCATCTCTGCTTTCTCTCTATTTTGATCAACGTGTTAGTGATAAATTTTCCCCTTAGGACTACTTTGTCTCCCTCACAAAACTTTTGTTGTCTAATTGTTGTCATTTTCTTTGATATCTATTGTTTTAGTGATTTGTTCTTTGATCCACCAGTTCTTTAGGATTAAATTATTAGTCTCCATTTTTTCTTTCAAATGCTATTGAATGATTATAATTTTTATTGCATTGTGATTAGTAAAAGATGTCTGTTATTTCTGTTTGTCTGCATTGTTATGAGATTTTTATGCCATAGAATACAGTTGGTTTTTATATAGGTGTCATACATAGTGGAGAAATATGTATGTTCCTTTATGTTCCCATTCAGCAATCACCAGAGGTTTATCATATCTAACTATTCAGTTCCTTAACTTCTTTTTATTTATTGTTTTTTAATAAAGATTTTGTTGGGGGTTTTTTTTTTGGTCTGAAAGGGGTATGTTGAAGTCTCCAGCTATCTATTTGCTATCTATTTCTCTCTGTAATTTGATTAATTTTCCCTTTAAGTGTTTTGATGCTATACCATTTGGTACATATATATTAGGTACTTATGTATTTTAATATCTATGGTGCCTTTAAGCATAATGTAGTTTCTCTGCTTATCTCGTTTAACCATGTCTATTTTTCCTGTTACTTTGTCTAAGATCATGATTGATGCTCCTCCATTTTTAAAATTTGCCCGAGGCATAATAAATTCTGTTCCAGCCCCTCATTTTAATTCTGTGTGAATCTTTTTGTTTCAAGTGTGTTTCTTGTAAACAGCACATTCTGCTTTCTAATCCACTCTGTTACCCTCCTCCATCTTATGGGAGAATTCATCCTATTCATGTTTACTATTATGATTAATTCTTTCTTTCCATCATCTCCTCTTTTACTTGTTCCTCTCATTCCCCCCACATATTTTTAAGACAGGGGTGAAAGAAAGGGTTCAACACTAGTCATCTAATTGAAAGTGGTCCGCTCCCTCTCCTCTGTTCTTCCTCTTCCCTGCACCTACCTGGACCTTTTCATTGGTTTTTGCACTTGCTTTCATTTTCATCCTTTCTATGAGATATCCTCCAAAAGTGAAGTACTTAAGATTCCTTCAGCAGAGACATGCCTAGTCTTGTCGACAGGCTTTCTGAAAGGGGAGCTTTGGGAAAAGGCTGGGTATGGTAATGCCTAACTTCACAATTCCCTGGAGTAACACTTCTTCAGGGAAGTAGTCTTGCTAGTAAGTGACTAAAGCCAGAAAGGATCTAAGAACTTTGTCCAGTTTAATAATAATAATGATGATCGCTAGTATTTTTAGTTAGGTGCTGTTATTATCCCGAAGGGAATAGAATGCAGGGCCTGAAGTCAGGAAGACCTGAGTTCAAATCCAGCCTTAGGTGCTTCCTAGCTCTGCGCAAGTCTCTTCACCTCCATCTACTTCACCTGCCAAATGGGGTAATAGTAGCCCCTACCTCCCAGGGTGGTTTTGAGGATCAAATGATGTAATGTTGGTAAAGCCCAGTACCTGGCACCAAGTAAATATTTATTCCCTCCCTGTCTTCCCATTTTACAGATGAGAAAACTAAGGCTGAGGGAGGTTAAATCACTTGCCTAGGTCATGCAGGTAGTAATTATCTGATACAGAATTTGATCTTAGAACTTTCTGATGCTGAGCCCAGTACTATATGCACTCAGTTGTCTGAGTTAAGCTGTTTTCTGTTTTACTGAGTAATTATTATCAGCATAATTTTGCTCAGGTGTGATGTCCATAATGATGCAAAAGTTCATACTGTCATAGATTTGGAACTGGAAGGGCTCTTTTGAGATCATCTAGTCTGACCTCTCATTTTACAGATGAGGAAATTAACGTCCCAAAGAGGGAAGATGAACTTGTTTTGCTTAAGGTCACATTGTAAGTAACAAGAGCCCAGCCAGGAACCCAGGTATCTTCAGTCTAGATGCATCTTCCACCTGATCTTTTTGTCTCCTCTTGTGTTAAAGGCTATTGAGACCTGAGGAGCTGACAAACAGCAGATATTTGGAGTTTGTGAAAAAGAAAAAAAAAATGCTACTGATTGGTTAACTTCGAACCAGAAGAAATCGGTCAAAATGATTTACTTTTTGTATCTTTCTGTCTCCCTCCCCTCCCGTCTCTCTCCTTCTCCTTCTTCCTCTCTGTCTCTGTCTCTCTCTCCCCCTCCCCCTCTCTCTCCCTCCCTCTCTCCCATTCCCATCTTTCTCTTTCTCTGTTCCCCCCCTCCTTCTCACAGAGCCACTTCATGTAGAGCTCCAAGGGCAGGAGATATGCTAACAGCTCAGCACTGGCACAAATAAGAAGAGACTGAACAATCGCCATTTGGGTAGCATAGGGTTAGAACCAGTGTAATAAAAAACAACCAACTTTGAATTCCAGTGCTCTTGACATTCTTATTGATCATCATGGTGTGAAATCCAGTTTTTAACTTGAGAAACCTTTCAATGACAAGTAAAGGTTTTAGATAAAAATAGTCTTCAAGATGGAGGGGGAAGGAGGAAGGAGGGCAGGGAAGGGGAGTAGGGGGAAGGAAAATGGCCATTATCATTGGCAAGTGGGCCAACTAGAGGATGGGAATAGAATATTGCATCTTTCCCTAGAGGGCATAGCTGCATACACTGATTGATCACAACTTCCTGAAGAGTTATTTCTAACATTTAAGGAGCTGCAGAAGCTGTTTTTTTAGGACATTCCTTTACAGCAAACCCTCAAAATGATCCAGATTCTTTTGTTCTACAATTTTATTACACCAGATATCTTCAATTTCTGGACTTGGGGCCAGAGCCTTTGTTATACAGAGATTTCCCCCTGTTTATTTGTTGCAGTAGATTTGGCTGATTTGAACAGTTTCATAGTTTTTAAAATACAGTATTAATGAACTTAAAACAGGGAAATTAGGGTTTCCATGCCATCCAGCCTTAAAATATTTTGCATGCCACATTAAAGTAAGAAATTATTTTTTAAAAATTAAATATGTAAATATAACCTTGAAACACATCTCTGTAATGCTGCAGTCTTAAAAATAGGCTATTAAGGAATTCACACACGTTTTACACTGAACAGCACCTTTAAATAAGAGTTTAGTAAATGTTAATGCCACTATCTAGCCAGTTATATATAAATAAAATGGCTTAGAAAGTTTAATGAAATTTAGTATTAATTAAAATGGCTAATTAATCATGATGTAGGCTATTTAGATAATAAAAAGTTTAACTGCATTAAACAACTTTGTGTGCAAACTTCCTCATTTTCAAAACCTGCTTTTGGACCTTTAGAGAACAACAAAATGAAAATATTTCAGTTTGATTAACAGATAAGTATTAATTCTATAACTGTATCCCCAGTTTTTCATTATCCACACCCTACAATTTGGCAGAAAAAGCACTGGGATTATTGTGTCTTTAGACAATGTCTGAATGCATCCGGCGAGTCCCATTGTCTGATTTTAGGTTTTTTGATACTTTACTCACCAAAGTTACTCCCTTGTAAGTGTGCTACGTGGATAAATTGTTATTAAATTCGTTTATTTCAGGAAATTCTTTTTAAACCCACTTCATCCACATCTCTTGTTTGAATATAGATGTATCCCCAAATGAATGAGAATGTGCCAAGACAGGAACTGTTTGTCCAAGAAGGGACTCAGCTGACCGTATGGTATTGGCAAACTGAGGGGTCTGGCATGGGGTGGGGGAAGAGCTGGCCTGGGGGCAGGAATGGGCCCACGGATCCCAGCTGGGAACCCCAACGCTAGGGATGACAGAGGAGGATGCCCCCTCGCCATGCAAGAATGGGCCTGAGTTCACTGGAATACAGAGGGATGAAGAAACCCCTAGTAGCAGGTCAGCAATTGCTCGGCGACAGTTTAGGATTCTCCCTCCGGCGCAGAACAGTATCACGCGTCAGAGGTGGGACTCAAACTAAGGCCTTCGGAGTTCCGAAGACTGCTTGCCATCTACAGGGCCTAGCAGAGTACCTAGGAAGCATTTGGGAAATATTTCTTGGCGTTAGCCCTTGCAGCCATTTTGAGGACTCCAAGAACCTGCATGGGCCCGGAACTCGCGACACTAAGGACCGCCTCCCCTGCTACGTCACTGGCGGCTTTGGTCTTTCCGCTGCTTTCGCTTTCAGGTCTTCGCGCTGTGTCCTGCCTCTTCCTGCCACCGAGTAGCCAATCAACTGCCACCATCTAGGAGCCGGGCCAATGGGAACAGCCTCGTTATTGGCGTGTTACAAAAGCTGGCCCTGATTGGAGCAGGTCGCGCGGGTCTCCCAGAAGAGGCGGTGAACATCCGGGGGAGCCGGAAGGAAGTGGGGTTCTTCGGCTTCCTTCCAAGATGGCGGCAGGGAAGGAGCTCTTGAGTCCCAGGGACTTGGCTGGGGGAAACGGGCGCCGCGGGCACCTGGGTATCCCCGAGGCGGTGTTCGTGGTAAGGGGTGCGGCGGGCCGTTGATCCACCGAGGGCGGGCATGTTGCGTTCCGAGGCCTTGGAGCTGTGGGAGGCGCATTGGCGCCTGCCAGGCCTGGGGGAGCTGGTGGGGAAGGTGGGGGAGGGGAGGGCAGAGGAGGGGGAGGAAGGGAATAGGTCTTCCTTCCGCTTCTTACTCCTTACCCTCCTTTCTCCCCTTCTTACTTCTTCCGCTTTCTGCTCCTCCCCTTTCCCCTTCTTCCTTTCTCCTCTCCATCTTTCTCTATCCCCGACTCTTCCCATGTCCTCCCCTTTCTCAGTTCAGTAAACATTTATTAAGTACTTCTCTTTCCCAACTCTCCCATATACGCTTACTCTCTACCCTCCCACACACTCCCATTCAGCTGCCCTCCAGGCAGCTGCTTTTCCTCTGCATTTCTCTCCTCCTCCTCCTCCTGAACCTTAGGCTTAGGCCTGGAAAGTCAGCTTTCCTCTGAACTTCTTTCTCAAATAGAAATCCTCCTAGGTGGAGCTGGGCCTTCTGGTTTGCCCAGCTCAGTCTGTCTCCTTAGAGGTCATCTAATTCAGTCTGCTAAGGAGAAAACTGAGGCCTCCCTGCCCACGCACACGTTTTGAGGGGCGGCTAGGTGGCACAGTGAATAGAGCACCGGCCCTGGAGTGAGGAGGACCTGAGTTCAAATTCGGCCTCTGACCCTTAACACAAAAACTAGCCCTGTGGCCTTAGGCAAGTCGTTTAATCCCAATTGCCCTGCAAAAAAAAAAAAATCATTTTGTGAGTAGTATGGTTTTGACAGCTGTCAACACTCTGGGCACTAGAGCTGGGGTTCTTAGACCATTCCCTTTGGCAAGGTCTGGTGAAACCTATTGCCACCCCACTTCCCCTCCCCCATAAAGTTTTTTTTTTTTTTAAGCAATTGGGGTTAAGTAACTTGCTCAAGGTTACACAGCTAGTTATTTCTGGGTGTGGTGCTGAGTATCTGAGCCCAGATTTGATCCAGGTCATCCCGACACTGGAGCCGGTGTTCTTACTCGCTGAGCTACCTGGCCGCCGGCCTCCCCCCCCCCCCCATAAAGTTTTAAATGAATAAAATAAAATACACGGGATTAGAAAGGAAACCAATGATATTGAAATTAGCTGTCATAATACTGGGGAGGAAAGTGGTGTTGGTTTGGTTTTGAATCTCTCAGGTTAAGACCCTTGTGGATTAGACCAAAAAGCATTTAGATTGAAAATTTCCACGTGGGCTCTGGGCAGTTCTGAAGGGAAGAAGGCATCACTAATATTCTAAGCGAGGGGCCCATACCAATCAACCTATCCAATTAGTTCCTGAGGATTATTTTTCACTTACAACTAAAACAAAGTCCCAAATCTAATTGTGAAAGCTATCAGCCCTCTTCTAATGGATCCTGGAAGACTTTTCAAAGCCTGTAGGGTTTTGTCTATAAAAATGAATGGGAAGTATACTGTTAAGGATATTTCAGTCCTCTTCTGTGGGGTGGGGGAGGGCAAGCTGTGATTCCTAAAGTGAATGCCCAGAACATTGGGTTCTTCTTCTCCCACTGTGACTTCTATTGAGAGTATCAAGAAAAACTATGTAAACTGATTCTATTCAAGTATGAGCCGGGACTATTAGTATTTTAAGAGCTGTTTGACTACCAAGACACCCCTTTTCAGTGATTTGGTTGCAATTCTAATCTCCTTCCTTACTCTCCTAAAGGTTATTTTTTCCTGTCCAGTGTAAAGTAATCAGCAATTCATACCTGGTTTATTTATTCCTGCTTTTGTCTCCACTTGGTATTCAAGGTCTTGACCTTGGACCTTCCTGATCATCACAATCTCCTTCCTTCAAAATTCTCATCTACAGGTTCCTGTTTGTTGCTTAATCTAACCTGACTCATTCCTTTATTGTGTCTGACCTCCATTTCATCCCCAGTAATTTTGTTTGTACCTGTGTAAGATCCTTAAGCATTTTATTTCTTCAGTATTCTTGTCTATCTCCCATAGTGCCTATTAATGTGTTTGTCTAGACATACACTGTACTTTTCTGGGATTTCCAAACGATGCCTGACAAGTTTGACATGTTTTTCTGTTCCTCAACTCCCAACAAGAAACCTAATATAATCAAAACAAAAAACTGGTTTCTTTCCATGACTTCACATTTCCAGTTTCACATATTCCAGTTTCATCAGTTTGTGAATGAGAAAATTTGGTGACCTCATCAGCATCCGTGGGTTTAAATATCTCTATTCTGATGACTTCCAGATGGAGCCTCACGCTATCTCCTGAACTACAGCTACACATCTCTACCTGTCCTTTAATAATTTCAAAGAGGAGGTCCTGTAGGTATTTCAGATTCCGTATGTCCAAAATAGAACTCATTATCTTTTCCCCAAACCTTTTCTGAACTTCACTTTTTCTGTTGAGCGTCCCCATTTTTTTCAATCTCTGCATTATGCTGGACTCTGTACTCTTCCCAAACCACATATTGCTCATTTTGGCCCTTGTACCTCCACATTTCTCAGATCTCTTCCTTTCTCTTAACTCTCCCAGCCAGTCCCCTAATCTATGCTCTTATCCTTTCTCAGTAGGTCTGTTATAATAGTTTACTAATTGATTTCTCATCCCACCCCCCTAAACTTTCTTATTACTCCCAGCTGTCTTCCACAACCACAGGTTCTGAAGCTCATTTCCTATAGTTAAGGGATGATCATGTCTCTCTTCTGGTCGGTGCAGTTTGATGTGTTCATCTTGACCTTAGGCTCAGTCTAGGTTTAGTCCCAAACTTCCTTTCCAACCTTGTTGTATGTGATTTTCCATCTTCTGCTGTTTAGGCTGGCCACATGGCCTTTCTACTGTTGGTCGAAAAGAATGTCCATCTCTTACCTGATTGCCTTTGCACTGGTTGTCCCCCTTACCTACAATGCACTCCTTTCTCCCTTCTACCTCTTAAGAGTCCTTACCTTCAAAACTGAGCTAAAGTCCCTCTTTCTGCATGAAGCCTTTCCCAATTTCTTCAAGTACCAGGACTCTCCTGCCTCAGTTAAACCTGTATATATTTTATATGTACTCTCCTCTCCCCAGAATATAAACCCTTTGAAGGCAGGGTCTGTTTTACTTTTGTATTTTTATCTCTAGCACCTTGCCAGGCATATAGTAGGTGCTTAATAAATGCTTGTTGGTTGGTTGGTTGATTGAAGCCTAGAGAGATGAAATTATTTACCTGAAACCACACTTAGTGAGTGAGTGCTAGAGCTTGGACCCCCACACCAAATCTCACCGTAGCATGCTGTCTCAGTAGCTGGTAAGTAAATGCTTATTGGCTGATCAGAAAATGCAGGTAACTTCCAGTATATTGGCAGCTTGGGGAAGAGTCAGAAAAAGAGGCCTAACGTTGGATGACTGAAGGAAGATTGGAGCCAACCTGGCACAAGGTAGGTGCATAGGTGTAGATAAGGGAAGTTGGAAAATTGGGGCTCACTTTTTTTTTTATTATGAATCATATTAATCATCAGCAAGGATGTACAACAGTGTACAAAAAATAGTAATGCAAAGCAAAAAAGTATACAAAAGAAGAATAAAAAGGATTGGACACGAAACTGATCTAGTAATATAGGATTGTTTTTAAAACGTATAGTAAATGGAACGCGGAAGTGACAATATTGTTCTATCTCTGTCCCCTCCTAAACTTGTTTTTGTTGTGTATATTTTTTAATGTTTTCTCTTTTGAGGGAACCTCTATTACTATGCACTAAAGCCACCCTCCTTCATCTCCAACTCTCAGTGTCTGTGCATCGGCTGCATCTGAAAATGGTTGTACTTTTGTACTCTATTCCAAGATGTGGGCAGCAGCTTTAGCACCAGTCTTGCAATTGATCACTCTGTTGATCGTAATCTTATAATTTAAAAAAACTGAACAGTTTTTTGGTAGCTCTTGTTTTTGTGTCACCTGCATTTCCCATCTCCCTCCCTGTCCAAGAAAACCTTCCCTGTCAATAATTAAATTTTTTAAAAGAGGGAGAAAGGAAAAAAGGCTCTGTAAAATTAACCAGCAATATTGAAAAAGGTCTGGTGTTAATACGCAATATTCTTCAAGTTGTGGGGATGAGAAGCCTTTCAGACTTGTTTTCCTTTCCATTGTTGTCATATAAATTGGCCTCCTAGTTCTGCTCATTTCACTCTGCATCTGCACCCAAGTCTTCCCTAGTTTCTCAGGAATTCTTATTATATTCCTTTGCATTTTTATATCACAATTTATTCAGCTATTCCTCAGTTGATAAGCACCCAATTTGTTTTCAATCTTTTGCTGTAGAAAGTGTTTTAAATATCTTTGTGCAAATATATTTGGGTCCTTTCCCTCTGTCTTTGACCTCTTTGGGCTACCTACTTAGCTGTAGTGGTGCTGGGTCATTATTTAGTGGTTTTTTGGGTAGAGTTCCAAATTGCTTACCAAGAATGGTTGAAGCCAAAAATTATTTGAAGGTCTTAGTGTTGCCCTGTTGACTGTTATATAGGCTTATTGGTCTTGTTCCCTTAGTATATCACTAGTGATGTTGGCTTCTAACCCCTCTGAGCTCACCATGATCCAAGAATCAATCTAAGTGATTATTAGTCTAATTGAGAGGGTTGTTAGCCTCAGGTATGTGATTGATTTTTTTTTTGGAGGGGGAAGGTAGGGCATTTGGGGTTAAGTGACTTGCCCAAGGTCACACAGCTAGTCTTTGGTGTTAAGTGTCTGAGGCCAGATTTGAACTCAGGTCTTCCTGACTCCTGTATTCACTGCAGCACCACCTAGCTGCCCCTTGACTTTTTAAAACTATTTTGAGAACTATTACAAATATAACTGGTTTCCTTTGTAATCCTATGTATTTCAGGTTTTGCATTTAAACCCACTGTTTTGTGAAAAGACTCTAGGTTTCACTAAATTCCCTACCAAAGGGGTCTGAACCACTGACTGGGGAGGAGACTGCCTCCTTATCAGAAGTTACCTCTTCTGGGCAGGTGGAGGGTGCCTCTTAGTCTCTAACTGCCCAGTTCTGACATTCAGTCTGTTGCACTTCTTAACCATTAGGTTATCTTTCTGAAAACCCTTAGCTCTCTAAGCTACACAGATGACTGGCTTTCTGCATGATGGAAAAGCTGATTATGCAGCTTATAGATCATAAGATCCTAGATTTAGAACTGGAAGGGGCCTTAGAGGCCAGCTGACTAATTTTATAGATAAGGGAATTAAGGCACGGAGAAGGGGTCCTTGCTCTAGCTTGAAGCTAAGAACCCCAGTCTTACTGACTCCAAGCCTTATCCACCATGCCTTGATGCCTTTTGAATTATTGGTCTCCCAGCCATTTCATTGCTGATGAATGCAAGTATAAAATTTATCTTTTGATTAGTTGATTTTAGGTGTGTCTATTACCCATATATTCCATAATCAGAGGTAATTGAGAGTTGGATATACTATGCAACTTTGCTTTTGAATTTTTGGGACTGGTTTTGAAGGGGCCAAGTAAAAATTAACATATTCTTTTCTAGGGGAAAAACTGCCCTTGATTTCCTTCAGATGTGTTTGGCCCCAAGCATCTATTTGCATGCAAATGCTGTTGCTACCACCGGAGGAACTAAAGTGCTTTTGGTTCTCCTGAGACCTAAAATCTCAGAGATTGTATTTACTGGCTTGCAGAGTGTACCCATTCTGCCTCTGCAGATTACATCCACTGAGAGATGTAACCTGTGGGGCAGTCTCTGGTCTTCCCGAAGAACCCTACTTGAACCCTCAGGGGAGGTCTATAGTGGACCATGTACTCTAAAGTAATTACTAAATTGTTCTTATCCTGTTGAAACACTTGCTTAATTTATTTAGAGTTATCTCTAGTGTATGGGAATGGAGAGGCTCAAATAGATGCAAGAGATACTGTGAAGGCTTTTGCAGATGGAGGAGACTAGAGTTTCTTTTAATGAAATCAGAAGGGGGGGGAATGCCTCTTTCAGATGTGATGTTGTTGAAGTGTGCAAAAGATTTCAGAGTGTTCTGTGGGCAGATGGAAATGTGGGGCTGGAACTCTGGAGGGAAATAAGGGCTATGAAATGTAGATTTGGGCAATCATCTATGTAGTTGAGATAGGAGAGGACCAAAGGAAGAACCTTTAGAGTTTTGAGGGATGGAAAGAGATTAAAGAATGTAGTGTCTGGAAAGAGCCAGTTTACTGGTCAGCTGTGTCAGATGGCTAAAGAAAGGATGAGGGTTTGAAAAGGGCCTCTGGATTTGGTAGAGATCATTGGTGAGGACTTTTTTCTCTTTTGAAATTCTTGTCCATTATCTTAGGGAAAATCAGTTCCCATCTTAGGGCCTCCTCAGGGCCCACTCTTCTGAGTTTCTTCCATTTGTTAACCCAAAAAGTACCATAATCATGGCTGATGAGCTGGAGTAGTGCTAATGATACTCATCAAGGAAAAGACAAGCCACAGGATTGGAAGTGTAGTCTACCATGCAGAGAACTAATAGCTAGCATTTACTGGCTTGGTAGCTCAAGAAGGAACTCAAGCTATCAGCCTTGAAAATAGCACTCTGAATTCCCTTTTTAAATGGGCATTTTCCTACCTCTACTTCCTCATCAGATTCTAATGAACTATTTCTAAAGTGCCAGTATTCCAGGCACAGAAATGCTTTCTTATTCAGTCTTATTACTTGTTTGGCAACATTTCTGTTTCTTCCTATTTTGTTACTACAAATGTACAAATGCTTCCTTTATATTATAGGATAAAATATTCTTGCAATATAACTCACTAATACATTGGAAACAGATTACCTAAGATTTTAGACTCCTGTAGTCATGGGGCCTTTTTGGAAATGTTTTTAGAAATAGGTTATAAGAGACCATGAATGATTTTAAATTATTTTTGTCATTCTCAGTATTCCTCACTGAGGTCACTTCTTCCAGTCTGAGAATTGAAAAGGCAGGGATACAGACCTTTTATTTTTTTCCAAGTTAGTCTGTGAGTAAATAGAGGGCAATATGAAATCAGAGCACAAAAACTTCATTTCAATTCCTCATGTTGACCTGACAAGGTCAATTTGTGCCTTTCACCCAAATCAGTGAGAGGAGGGTGCTTAGAGGCTGTTTATATTCCAACCCTAACTATAGAGAGGAACAAGAATCCTCCCATAATACACCCAACAAATGGTCATCCTGTTTTTATTTCAAGAATTCCACTGTGTGAGGAACCTATTACCTCCTAAAATTTTTCTTCTCTGAAAGTTAAGTAGGCCTCTTTGAAGCCCTGACAGGTCACGCTGAGGGCAGGGCAAGTCCAACCTTCCTCTCTAAATACTTGCAAAACCACCCAAAGGAAACAAGAACTTGGAAACATAGCTTCCCACTAGGCTGACAGGATCCCCAAAGGAGGACACTCTGCTGGTCAGTTGAGTTATTTTGAGGTAGCAGTAGCCATTCTTTCTATCAGCCTTAAAAGGATACATGGCAGGAATTTATTTGGAGTCTGTAGAGATGATCTGGTCCAGCCTCCTCCTCTTATGAATGAAGACCAAAGACAGGAAGTGACTCCACCAAGGTCACACACATAGTAATGATGACAATAGTGGTAATAACAAGAATCCTGGGTAGGATTTCTAGAGTGCTTTAAGGTTTGCAGAGAGCTTTACAAATAGCTCGTATGATCCTCACTACAATCCTTTGAGGCAGGTGCTATTATTCCCATTTTACAGATAAGGAAATTGAGGCAGATGGGGGTGACTTGCCTAAAATGACACCACTAGAAAGTGTCTGAGGCTGGATTTGAACCCGAGTTCCTAACTCCAGGCTCAAAACACTATTAGGCACTGTACCACCTAGCTACCTAATAAGTCGTAACTGCAGCAGCAGAGAGTCACTCATGGCATGATCTCAGGGCCCTGGATGCTCATCATTTTAACGTCCTTAAAATACGAAGCTGCTATACTTCTCCTCTCAGTGGGACCTATTTTTAGTGTTGGCTTTCTTTCTTGGCTGCTATTCAAGCTATTGACCCTAAAGGAAGACCACTAAAAGACCAGGCCTTTTTTGTTTCCCCTTAGGAAATTACTGTTTAGTTCTGTCTGCCCCAAATTCAGTTTTATGAAATCTTCCCAAGTGCAAGGCTTTATATATTTGCCTTCATCACCTTCCCAAGTGGAAGACTTTTATACATATCAACTAAGTAATTAATGAAAATGCCCAACCACAATCTTTGTTTTTGTTAAATTTACAGCTAAAATGCTTTAAGCTAAAAAAAAAAAAAAACCCTTAGGCTATTTCTATTAAGGTATCATTTTTGTTGAAGAAAGCCCTATTCAAAATAAAAGCTTGAGGTTTTCCATTAAAAGAATTTAAATGTCTGATTCCGGTTCTTGATTGCAGTATAATAAAAATATCCCCATTTATTAACACATTCAATTGGAGATAGTTCTCCACCAGGTTATCAATATGAATGTCACCAAATTGAGGGAAATATGTGTTAAGTTTCAGTCAATCACATCTCTCTGACCACTGATTTTTTAAAAATTCCCCTTATCCCTGATTAATCCAAACGAGTAGGATTTTATTGTCCTTGACATAGAATAGAAGCTTGTATATCCTATTCTCCCTTGTTATAACCTTTGTTAGTATAATATTTGAAGTTTATAATCCATGACTTTTTCTCCCCTTCATTAAAGGAAGATGTAGATGCTTTTATGAAACAACCTGGGAATGAGTCTGTAGATATTGTACTCAAGAAATTGGATGAGCAGTATCAGAAGTATAAGTTTATGGAGCTTAACCTTGCTCAGAAGAAAAGAAGGTATGTTTTGAGATTTCTGAAAGTGGTTTTGAAAATCAAAGGTAGGAATATCAGAAAATATTCACCCACAGATCTCTAAGATGAAGGAATATTGGCCACCATTTTATGATCCATGACTTGAAGACTTAGAAGAGTAGTAAAACAGAGGACAGGACATTCCACAGCCTGCTTTGTTTGGGGGCTCCATTATTTCTCTTCTGTAGACATTTCTTCTACTAATGTAGATTGCGACCCCTCTATGCCTTGTCTTCCTGGGAGATTTTTCCATAGCCTCCTTTATGCATCTTATGCTTACTTGGAAGGCTCATTCTTTTCCTGTTTCATGGATATTGGTGCAGCTGTCATCCCTCATTCGATCCTTAGCTCTAGAGTATGGACAGTTACACTTGATAGCCTCTCCCATGGAGCCCTAGCAAGGACCATCCAGGGGACTGTGAACAGACCCCACACAAATCCAGAGTCAGCCACATGGATTCACTTGACCCAAAGAAAGTTGTGGCATTGACCTTTGTGGGTATTATGTTTTAGTTGAGCTCAAAATTCTCCTAGAGAAAGCCTTTGGGCAGTAATTGATGTACTTTAAGACTCCTATGTGGTTATCCCCTTAAACTGATGCTCCCTGTGTGTGACCCTCTTTCTTTTCCCTTCTTACTCCTCTGCACAGAAGTATCTCTGATTCTAACTTTTAAAAAAAGAGAAAGAGAATCACAAAATTTGGGGGAAAGGGTGGGGGATATGAGAAGAAAACGGAAAGGAGATGGATCTGGTGAGTCACACCTGTTTGGGACAAACCTGCTTCAAGGGCCTTTGTGCTATGGGCTGCTTACCTCTGCTTGACAAAAGTTTGAGACCAAAGCCCATAAAAATGCTGACTGAGCTTACAGAGTTTGTTTATAAATGTTGGTTACTTGGGTCTTCAAAACCTTGGTTTGGAGGGAGAGGGGATTTTCTTGTTTGGAAAATACTAAATTGTTATTCTTTTAAATTCACAGGCTAAAAAATCAGATTCCTGAAATCAAGCAGACATTACACATTTTGAAATATATGCAGAAGAAAAAAGTAAGTGCATTTTGGACTTTTTGGTGACTTAAGTCAGGATGCCTTGGTGGCACCTGGGCCCTGCAGGCAGATGCATTGCGGCATAGCTCTTTGCTCTCTCTTACACCCCTCTACTGCACTTTGCCAGGATCATAGAATGTTAGCCCAAGATGATCATTTAATTTAGCCCCTGCCTAAGGCTTGACTCTCCTCCCTTTCTGTGACAGGCCAGTCATACTTCCTGAGGTACTGCTTCTTCCTTAATCATGAGTTGAAGGCAGCCTTGCTGCTGCTTAGTATTCCATGCTCTCTCCCCAAAACTCCAAAGGGAGCTCCTTCAACTGATTCCACTCAAAACAAGGTAAGATTCAGTTTTACAGAAAGTGGGAGACATTTCTGTTTACTAGCGATTAAGTTTCTGAAAATGAAAAACATTGACATGTTATTCCGAAGTAGCATTGTGTTTCTTATGCTGACTAAAAATACAGGATATCCTGGAATTGTAGAAGGGGGCTTCATTTCATAGATGACAACTCATTAACGTTGCCTGGCACTGTTTCAAGTATCTCACTCTGCTGGTCATTCCCTCTTAGGATAATGTCTCATTGAAAGAAAGTACAAACATGAGACTTGAATGATCTGACTAACATTGACATACCTTGCAGCATAAAGAGCATAAAGCTCTTTTGTCACCACTGGTGCTGCCTCTGTCGGGAATATTCAGGTGCTGTAGGTCTTTCTCTTTCTGTGTCACACATGCATTGTTTCTTTAGAAGTGTGAAGCAGAAGCTTAAGTTGAACTTGTCACAGAACGAGACTTTCGGAGTCAAAATGGATCGTTGCAGCCATCTGATCAATGAGCAGGCACTTCCTGAGAGCACCTATGTGCTAGGTTACAAAAATAAAACACACACACAACCCGAGGGAGGGAGGGTACTTGAACTTGGGAGAATCAGCAAAGTCTTCAGGTGGTGATTGAGAGGTATTCTGAGAGGAGGGAGGCCATTGCAGGCAATTCAGAGGACATGTGGGAGGTGAAGTATCCTGTGAGGAACAGAGGGAAGGCTGCTTTGCTGAATGTACTGGTGGGTAAGGGGAATAGTAGATGAGGAGGCTGGAAAACCCAAAAAGGGAGCCCTGATGGCAGTCCATACAGTTGGTCAATGAGGCACCCAGCCTCTGCTTAAAGACCCTTAACAAGAAGAATCCTGCCATCTTCTGAGGCAGGTCATGCTACCTTTGGGCAACTTTTGTTTCTAAGAAGTTTGGCTTCTTTGAAATTTCCACCCCATTCTTCCTAGTTCTGCCCTCTGAGGCCAAGCATCAGGTATCCAACCCCTTTCTCTTCCATATGACATCCCTTCAGATACTTGAAGATGGCTATCCTATTCTTTCCACCGCTCTTCCCCCCAGGCTTTTTCTTCTCCAGTCTACACATCCCCATCTCCTTCACCTGTTCCTAATGTGAAATAGACAAGCCCTTCACCATCCTGGATATCCTTCTTTGTGGACTCTCCAGTTCATTGATGTTCCTGTCCTATACCGTGGTTTCCAGAATTGAACAGAGTGCAGATGAAATTAGACTGTGGGAAAAGTACACAGGAACTCTCACCTCTGGGTTCTTGGAAGCCTTTCCTCTCATTGCAGCCCAAGGGCTCATTTTGGCTGTCCTAGTCCACTGCTGGCGCATGGAATTTGAACTCTTCTAAACTCCCCAGCCTTCTTTTAGATAAGCTGCTGATTAACCATGCCTTTCCCATCTTGTACTTTTGAAGTCAGGTTTTTTTTTTTTTTTTTTTAGCCAAGTGTAAGACTTGGCATATATCCCTATTGAATTCCATCTTGTCTTATTTGCCCCAAAGTTCCAGCCTGCTGAACTCTTGGTGGATCCTGACTGTCACCCAGTGGGTTGGCCTGGCCTCCTTCCCTGCTTGATGGCATCTGCCAGTCTGATGAGCATGACTTCTGTAGAATGTGAAACAGTACAGCTCTCAGGAGCCCTTCAGTGGACCCGCCTCCCAAAGTGACATCAGATTTTCAATCTGACTGCTTCCTAAATTCATCTTCACTTTGTTTAGCTTGTCTTCCACGAGAATAGTATGAGATACTTAAATCTAGGTCAATTCTATAGCATTCCCTTGAACACCCTGTCCCAAGAAGGACAGCCAACTACCTTGCCCCAGCATGTCTTTGAGGAAGTCAGACTGACTCTGTAATCCCCACTTCTTTTTCTACATTTTTACTAACCAGCTTTTTAATGGTTATTCTGTAATTTTTCCAGGAATTTATGTCAAGCTACTGGCTTATACTTTAAAGGACTTTGTTGTCTACTCCTTTTTGAAAATGAAGCCATTTGTCTGTCTACCCTCCTGTGGTCTTCCTCCCATTCTCCAATGTCTTTCATGTGCTATATTGTAGAGCCTGGACATCCCCAATTCTTTCCGTACTGAAAACTGGTTTCTTGGGGCCAGGTGGCTTGTCTCAGAGGCCGGCCTCTCTCTTCTATTGGCTGTGAACTCCCTTTGAGCTATGATGGGTGTGCCCTTTTCCTGGTAGAAGTAGCTCTCCTTGGCTGAGAGCAGAAGCCCAATCAGACCTGGGTGGCTCTGTCTTCTCTTGTCACTTAGCACCCTTCTTTGGTACTCACCCTGCCCCCCTCCTTTTCTCCCAGTGAGTGACAGATGCCTATAACACACCTAACCAACCTATTGATCTCTCCCAAGGATACCACAAAGCCTTTGGAGACTAGATTCTTACTGGCCGATAACGTTTACTGCAAAGCTTCAGTTCCTGCTACGGATAAAGTCTGCCTGTGGTTGGGGGTAAGTTTGTGGAAGGTGTAGAACTTTCTCAGCTGATGCTTGCAATTCGTTTTGGCAAGGGGGGGTGTTGCTAACACCTGTTTTTGCATCACCTTTTTCTGGGTAACAATGGAGGCATAGAGTAAGTACCTTTTCTGAAGTCTGAGGTGGGGCCTGGGGCCTGGAGGCAGGCAGACCTGAGTTCAAGTCCAGCTGCAGACACTTTCCTGGCTGGGTGACACTGGTCCAGTCACTTCATCCCTGTCTGCCTCAGGTTCCTCATCTGTGAAATAGGGAGAATAACAGCATCTGTGTTTCTCAGCATTGTTGTGAGGATCCAATGAGATAATATTTGTAAAACACTTAGCACAGTCCCTGGAACATAATAAGTGCTATAGCAATGTTAGCTATTGATGGTGAGCAAGTCACTGAATCTCTGTTTGCCTCAGTTTCTTCATCTCTAAAATGGGAATACTAACAGTACCTCCGTCTCAGGGTAGTTGTGAGGATCAAATGAGATAACGTTTGGGAAGTGCTTCCAAGGCACAGTACCTGACACTTGATAGGCACTATAGAAATGTTAGCTGTCAGTATTATTATGCCATTAGACTAGAGGTTAGTACCCTATGGAACAGAGAGACAAAAACATTTCTGAATCGGGCATGGGTTGAGTAAAATGGCATGCCAAAGCAATTTCATTTCCCCCTTTTGTGGAGTGTGCCCCTTCTACTGCCACTTCCTAGCGAGACTTGGAGTAGTCTAAAGCCCTGCCTCAGTTTGGAAGAAAGAGGATTATGATGAGGCTTGCTATCAGGTAGAGGGAACAGAATTAGACTTCTGAGGCCAGGCCAGCTAGTTGAACCCCGTCTCATGGTGCTGCTCTATCATTTGCTTGAAGACTTCCAGTGAAGGGTCCCTCCCACCTCCCATAGCCACCCCTTCCACCTTTGGACAGCTCTGGGCATTGAGCCTACATTGCTTCTGGTTCTGTCCTCTGGGGCCAAGCAGAACGAATATAGTCCCTCTTTTCCTTAGCAGCCTTCTAAATATGTGAAGACTGCTCTTATTTGTCTCCTCAGCCTTCTCCTCCAGGCTCCAACCATGCCTCATGATCTCAAGGTCCTTCCCCATCTTGGTTGCCCTTCTCTGTACTTGTTAATCTTCCTCCTAAAATGGAATAAACGTTTGTTAAGTACATATTATGGACCAGACTCTGTGCTAAGTGCTTTACAGATAATGCTCTCATTTTATTCCACAATGGCTCTGGGAAGTAGATCCTGTTTCTGTTCCCATTTTGTAGTTGAGGAAACTGAGGCAGATTGACTTATCTGAGGCTAGACCTTGAACTTCCTGACTCCAGGCCCAGTACCCTGTCCACTGTACCACCCACCAGCTGCCTCTAGGTAATGTCTAGAACTTTAAAAAGAAGAAGAATGAATGGATGAGTAAATGAAAGCACATTTAGTAAGTGCTCACTCTGCTCAAAGCTCAGGATACCAGGCTCAGTTGACAAGGTGTGAGGGTGAACTGCCCCCCCCCCCTCCCCCTCCCGTGCCCTCCCAATGCTTTTGTGGGAGGTATACAAAGATTTCACAACGGAATCCATGAAAGGAAATACACATTGTCCTTTAAGCTCTCTGAATCACTGGCAGGGCTGAGTTGAGAATCCCTCCCTCTTAACAGGCCAATGTGATGCTTGAATATGACATTGATGAAGCTCAGGCCCTCTTGGAGAAGAACCACTGCACTGCCACCAGCAATCTGGAATCTCTTGAGGAAGACCTGGACTTCCTTCGGGATCAGTTTACCACCACAGAAGTCAGTATCCTTTGTAATTTAAGAAAGCTGAAAGATGAGTTCTTTCACAGAGCTTTGCATCCTATCCAGAGGATTTTTGAGCTGCTTCCCTTTAATATAAAGATCTTCATGCTATCTGAATTGATACTAAAATATGTTAGTAGTAGTTAGTATGGGAGTGAAACCTAATTGAACTCTACTTGCTCTTAATTGGAACGCCTAGATGTAGGTAGGAGATATCTCAGGGCAGTGGGCTCTGAAGGCATAAGTTGGTGAAAGAGGCCTGAAGGGTGTAGGAAGGGCTTTCAGGAAATGGGTTAGTCATTAGTGAACATACACAGTGTTGAGCACTGTTCTAAGTGCTGTGTACAAGAGGTAGCTTATTGGGCTTGTTTACTTAATATAGGTTTCTTCCTATCTTTGCCTTTACTTAGAATCTCCCTTGATGTAAATAATCCAAACTCACAGTGGTACAATCATGGCACTTCTTCTAGGTAACACTTTTAGCCATAAAACTCTTTATGGGAAATGTCTGAGTCCTTTTCCTGACCCAGGTAGGAGTTTAGTTTGATAAGTATTTATTAAAAGCTTCAAATGCTCATAAAATTGGAGAATCTCAGAGTCATCTAGTACAATCCTTCCCCTAAACCCAAATTCCTTCAAAATTATTCCTCCAGGTAAATCCACTGGAATTGTTGGTGACTTCTACCTGTTAATACTTGTGAATTCAGGGCTCAGCAAAACAATTCCAACTCTTGCTTCCCCATGACAGTCCTTCATGCATTTGAAGACTTTTATATACATGTACCTCCCAATTCCGAAATTGTTCTTGTCATCAAGCAAAAGATCCTTAGTTCCCTCTTCATCATCTGGGTGAACTTTAGCTTTTTAGCTTTCCTTCTAAAACAGTGTGTTGACAAGAAAGTAAAATGGACTGCAGACGACGCACCCTCCTTCCTTGAAGGTCTTTTAAGCAGAAGCTGGGCAACTATGTGTCAAGTATGTTAGGTTCGATGCAAAGGTCAAGTCACTGTGTGTTTGTAGTGTGTCCTTAGGTGACACATATTTCATGGACCTAATAAGAAAGTTGGAAGGGGGTGGCTACGTGGCATAGTGAATAGTCAGGAGGACCTGAATTCAAATCCGGCCTCAGATACTTAACACAAAAACTAGCTGTGTGACCTTGGGCAAGTCACTTAACCCCAATTGCCCTACCTTCCCCCCTCCAAAAAGCCAAAAAAAAAAAAAGGTAGCTGGGGGGGTGGGGTTTATGCTGGGATACATCTCGGGTAAGAAGAGTGATTGGAGGGGTGGCCAGGTAGCACAGCGAGTTAGAGCACCGGCTCCACTGTTGGGATGACTTGTGGATCAAATCTGGGCTCAGACACTTAGCACACAGCCAGAAACACCTGGCCATGCAACCTTGAGCAAGTTACTTAACCCCAATTGCTTTTTAAAAAAAAAAAAAAGAATGATTGAAGAGTGGAGCAGTCAGGCCTTCCCTGCTCTCAAATTTCTTGGTTGAGGCAAGGAGACCTAGCTTATTAGGGGAGGAGTGAGATAAGGTTGGCTTGCTAGATGGTATCAATTGATGGTGAGACACTAGACGCAAAGGTCCCTCCTGCATGTTGAGGCCTGAACTGCAGTGGCTGTGGAACAGGGGAGGGTATGAGCTTGAGAGACTTTGTAAAGAAGATTCTTGGGAATCTCATCTGGGTTCCACGAGAAACCTCCAAGCCCAGAAAACTATTTATATTGGAGAAATTGAGAAGGGATGTGTCTGTTGTTGAAGGAGGAAATGGCTTTAATTTTCAACCTGCTGGCATTTCGAGTGATGGTGGTCCAACTCATTGGAATATCCCGTTGGCAGCTAGAGAGAAGGCATGGAAGAACCGAGGGATGTGGTGCCAGCTGATAACCACCTTTAGTAGTCTAAAAACCAGACTGGAAGGAGTTCCTTAATGAGACTTGAGCCAGGCTTGTGAGATTATGGGCTGGTGTGTTGTGTACCTGTACCTGTGATTTCATCCAACGAGGCAGATCAGTAGCTCTTTGGCCATTCTAGAGAGTTCTAGAGAGTTGTAGGACTCACCAAGGGGCAGAAACCCATTCTCTGGGACTTAAAACTGGGTCTTTCTGTCTCTTGGGTTCAGCTCTTACTCAACCCTCTTAGGCGCAAATTGGGTTGTCTTTTTTATTAGAATGCAGATTGTGAAATATGACAGCATCAAATATCCTAAATAGTTTTGTTTTGAAGCCTTATGATCTAGTTACATTTTTTTTCAATACCTTATAAACCAATATTTGTAGAGGCCATTAGGAGTCACCAGGGAATAAACAGTCTGTGTACCATTTCTCTGGAAAGGGAGTATGGCAGTACTCATACAGACTGGAAATATTCTCAGCATACATTTTCTTTAATAACATTCTCAGATATGGCTCGGGTTTACAACTGGGATGTCAAGAGAAGAAATCGAGATGAGCCCACCAAAGCTAAAGTCTAGCCTGTCCACCCTTGATCCTGGGGCTCAGCTTTCCCAAGGGGCTTGACACACTTCAAGAGATGCAAATTTTTGACTTGGGAGAAAATGCTTTTCAAACAAAAGACACTCTAGAGTTAAACTGAAGGCAATAATGAGCACACATTTTATTTATAAAGCTAAAATCTGCTCTGCTTTTAGATTTCATGAAATTGTTCATTCAAGGTCATGCTGGGGTTGGACTCAATTATCTCCAAGGTTAGCTCTGACAGTCTGGATTTTTGGGGCATATATGAAATGCACTGTAGGTCATTTGGAGGTGCGCGCTGGAAGGGTTGCTTTTTTTTGTTGTTATTTATTGTAGGTTACCTTTGAAGAAGTGAAGTCAGTTTAGAGGTTGGGAAAATTCTTGCAGAACTGTGGTTTGGTTTAACCAGTCTACTGTAAGTTTGGTACGTCACGGATTTATTTTTTTTTTCTCATGTCAGTTTGGTTAGTTACTGGTCAATTTACTGAATGTCCTTCCTTTTTTTATGAATTGCTTTATCTGTCTTTATAAACAAGACATGGAGTATATCTGAACAATGTAGGTAGGGTTTGTTAAGGTGGCATTCATCCCCCATCTGCTGAATGCCCACTTCTCGTGCCTTTTATATCTCTTGGTTAAATCTGAGTTGAACATCCTGACAGTTCTTTCTATAAGGTCAGGGGAAACAAAATTAAATGGTGATTTCTTTCAAAGAAAGGAAGTCTTCAAGCTGTTCTGATTTTATAAAAAGCCAAAGTGACACCAACTTATAAAGGAGCTGCAGAGTTAAATTTTAATGCCTTCTTCCACTTAAAAGTAGTGAGCAATACATTTAAAATGGTTTTATACTTTTGTTTCATAATATTAAAACAATGAAATTAAACATTTGGCAAAGTGCCTCTTGAAATGTCCCTGTGTCTGTTCTGTTGATGGATTCCAAATTCTAAGAGGGGTTAGTTATTTAAAGAGGAAAAAAAAAGTCAAGATGCCAGCTTTGATTTTTACTGTTATCATCCCAAAGCTCTCAGGGCAGCAGTTTCTTAGTTTTTGATTTCACAATAACTTTTCAGAGTTATTCATTATTACCTTAATTATTTACCAGCTTGAATTCCATAAAAATTTCTAGTGTAAGATGAGGGCCAATAGGGTAACTAGGAAACAGAAGCACAGTTAGGGCTTCCCTCTTTAAAGAGAGCTGTCTTAGCCCCTTAGTATTGCTAGCTAGGCCTGCCCAGTGGGACCAAGTGAAGCCAGTCAAACCACTGACCCACATGTTGGCACGAAGAAAAGCTCCCATGTTATCCTGAGTGTTTGCTGACTGACTTGGATTGACTGTACAGGGTGCTTTGAAACCCCCTTGAAATTCTGTCACTGCTTCCTCAGACATGGCATCCAGCCTTGAAGACCAGCCCTGGTGGCTCACCGAGCTTGAAGTGTGAACTGTGTTTTAGGGGGCACCTGGGTGGCACCATAGTCACAAAAACCTGTCTCAGACACTAGCTATGTGGTCCCTGGCAAGCCAGTTCACCTGTCTGCTTCAATTTCATCATCTGTAAAATGGGGGTCATAATACTATAGCTCCTACTGCCCAAGCTATTTGTGAGGCACAAATTGTGCTTAGCACAATAAAAAGCACTAATTAAACATTAGTTCTTAGCCTTTTCATTCCTATCCTGTTGTACAGTTAGATTTATTTATTTTTTTTGTTTATATTTTTGTGTTTTGCTTTTCTTTTTAATTTTTTAAAATTTTTTTGTACAGTTAGATTTTTAAGAAGTTATTCATAACTTATATTTTTACATCAACTAGATTTTCCCCTGTATCCCCTTTCTGCCAGAGCCATTCCATATAACACATCTTTTTAAATATGAAGAATTTTTTTTAACCAAACTGATACATTGAAAAAATGGACAACGTGCAATTTTCCACAACTGGATCCCTCACCTATATAAAGGAATGGGGGAGAATTTTCTCTGAGCCAAGCTTATTCTGGGTATGTTAAAGTTTCACATATCCATAACATTCATTTTTTATCATTTTGTGGTGGTGATTTTTTCAATTTACATTGTAATCATTGTGTCAAAGGATGTAGAAAAACAGTTTGGTGTAGAAATGCATTCAGTCCAACAGGAAAACAGGAAATGGAGAGAGGAAAAGGATGGGGATGAAAGAAGGTGGTTGGTCGTAACCAGAACAAACTAAACTCAGGATTATGATTCTAAAAGGAAAGGGATGAGAACAGCAGAGTAGATTGAAAAAATAGATTTAAAAATGTCCAACGATGTGTTCTTTTCAATAAACACTTGAAACCTAATTACATGGTGAACATAAGGGCTTAAAACTTTTGCCTCAATTGAACTAAAAAAAGCAGGGGTAACAATAGTGATTTCCAGACTAGGGCAATAGCAAAAACTGACAATTAGAAGTGATAAACACGGAAACTCTATCTTGCTGAAAGCTATCAGAGACAAAACAGTTTCAATACTTAACATGTATCACATGGCATAGCATGGCAATACCAGGTGGGGAAAGTATAAAACTAGGAGGGTTTTTTTGGGTGGGTGGGAAATAGATGAGCTATTAGATGATTTTATTCACAAGACAAAAACAATCACTAATAGCAAAACTTTAAAAAGGAGATTTTACAGTAAATAGATTGAAAACTCTTGCCCAACTATAACTTCAAAAAGCCAGCAGCTTAAATGAATGTTTACAAAAATGTAAAATATCCAGATGAACAAAACAAATAAAGGATTTAAACAATTCATTTCAGAAAACATTTGAACAATCCCTAAATGCACTCCCAAAGGAAAAACTCTGGAACCAGAAGCCTTCATAAACAAATTCTATCAAACATTCAAAGAACAATTCTAGTATCACAGTAACTATTTGAGAAAATAGCTAAAGAAGGGATCTTGCCACATTTTTCTATGATACTCAAACCCAGAGTTGGAAAAAGGAAAACCAAATCAATCTGCTTAGTGAACTTTGATGTAAACATTTTACATAAAATATCACAAAGACTACACATACACACATGTGCTTGAATTTATGCCATGTATAGTCAGAGCTTATTAGGAAAACAATTGACTATTTTAACAAGAACACTAAAAATCAGGATTATATCAGGAGATGCAGAAAAGGCTTTTGGAAAAATGCAGTTCCTTTTTCTGTTCAAAAAACACTAGAAAATGAGAATAAATGGACCATTCCTTAACAAGGTAGATAGTACATATATGTAAAACCAAGATGTAGCATCATGTATAATAGAGATAAACTGATCCTTGCCAGTAAAATTGGCCATGAAACAAGGCTGTGCATTGTCCTTACTTCTGTTTGTTATAGTACCAGAAATACTAACTGTAGGGGCGGCTAGGTGGCACAGTGAATAGAGCAACCGGCCCTGGAGTCAGGAGAACCTGAGTTCAAATCTAACTTCAGACACACACAAAACTAGCTGTGTGACCTTGGGCAAGTCACTTAACCTCGATTGCCTTCCAAAAAGCAAAAAAAAAACCCCAGAAATACTAACTGTAGCAGTAAGACCAAAACAAAATTTAGAGAATAAACATTGGCAAAGAAGAAAAAATTCTTACTTTTGGCGATGATGTGAGGTAGGTACTTAGAGAACCCCTAGGAGGTATAAAATACCCATGAAGATACACACAGGAAATATATGAATACAACTGAAAAGTTCTAGAAGTAAAGACAGACAAATAATTGGAGGATAATTAATCGTTCATGGATAGACCCAGTCGGTATATAACAACCCCTAAATGAATTTATTTAGTACCATATCAATCAAGCTACCACTTAGCACAGTGCTTGGCACATAGTAGGTATTTCTTATTTGTAGGACTAGAAGATGATCATCAAATTCATTTGGAGGAACAAAAGGTCAAGAATCTCAAGGAGGATAATGAAAAAAGTGGAAGAGTCTAGCAGTATTAGATGTCAAACTGTATTACAAAGCAGTGATTATTAAAACAGTTTGGTTTAAGAGGGTGAGATGTCAACCCGTGGAGTAGATAAGAGGTACCCAATATACAAAATAAGCAAACATAGTAGCCTACTATTCATTAAACCCAAAGACCCCAGCTCTTGGCATAAATACTCACTATTTGGTGAAAACTGGGAAAACCAGACAGAAATCTGAGAGAAATTAGGTTTGTGTCAATATCTCACACTATGTATGAAGATAAACATGGATATATCACCTATATATAAAAGATATATCATAAACAAATTAGAGGAACAAGTAAATTATCTTTCAGATTTATTGGATGTCAGAAGAGTTAATGACCAAACAAAGGCTAGAGAGAATCAAAGAAGATAGAATGGACAGTTCTGATTACTTAAAATTAAAAATTTTGTACAACAAACAAATTCAACATAGCTAAGTTTAGAAGGGAAGTTCCAAGGGGGCAAAAAAAAAAAACCCTTTGCAGCAGATTTGTCTGATAAAGATCCCATTTGCATGACATAATGAATGGATTCAAGTTTATAAAAATGTCATTGCTCAATTGATAAGTGATAAATGGATATGAGTAGATGAACAGGCTGTTCTCAAGGAAAGAAACACAAGCTATAAAACCATATTTTAAAATATTCTAATTTGCTAATAATTAAGAGAAATACAAAATAAAGCAACTGAGGTTGTGCCTCATGCTAAATCAGATTGGCAAATGACTATTGCCAGAACTGCAGGAAAGGAGACACGTTGATGCCCTGTGGGTGGAGCTGTGAATTGGTCTGGGGATCCTGGAAAGCCATTTGGAACTGTCCCAGAAGGTACTAAATGCTCTTTGACCCAATAATACCATTACTAAGCCTATATCCTAAATGAATCACAGAAAGAGAAAAAGGTATGTATGTAATAAAAATATTGACTAACCAGAGGAGTCTTATATCCCCATTCTCCTAAAACTATCTCCTGTTACATAGCTCAGGTACACTTAAGATTTAAAATACATCCATGGCTGCTGAAACTCTGGCAAGCTTGCTTATGCAGCATAGTTATAATTCTCTCCTTCCTTAGTAGACTTCTTTGGTTAATTTTTAGAAACCCTCCTTTTGCTACTGGTCCATGTTCCCTGACCCCATTACCCCACCAGACAGCTGCCATGGCCAGCCCTTTGTCTGAAAACATTTTGTAAACTGGGGCCCAAAGTGGGAATTGGCAGAGCAAAATAAAGTATGAATATAATGATTAAATACTCATAGATTCAAACTTAGGTCTTCCCAACTCCAAGTCTAGGGCTCTATCTACTGTACCACCCAACTGCCTACATATTATGGGAATATAGTGGTAGTAAAGTGATAACCTAGTTGAAATTATCAAGGAAAACTGCCCTGATGTTCTAGAACCAGAGGGCAAAATAGGAATTGAAAGAATTCACTGTTCACCTTCTGAAAGAGATACCAAAATGAATACTCTCAGGAATATTATAGACAAATCCCAGAGCTCCCAGATCAAGGAGAAAATATTGCAAGAAGCTAGAAAGAAATAATTCAAGTATGGTAGAGCCATAGTCAGGATAACACAAGATTTAGCAGCTTCTACCTTAAAAGGATCAGAGGGCTTGTAATATGTTATTTTGGAGGGCAAAGGAGCTAGGATTAAAACCAAGAATCACCCACCCAGAAAAAGCAGAATAATCCTTCAGGGGAAAACATGGAAATGCAATGAAATAAAAACCTTTTAAGCATTCTTGATGAAAAGACCAGAATTGAATAGAAAATTTGACTTTCAAATACAAGACTCAAGAGAAGCATAAAAAGTTAAACAGGAAAGAGAAATCATAAGGGACTTAATAAGGTTTAATTGTTTACATTCATACATGGAAAGATGATACTTGTAGCTCATAAGAACTTTCTCGTTATTAGGGCAGATAAAAGGGATATAGATATAGGTCACAGGTGTGAGTTGATTATGAAGGAATGAGAGGAACATACTGGAAGAAAGGGAAAGGAAGAGGTAGAATGGGGTAAATTATCTCGAATAAAAGAGGCAAGAAAAAGCTTTTACAGTGGAGGGGAAGGGGAATGGGTGAACCTTATTCTCATTACAATTGGCTCAAAGAGGGAATAACATACACATTCAATTGGGTATAGAAATCTATCTTACTTATCCTACAGGGAAGTAGGAAGGGAAGGGGATAAGAGAAGGGGGGAGGTGATAGAAGGGAGGGTAGATTGTGGGAGGGGCTAGTCAGAAGCAAAACACTTGAGGAGAGATGGTGAAAGGAGAGAGAATAGAATAGGGGGGGAGATTTCTCAAACATAGAGAACTGAGTCAAATTTATAAAAATAAGAGCCATTTCCCAGTTGATAAGTGATCAAAAGATATGAACAGTTCTTAGATGAAGTAACCAACAGCTATCTATAGCCATATGAAAAAAATGCTCTAACTCACTATCGATTGAGCAATGCAAATAAAAACAAATCTGAGGTACTACATATTTATTAAATTGGCTAATAGGACAGAAAAGGGAACTGATATATGTTGGATGGCATGTGGAAAAAGTGGGGCATTGATGCATTGTAGATGGAGTTGTGATTCAACCATTCTGGAGAGGAATTTGGAACTATGACCAAAGGATTATAAAACCATAAAACCCTTTGACCTAGCAATACTAGGTCTATATCCAAAAAGAGATAAAAAAGGAAAGGGACCTATATGTACAAAAATATTTATAGCAGCTCTTTTCTGGGGGTAAAAAATTAGAAATTGAAGGGATGCCCATCAATTGGGGAATGGCTGAACAAGTTGTGGTATGTGATTGTGATGGACTACTGTGATATAAGAAATGATGATCAGGATGCTCTCAGAAAAACCTGGAAAGACTTGCAAGTGCTAGTGCAAAGTGACATGTACGTGTACAAAGTAACATCAGTATTGTAAGATGACCATCTGTGAATGACTTAGCTATTTTCAGCAATACAATGATACAAGACAACTCTGAAGGACTTAGGATGAAAAATGCTCTCCATCCCCAGAGAAAGCACTGATGGTGTCTGAATACAGATATGTTTTTTACTTTATTTTTCTCGAGGGGTTTTTCCTTGTCTATGTTTTCGTTCACAATATGACTATTATGGCTATGGTTTTTTTTTTCTATAAATTAATAATTTATTTTTAGCTTTCAACATTCACATCCATAAGTTTTAAATTTTCTCCACCTCTCTCCCCTCCTTCCTCCCTGAATGGAATAAAAGTGAAAACTTCTCAGGTAACATTCCAGAAATCTGAACAGAATTGTAATAAAGTACCAAAGTCCTGGGCTGTGTGCCTGGGACCCTTGCCTTACTTCCCTGGTCATAAGTTGAAGTTTTTGCTAAGCTTAGCTAAGCGTGGGAGGGGAAGCACAGACCCTGCAAATTTAACCACAGGCCCAAATGTCCCAGACTTGTTTCCACTGACCACCATCTGACCTGTACAAATATAAAACTGGAAATCCTGTTGTGGAACTCCGGGCAGTTCACCATGTCCTAAAGTCCCCATGATTCATAAAATATTGCCTGCTTTCATATCTATATTGATATTGTTGGAACATTTATCTTCTGTTTTCATATCTAAGTTGATGCTGATAACATATTTTGTCTGTTTTCATGTCCACTAGACATGTACCTTCTGCTTTTTCATATTACTGACATTTCATCTGCAAATGCCAGCAGATTTTTGTAGTTAAGATTGTGCAGTTCCTAATTAATGGGAACAGGACAGGACAAAGGGGTGGGGAGAAGGGGTGGTCTTTTGGGCATATAACCAAGCTTTGCATTTTGTATTTTGCCTCTCCTGCTAGACTGCCTCTAGTAGCAAGACCACCCTTCTTGCAAGAAGAAATAATTAAATGAATCCTTTCTGTCTCTACTTGGAGATATCTCTGCTCATTTTATTTTGGGCCAAGGTCATTCTTGTCCCACACACTCCCCAAGACGGCATGAAATCTGATATAGGCTCTACATATACATTCTTATTAAACATATATTCACATTAGTCATGTTTTATAAAAGAATTAGAACAAATGGGAGAAACCATGAGAAAGAAAAAAAAACAAAACAACAACAACAATAACAAAAAAGAGCATTCAGACTCCATAGTTCTTTCTCTGGATGTGGATGGCATCTTCCATCATGAGTCCTTTGTTTTAGATCCTTGCATTGCTGAGAAGAGCTAAGTCTATCCAAGTCGGTCACACACACTGTAGCTGTAACTGTGTACATGTTCTCCTGGTTCTGCTCACTTCACTCAGTATTAGTTCATATAAGTCTTTCCAGGTTTTTCTGAAGTTTGCCTGCTCATCATTTTTTTTTTTTTGCTTTTTGGAGGGCAATTGGGATTAAGTGACTTGCCCGAGGTCACATGGCTAGTTTTGTGTTAAGTGTCTGAGGCCAGATTTGAACTCAGGTCCTCCTGATTCCAGGGCTAGTGCTCTATTCACTGTGCCACCTAGCCGCCCCACTGCTCATCATTTCTTATAGCACAATAGTATTCCATTATATGCATATACCATAACTTGTTTAGCCATTCCCCAATTGATGGGCATCCCCTCAATTTCCAGTTCTTGGCTGAAGGGAGCCAAAACATCTGATCCAGGAATTAGGTTGGTCCTAGATAAGTTTGCTCCGGGTTCTCACTATGGCCAGTCTAAAGTAACTGGTCTTGGTTTTTTCCCTTGAGAAGAGGCCATTATCAGAACCTTTCTGATGTCCTGTGATCCAGGGAGGTACCCTGTTCTGGGATTATTGCCAGAAGATGTTTGCTGCCTTTTATACATTTTTAGATAATATACTATGGGACCTGGTTATCTTCAAAACCTAGTGGTCGACATCATTACTTTACCGAACAAAGAGTATCAAGAAAACCAAGTGACCTACAATTACCTTCTTTGTTTCACTTCTCTATAAAAACCTTTCTCATGGTATCAATAAACGGATTGCTTGACAATCATGCCTGGACCACGTTTACACTTCACACTTTCTTCGGCTAGTGTGTCAGTTTAGAGCTGACTTAAGAAACCACTCAAGTTATCTCTACAATTGGCACCTGGAATAGGGACCTGAAAGAAGATACAAAGAAAGGGGCTTCCTTGGAACTCCGGAGAAAAGAAACCCTCACAGAAGAGGTACCTCAGCAGCCTCAGCCTTGTGGTAAGAGGTTAAGGAAGCTATAGTTCTCCTTGTGATTTAGCGGTTTTAGGGCTAAATATGGACTGGGCCCTCTAGGGAAAAGCTTTTACAGTTTTAAGACTGAGTCACCAGGCTTAGTGGTAGATGAGGGACTAGAAACATTAAGATAAGGACCCAGTCTTGGTAAAAAAAACAAACAAAAAAAACTGTCAGGTGAAAATGGGACAGGTACAAAGTGAAAGTAGAATATTATCTAAGACTGTTAAAAAGAATAGCAAAAGAAAATTGGGAACCAGCCAAGAGACAGAGGAGTGAGAGATTTATGGAGGAAGGTCTCTAGCATTTCACCATTTCTGCCTTTTTTCTATGGAATATATTGATATGTTTAACATCAGAAAGGAAAGTGCCAAAGGAGGCTTGAAACATTCAGTGTAATGCAGCTGTCTCTATTAGAAACAGATAAAAACAAAAGTATCAAGTAAGTCTTTCCTGACCTGGAGTTCCAAGTAACTGTTTTAATGTTTTCAGGAGATCTACTATTTCTGTAAGCTTTTGGATCCATTCTGTTGTTTTCTGTATCTGTTCTGCTTTGTTTTTGTGTCTTTGTGTGAATGAGTGTGTGAGAGTAATTTGTCATTCTATAAGATTTAATATGCAGCTGGATTGCAGAACATTCCATGAAATGTTGTTATCTATTTCACTCCCCTCTCTCCCTTCTTTCTCACCAGAAAATGAACAAAGTATTTTATTATTTTACAGATTATAAAATGGTTATGGTAAGTTGAAGGGTGTAGGAACAGTGTCAGGTTAGAATTAGAAAGAAATAAGGTATATGTGATTTTAAATGGGGCTTTAATCAAAGTCCAGCAAAAAAAAAAAAAGATGACAGTAGGAAAAGCAATAAAGTTTAAGCATGTAGCAAAGAGAGAAGCTGGGTAGAAAGTTTAAGATAGGTATAAATTGGGGCAGCTATGTGGTGCAGTGAATAGAGCACCAGCCCTGGAGTTAGGAGTACCTGAGTTCAAATCTGGCCTCACACACTTAACACAAAAACTAGCCCTGTGACCTTGGGAAAGTCACTTAACCCCCATTGCCCTCCAAAAAGCAAAAGCAAAAAAAAAGATAGGTATAAATTATTTGCATGAAAGATGTGAATAGATGAGGTGGCTAGGTGGCGCAGTGAGTAAAGCACTGGCCCCGGAGTCAGGAGGGCCCGGGTTTGGTTCCGGCCTCAGACACTTAACACCCACACAAAAAAACTAGCCATGTAATCTTGGGCAAGTTACTTAACCCCAATTGCCCTCCAAAAAGGAAAAAAAAAGATGTGAACAGAAGTGTTAACATTTTTAAAAGCTTCATGATCTCTTTCTCTCACTCAACTCTGGACAAGTTGGGTGCCAACAAGGAGATGAGATAAGGGACTTTTTCCTTCAGATCTAAGAGGAAAACAGATGAACATTTGGGAATACAACTGTAGGTCAATAAAATTCACGTGAAAGGTAAAAAGTGTCACTCCTAACTTGATGCTAAGGTAAGTCAGAATTTATCATACTAATTGGCATTTAGGCATATTGGAATATTGACAAGATCTGATAAAGAAACATTTAAAAGGTGAAAGCTTCAAGCTCCCCAGTTTCGGGGAAGTGGGACAAGGCATGCCTCTGGGATTTTTCCAGAATCCCAATCCCTCTAACTGGCGAGTTGAAAGCTTTTAAGAAATTTTTAGGAATAAACATAACACTGAAGTACAAGTTAAAATTAGCTGAAAACATTTTACAAAATTTATTAAAGTCTATCTTCCTAGATCAGATTAAAAGAGAGAGTGCTGTAGAAATAATAAGGAATTTAAGTTACCCTCCCAATCTGACTAAAGGGAGAAAGCATAATAAATCTATCAAGGACCCCGCTAGCAACAGCCCTGAGGCACCCTGAAGCCCACACATTTTTTAGACAAGCAGATGAACCTCTCCATTCAAATTCCTAAATCCACAATCAGACTCTGCAGCTGTAAGGAGAGGAGAAAAATCTGCACTTAATAAGCCCGATTTTTTTTTTTAAAGCAATTGGGGTTAAGTAACTTGCTCAAGGTTACACGGCCAATTATTTCTGGGTGTGTTGCTAAGTATCTGAGCCCGGATTTGATCCCTAGATCATCCCAACACTGGGGCCACCCACTGGGGCCAGGCTGAGCCACCTGGCCACCCCTCAATTTTTTATTAATAGTTTTTGCAAGTGATGATTTGGAAATGCATTTAATGTCATGATGTCATTGTATTGTTGTGGTCTTTTTAAATTGTAGGAAAATTCTATTATATAGTGAAAATTTGTAAGCCAGACAGTGTTAGATAAAGTAAGTTTTTAATCTGAATCATGTTGAAACTAAAAGATAGAGGAAAGAAGTTGTTTAAAAACAGTTATGTCACTTACATCTTATAATGTTTATATATGCCATATAGAAAATCAGGTATTTATTTACACCTCTACCTGAAGTTTGGTTATTAGTTATTTGGAACTTGTAGGATTGCTAATTGAGTTATTTTATTGTTTTAATGATAAAAACTTAAAATTGTCCATTGATTAATGTATGTAGATAGGAGGACACTGGGTGAAAACTTTTTCTTTTTATTAATTCTGCCCATTCAGAACATTCTTCCTCCATGTGTGAGAGTTAGCAAAGCAGGGGTATAAGCATTAGCCCAGCCCTTCCCTCTAGTCTCTTCTGCTTAGAATCCATATCACTCTTACTTATGTTATAAAACAGCCAAAAGCTTATGGAAACTATCTTTAGAGGCAAGGACATTCAGCCTGAGAAAGGAACTTGTTTTAATTGTAACTTGCTAAGAAAGTTGCAAAATATTAAAAAGATTTCTAACAATTTGGCTTTTATGCCAGGAAAAGTTAAATTTAGATAGAAAAATGTTAAATGAAATTCTTTATGTAGGAGAAACCTAGTAAAACTTTATTGTTTATTACAGCTCCATGGGAATAAAATGTTTAATTGTAATTGGCTGTGAGACATGATTTGGCGAAAGAAAAATAATTTTTAACTACTTAAGGCTCACCTTAAGAAGATTCTAATATCAATAGCTTTTAAAAGTACTGTGATCAGATTCATTTACTATACCTTTTTTGACTAAAACACTTTTAATAGCTAAAGAATTCTGCAAATCAACTAGAAAATTAGTATGTTAATAATACTTTGGGGATTTATGTTACTTAAAGACATTTGCTATACCTTTTTGACTAAAATACTTTGTGATATTTAAAGAATTCCACAATTATCTAGGAATTCAGTTTTTTATCATACTTTGGGAATTTATGTTACTTGAGAAAATTTTTATACCAATTTAGTCTTAATAATCTTGATTTTAAAAGTTTGTTTTGCTCTAAAGTATACACAGAGCTATTAGGTTATAAAGTTTTAACTAATTTTTTTTTCTTTTCTCTCACAAAAGTTTGATGATCATTTATAATTCTTAAAACTAGAAATATAGCCTACTACATTGATTCTAATAATTATAAAATTGTTATTACTCACTTTACTCCTGCTTAAAATACAAAGCTTTTAGCTATGATATTACTGTTAAATGATTTTTTCTTTTCCCTTTAAAATTGAGTCAGATAGCAAATATTCAGTGTACATATGCCAACATATTTGATATTGCTAAACTTAAACACACTTAAAATACAGATCTTTTTAACCTTTTTCATAAATTACAAACTCTAATAAGATAGAGGCCACTAGCTATATTGCAGTTCATTCTTCACTTCCTAGGCCTCTTTATCTAAATAATGCGACTATTAATCAGAAGTTCAAGTTCTTCCAACTTTTTTCCCCAAATATTCATAGAACTACATTATCTTACTCTTATAATTCCATGTTACTAGGGAACAAGCAAGACAGATCATTAAAAACTGCCCTCATTATGTTATCTATAGTATTCCTCCAGCTTCCCTTCAGACTGGGGAAGCAGTAAAATAAAATGTAATTAACCAGATGTTACAGTTTTTTGCTTCTATGGATGTTCTAAAACCATTGAAAACTGATTATACTCTCATTTCAATCCTTTTTGATCATTTTAAAAATAAAATTAATTACTGGCATAACCCTTAAAATTGCACTGGTCAAGCTATACTTGACAGACAAAATAAAGATCTGAAGTCCAGCTTTTAAAACTATCCATTCTAGTTCAGACTTATCATGCTGTACTTAATTAATGTTACTCCTTTTCATTCTACGCAAACTGGCATAGCTATTACTCAGACTTGACATTCTATCTCCTACCCCCAGCTTTTATATAAGTAAAACCTATTTATAAAAAATAAAAAGGAAGGATTTGGACCAATACACCACAAAGGCAATTAGCTACTGCCTTATACACCTTAAGATTTTTTAAGCATCACTAAAAATGAGTATACACCAGCAGAAGAACAGTTTGAAAAGGAACACACTCCCTGTGGAGAATTTCTCCAAAAAAAGAACTGGGTAGGACCTGACCCTTAACTATGGCAGGAGCGAGGCTCTGTTCTTTTTATCAGATGCTGCTGTGAGAATGCAATGTCCGAGAGTGTTCCATGACCCACCTTGCAAATGCAGAGAATTCAGAGAAAAAGGATCGGGAGACCCCTTGCACAAAAACAACCCAAGAAGAAGTGACAGCATCTCACATTTTCACAAGATAATACTACCCTCCAGTGGACTATTACCTGCTTAACTTACCCTTACACAACATATTAGTGGAACCACTCTCTTTAGAAAAAAGTGATTTCTAGACTTTTAATCTGGGACTAATTGCCAAAGCTTCCCCTTTAATATCATCAACCATGTCTTCTATTTCCTTACTGAGTGAAATACAAACTGCTAAATTTGTGAATAATTGGTGAAGGATGTTAGCTTGAAACTCATGTAATTATGGACACACTTATCCCTATGTATGGAATATTACTTGTATTAATTGTGCTCTTACTGTATATTTTTTTTGCCTTTTCCAACTAATTTTAACTCATATTTGCCATCTACATCAGGGGATATACAGTATATAAAATATCTGATTTTTTAAAAAGGGGAGATAAGGTCTTGTAATTGTCAGATTTATTGTTAGACTTACTATTCTTGTCATTTTTCTTGTTCCAAGATTCACTGCCCTATTATTGCACTGTTATTGATAATTTCAACCACTGGGGGTCTACAACTTCTCTGCTTAGAAAAATCCAAAAAACTGCACAATATGTTAGTGAACTTTCATAAAATGGTTCTATAGCCTTTAAGACACTACATGATAGGGGCGGCCAGGTGGCACAGTGAGTAAGAGTGCCCACCCCAGCTTCAGGAGACCTGGGATCGGTTCTGGCCTCAGATACTCGGCACCCACACAAAAATAACTGGCTGTGTAACCTTGAACAAGTTACTTAACCCCGATTGCTTTAAAAAAAAAAAAAAAAAAGACGAGACACAGAGGCAGGCCCAGAAGGCGCAGACGCAGAGGCAGGCCTAGAAGGGGCCTGGTCAACTTGGAGGGCAAGTCGTCCCACCAAACACAAGGGCCACTACCAGGCCTATCACCAAAGGGCTAGGATTGGAAAGAGCAAGGTAAGAAGCAAATATAGGGGCCCCTGTCCCGGACAGCAAATACTCCTGGGGCTACCACTTCATAGCCCAGAAATTAAAAAAAAGCCCCTATCAGGACCTCCAAAGACCAGGATGACAGAGTGAACACTGGTGTGATAGTAATGGAATGTGGAGATTCCCCTGTATTGGGCTTGGTTTTCAAATTGATTGTGTTAAAACCCAGAGCTTGTTAATCCCACCTGTGGGATGGACTTGTTGATGTGAAAAGAAAGTCCTGAACTGGGAGGAGCTGGTGACGTAGATTTGGAGAGACAAGAGAGAGGCAGAAGGACTTTTTGGAAGCAGCACCTCGTGGAGGCAGAGAGAGAGACTGAGAAGGATTGCTGAGGGCCACTTTGAATTGCCCTGGACTTTTGAGACCTGCCCCCTGAGCTGCCAAGGACTGAGGAGACATGGCTGTTTTGCTGGTACTTTGTCTGTCTGTTTTGATGTTGTTTTGCCAGATTTGTCCACTGGTGAAAGACAGTCCTTTTGTTGAAGAAGTCCTGGAACCTGGCTATTCGCTAAGAAGCCCTGAGACTGTCCTGCAGACAGAAAGTGAATACTGTCCACTGGTGAAGGACAGTGCTGTTGTTGCAGGGGTCT
>NW_027187282.1:2550802-2587109 GCF_028583685.1 Petaurus breviceps papuanus | reverse complement strand
GAGACTGTCCTGCAGACAGAATGAATACTGTCCACTGGTGAAGGACAGTGCTGTTGTTGCAGGGGTCTGGAGATTGTCCTGCAGACAGAATGAATACTGTCCACTGGTGAAGGACAGTGCTGTTGTTTCAGGGGTCTGGGAACCTTTCTGTTGGTTCAGAAGCCCTGAAGAAGGATTTTCTTGTTGTATGTTTACAGAAATCCTGGGACAGGGCTTTGCCAGTGTTTTCAGGGGTTCTAGGACTGTTCTACAGACAGAGGATGAAGGGACTAGCAACGTATCTTGTGGCCTTGCTAAGCCTTGTCTCCCCAGGAACTAAGATTACTGAGAACTTGCCTCATGTCAAGATGAAGAAAAGACCTCCATTTGGGTATTAAGTGCTCAGCTTAAACTTGATGTAACTCTGGGGTAGATTCAATTGTGATCCAGGGGTGGGGAACTTTTGACCTTTGTGTTCTGTGGTTGAACAAATGAATGTAGTTTACTTATGTTTGGAAACTAATCTCCATTTGAGAAGAGGGGCTTTGTGATGGACTAAATGAAGGTACAGCCTAGGGGTGGAGAGGTATTTAGAACCAGGAATTTGTAATTGATTGAATGATTGGAAGGTCCTGGGGTGGGGTAGTACTGGGAGATTATTTAATCACACTTAGTAAATGCTGTATTTTGAATGATGTCATGTTTTGACCTTCTCTGTTCTTGGTTTGTCACTGAATAAAATGGAGAGCACCTATGCTGGTATTTTGAACCTTGGGAAGTTGCCTTTCCTTGGTGTTACAGTACAACTGGCTGCTCCAGTCCCCCGCCTCTGACCCTGAAAACATAGTAACTCTTGCCCCAGGGCAAAACCTCTACAGTAAAGGCTTGGGATCCCTAGAGAAAGGGCGTGGCTAGGGCCCTGCCTCAAAATGGGTAGTAAGCAGACTACAAAGACAAAGACTCTGGAATCCTACTATCCTCAGAGGGAGGAACCAACCTCAGAGGGAGACAATGTGGACTCCACACCCACAGCTAAAACATCAACAGGGAATGGGTCCCAAGCACAGAAGGCTCTCCTAGATGAGATCAAAAGGAACTTTGAAAACAAAATGAGAGAGATAGAAGACAAAATGAATAATTCTCTCAAAACCAAAACAGCAGAATTAGAAAAACATTATAATGAAGAAAACATCTCTCTAAAAAGAAAAGTGTATGATATGGAAAAAGAGCTTCAAAAATTAACCAAAGAAAATGATTTGCTAAAAACTCGAATCAACCAAATTGAAACAAATAACTCTATGAGGAACCAAGAACTCGTCAAACAAAACAACAAGAATGAAGAATTAGAAAAAGAGGTAAAATACCTCAATGGAAAAATAACTGACCTGGAAAACAGATCCAGGAGAGATAATCTGAGAATCATAGGCCTACCAGAAAATCATAATGAAAAAATGAGCCTGGACAACATTCTCCAAGAGCTCATTAAGGAAAACTGCCCTGAAATACTAGAACCTGAGGGTAAAATAGAAATTGAGAGAATCCACCGGACACCTGCTGAAAGAGATCCCAAACTGAAAAGTCCTCAAAATGTTGTGGCCAAACTCCAGAACTGCCAGATGAAAGAGAAGATACTTCAAGTGGCCAGAAAGAAACAATTCAAATATCGAGGGTCCACAGTGAGGATAGCACAGGATTTGGCAGCCTCTATACTGAAAGATCAGAGGCAGTGGAATACAATTTTCTGGAAGGCAAAAGAGCTTGGGTTACAACCAAGGATCACTTACCCAGCGAGACTGAGCATATTCTTCCAGGCAAAGAGATGGTCATTCAACGATATAACAGAGTTCCAGACCTTCTTGATAAAAAAGCCAGAACTCAATGGAAAATTCAACCTCTAATTACAAGATGCAACAGTGACATAGAAAGGTAAACAAGGAAAACACACACACACCCTGCTATTTGATAAGAGCAAACTGGTTATAGACAAGTAGAGGGTATGAGTATAAAATACCCAAAATGAAAATTTAAAAAAATCTTATTAAGGGCTACAAAGGGACTGCAATGGAAGAAAGGGAATGAACGAAGTGGAAAAGAGTAAATTATGCCACACAAAAAGGCATAAAAACAGTATAGTAGAGGAAAAGAAGGGAGGGAGATGAGAATCGCATGAGCTTTTCCCTCATTGGTTCTGGTGCAAGGAGGGAATAACCACCAGTTAAGCATAGGACTCTATGGAGAAGAAATGCAAAAAGTATCATTTTAGAGGGAAAGAGGGGAGGGAGAGGAGCTTTGCATGAGATTTGTTCCTGTCACTCTTGGTGCAAAGAAGAAATAACATATTTCATTAAGTATAAAAAATATCCTACAGGAAGCAGGAGGGGGAAAGGGCTACAAAAGAGGAGGGGTGGTTAGTAGGGAGGGAAGAAGTAAGGGGAAAGGGGAGGAAAAGGGAGGGGGGCTGATAAGGGAATACTGAGGGAGGTGGTGGTCAAAAGGAAAACTATTAAGGGGGGGAAAGGAGAAGGGGGGATAAATATGAACATTAACAGGGGAGGGAATAGGATGGAGGGAAAGAAACAGATAACAATCATAACTGTAAATGTGAATGAAATGAACTCTGCCATAAAATGGAGACGGATAGCAGAATGGATTAGAAATCATAATCCTACAATACGCTGTTTACAAGAAACACATCTGAAACAGAGGGATATACACAGGGTAAAGGTAAAAGGCTGGAGTAAAATATATCATGCCTCAGCTAAAGTAAAAAAAGCGGGGGTAGCAATCCTTATCTCAGATAAAGCAAAAGCAAAAATTGACCTAATTAAAAGAGATAAAGAAGGAAACTATATCCTGTTAAAAGGCACCATCGAGAATGAAGCAATATCATTGCTTAACATATATGCACCAAGTGGTATAGCATCCAAGTTCCTAGAGGAGAAGGTAGAGGAATTAGAGGAAGAAATGGATAGCAGGACTATACTAGTAGGAGACCTTGATCTCCCCCTCTCTGAACTTGATGAATCTAACTTCAAGATGAACAGGAGAGAAGTTAGGGAGGTGAACGGGATTTTGGAGAGGATGGGTATGATGGATCTCTGGAGAAAACTGAATGGGGATAAAAAGGAATATACTTTCTTCTCAGTGGTTCATGGCACATACTCAAAAATTGACCACATTCTAGGACATAAAAACCTCACAATTCTATGCAGTAAGGCAGAAATATTAAATGCATCCTTCTCAGATCATGATGCAATAAAAATTATATGCAATAAAGGGCCATGGAAAGACAGACTAAAAACTAATTGGAAATTAAACAATTTAATCCTAAAGAATGAATGGGTCAAACAAGAAATTATAGAAACAATCAATAATTTCATTCAGGAGAATGATAATAATGTGACAACATACCAAAATTTGTGGGATGCATTAAAGGCAGTTCTTAGGGGAAGTTTTATATCCCTGAGTGCATACATGACTAAATTAGAGAAAAGGGAGGTCAAAGAATTGGGCATGCAATTGAAAAACCTAGAAAAAGAACACATTCAAAATCACCAATTAAATACTAAATTAGAAATATTGAAAACCAAAGGAGAGATTAATAAAATTGAAATTAAGAAAACTATTGAATTAATAAATAAAACTAAGAGCTGGTTTTATGAAAAAAAAAACAACAAAATTGATAGACCCTTAGTCAATATGATAAAAAAAAAGAAAGAAGAAAACCAAATTATGAGTATCAAAAATGAAAAGGGTGAATCTACCTCCAGTGAAGAGGAAATCAAAACAATAATTAGGAATTATTTTTCCCAATTGTATGCACATAAATTTGACAATCTTAGGGAAATGGATGAATATTTACAAAAATACAACTTGCCCAGATTAACTGAAGAGGAAGTAAATTACGTAAATAACCCCATCTCAGAAAAAAAAATTGAACAAGCCATCAGTCAACTCCCTAGGAAAAAATCTCCAGGGCCAGATGGATTTACTAGTGAATTCTATCAAACATTTAAAGAACAATTGACTCCAATACTCTACAAACTGTTTGGGAAAATTAGTGAAGAAGGAGTCCTACCAAATTCTTTTTATGACACAAATATGGTACTGATACCTAAATCAGGAAGAGATAAAACAGAGAAAGAAAATTATAGACCAATCTCCCTCATGAATATAGATAAAAAATTCTAAATAAAATACTAGCAAAAAGACTATAGCAACTTATCTCAAGAATAATACACTTTGGTCATGTAGGATTTATTCCAGAAATGCAAGGATGGTTTAATATTAGGAAAACCATCAGTATAAGTGATCATATCAACAATAAAACTAGCAGAAACCACATGATCATCTCAATAGATGCAGAAAAGGCTTTTGACAAAATACAACATCCATTCCTATTAAAAACATTAGAAAGTATAGGAATAAATGGAGCCTTCCTTAAAATAATAGGTAGCATCTATTTAAAGCCATCAGCAAGTATTATATGTAATGGGGAGAAGCTAGAAGCATTACCCATAAGATCAGGGGTGAAACAAGGATGTCCACTATCACCCCTCTTATTCAATCTGGTACTAGAAATGTTAGCAGTAGCAATTAGAGAAGAAAAAAAATCAAAGGAATCAAATTAGGCAAAGAAGAGACCAAGCTATCACTCTTTGCAGATGATATGATGATATACTTAGAGAATCCTAGAGAATCAAGTAAAAAACTACTTGAGACAATAAATAAATTTGGCAAAGTTGCAGGATATAAAATAAATCCACATAAATCCTCAACATTCCTATATATTTCCAATGAAATTCAACAGCAAGAGATAGAAAGAGAAATCCCATTTAAAGTTACTGTAGACATTATAAAATATTTGGGAATCTACCTGCCAAAACAAACCCAGGACCTATATAACCACAACTACAAAACACTTTTCACAGAAATAAGGTCAGATCTAACTAATTGGAAAAATAACAATTGCTGGGTCGAGCTAATATAATAAAAATGACAATTTTACCTAAATTAAATTATATATTTAGTGCCATACCAATTAATTTACCAAAAAATTTACTTTATAGAGCTAGAAAAAATACTAACAAAATTCATTTGGAAGAATAAATGGTCCAGAATATAAGGGGAATTAATGAAAAGAAATACTAGGGATGGTGGACTAGCTATCAGTACTGGCTGAGGAACAGAGGAGTGGATCAATGGAATACATTAGGCACACAAGATTCAGAAGTCAATGACTATAGTAATCTATTGTTTGATAAACCCCAAGACCCTGGTTTTGGGGATAAGAACTCACTATTTGACAAAAACTGCTGGGAAAACTGGAATATAGTATGGCAGAAACTGGACATAGATCATTATCTAACACCATATACCAAAATCAAGTCTAAATGGGTGCATGATCTAGATAAAAAGGTTGATACTGTAAGCAGTTTCATAAAACAAGGAATAGTTTACCTGTCAGACTTGTGGAGAGGGAAAGACTTTATGACTAAACAAGAATTAGAGAACATTATAAAATGTAAAATGGATAATTTTGATTAGGTGAAATTGAAAAGCTTCTTTACAAGTAAAGCCAATGTAACCATTGGTGGGAAATTGGGAAAGAATCTTTACAAACTATGTCTCTGACAAAGGACTCATTTCTAAAATATACAGAGAATTTAGTCAAATTTATAAGAATACAAGTCATTCCCCAATTGATAAATGATCAAAGAATATGAACAGGCAATTTTCAGAGAAATAAATTAAAGATATCTATAAGCACATGAAGAAATGCTCTAAATTACTACTGATTAGAGAAATGCAAATCCAAACAACTCTGAGGTACCACATCTCACCAGTCAGATTGGCTAAGATGACAAAACAAGAAAATGACAAATGCTGGAGAGGATGTGGGCAAACTGGAACACTAATGCATTGCTGGTGGAGTTGTGAACTGATCCAGCCTTTCTGGAGAGCAATCTGGAATTATGCCCAAAGGGCTATAAATACTTTCATATTCTTTGACCCAGCAATACCACTCCTAGGGATATATCCCAAAGAGATCATAGAAATGGGAGGAAGACCCATATGTACAAAAATGTTTATAGCAGCTCTTTTTGTGGTGGCAAAGAATTGGAAATTAAGGGGGTGCCCATCAATTGGGGAATGGCTGAACAAGCTGTGGTATATGCATGTTATGGAATACTATTGTGCTATAAGAAACGAGGAGTAGACAGTCTTCATATTTACCTGAAGAGGCTTATACAAACTCATGCTGATTGAGAAGAGTAGAACCAGGAGAAATTTGTACACAATTACAGACACAATGTATGTGTGATGACCAACTTTGATAGACCAGGAGCATTGCCAACACAATATTATCAGAATTGCTAAAGTTATCTCCTTTTAATTTGATGTCTATGTTTTTACATATCTTACCTGTATTGATTATTGTATTATTTCTTTGTGTCTTTGAAATTGTTATTAACTTAGATGTATGAACATAACATTTTAGGGTAAGGATTTATATTGGAATGTTACTTGTAAAAATTGTTATCTCACACCATGTTTTTCTATGGTCATCAGTATGTTACCGGTTTTTTTTTTTTTGCTGTCCTTTCCCACTAATTGCATCTTATGCTTGGTACCAATCTGCAGAAGAGCATAGCTTACTTAGAGCAAGCTTAGTTTGATCAGTGAGGCATAAAAAAGCATTTCATAGGGCTACTATTATTGACACATATCTTTAGTATTTTAGTTACCATTGTTACATTTTTCAGCTATATCTTTACAATCCATAATTCATACTGTCCAGTATGCTGTAGAACTAGCAAAAAAATTTTATATCTGAAGCACTTCGAGTACAGGAAAAAATCAATCTGGATGCCCAGACTAAAATTGAAAAAATTAGAACAGTCTATCTAGATAAGGTAGAGACCATTAAGACTCGGTTATCACTATAAGTGGCAGATGCACATCTCTCTGTGTCACCCTCAGATTATATTACTCCTCCCAGACCATCATTACCAGGGACAGGATTAGAGCCTGCTTAATTGGAGCAAGGCTTGATTCCAATATCACCATTGGAAATAAAGGTTTTCTATCAGATAACCTAGGATATTGAACATAGTGAGATCGCTGGGATTGACCCAGAAGTAGCAAAGACAATTATTGATACATTTAAGAAAATTTCTCCATTTCAGATCATACTGGATCTTGGTATGCGCTTGCTTCCTATATTAATTGTTGTAGTAATTTTCTGTATAATTGTGCTATGTAATTTTACAAATGATGTCCCATGATGTCAAAGTTTTAGGCACTGAGGTACCTGCCCTTAATTTATTTAATAAAAAAGGGGGGGGAAGAAGGGAGCCAAAACATCTGATCCAGGAATTAGGCTGGTCCTAGATAAGTTTGCTCCGGGTTTTCACTATGGCCAGTCTAAAGTAACTGGTCTTGGTTTTTTCCCTTGAGAAGCAGCCATTATCAGAACCTTTCTGAAATCCTGTGATCCAGGGAGGTACCCTGTTCTGGAATTATTGCCAGAAGATGTTTGCTGCCTTTTATATATTTTTAGATACTATACTTTGGGACCTGGTTATCTCTAAGGTCTAATAGTTGACATCATTACTTTACTGAACAAAGAGTATTAAGGAAACCAAGTGACCTATAATTTAATGGGAATGTAAATTTGTAAGATCTTCCCTGCCCTTAGATTAAAGTGCACCTAGAGCCTGGGGTGGGAGGCTTGTTTTTCAGTAGATACTTCTTGATTAGCCAGTGAGTCAATAAGGTTGTTACATTCTCTGAGCCAGGAGAAGGCTATATAAGCCCTGATGTGTAGCTTTGTTTTGGGGCTCACTTTGAGAAGTGTTCTGTGATTTGATCAGATGAAACTCTGGGAAGCCGTTGTCCAGAGCCCCCCGGCTTTGAAAAACCCAGATGTTGTTTGGTATGGATGTAATGGTTAGACAGTTTGGAAATCTGTCTACTTGCTCTGTTTTTGTCTTGATAATTCTGTCTGTATACTTTGAAGTTCGGGGTGCTGACCTCTTTCCCCTGAACTAGGTAAATGATACACATTTGACTGATTAAAGTAAGCTTGTTAACCCATTTTGAGTTGCTTTCCTTTATCAAAGCAGATCTAAGAACCTGTGTTGGCAGCAACCCTGAGGACGCTTGGAGTGCTTGCTGCTACACCTTCTTTGTTTAACTTCTCTATAAAAACCTTGCTCATGGTATCAATAGACGGATTGCTTGACAATCATGCCTGGACCACATTTACACAAGCCTTCCCCTTTTACCTTGTCCTAGTGATGAGGGATGGCTCCCTCTAGGTTCAGCAGGAATTCTGATCTTATCTAAGACCAGAAAACCTGCAATAGCATCTGGAAAGAATTCAAGGTCTCAGGCTTAATTGGAGTGAAGTTGTAAAAGTTTATTGTTATACTTCTATAAGAAGAGGTCAAGAGTCCTTTAGGGGACTTGCAAGTGAGAGGGGTACAGGCTTTTACTTTTAAAGGGTAGGGCTGCCATTGTCAGGGCTGAGGGGATGGAGGGAAGGGACCTCAGTGCATAGATAAAAGTTAGGGCTGACCGAGAGGAACTTGTGACTTCAGTGCACAGATAGTTTAGATGAGATTTGGGCCAGACCGGTGGAGACATGAGGCAAGGACAAAGGAGTATTTGGGCCAGACAGGAGGAGACATGAGGAGATTAAATAAGAACAAAGGAGTCACAAGTTGTTGCCTAGGCCAAGTGCAGATAGGGGGAAGGGGCAGAGTTTGACAATACAAATTGCAGTTACAATTGTACAAACTGGTTTTACAAATTGATGTTACAAATTGATTTAGACCCCAGGTACCCCATCACTAGAATCCTTTGTTGCTCCAAGGGGGACCTCCTGGGTGGAACCGATACCGATGCTCGAGGGACACCCACTCGACTTGTCATTCCTGTGCCTGATTCCGATTCCTCTGCCTAGGCCTATCATTTCTGTGCCTTGGTCCCATATTGGGCCTATCACTTCTTTGCCTTACATAGGCCCCACATTGGGGCACCAGTTGTGGGGAGCCAGTTTCGGGGAGCCCTGCTGTCCTGCAGCAGGACCGAAAAAGTATGGGAGCCGTTCGGTCCCCAAGCAGGGCTGAGAAAGAATCATTGACCCAGAGGTTGCTAGTGGGTGCATAAAAGAAACAAGACTCCCAGAATGGTGAAAGTAGAGAGACAACGTTTATTCTTCTAGGCACAAGCTTTATAGAGCCATAATCCTCCTCCCTAATAGTTTTCCCCTGAGGACATTGCACACTTCTCTGTTCCCATGCATGGGTGTAAATGCCATGCTTATCTCAAGGACCTAATCCTCACACCTGTGTGTTTGAGCTCTTTCCTTGGGGATGGGGAACCCATCCAGGCCCATCAGCAGGCCAAACACCTGAGAGGGCTTGTTCAGCCATCAGGGTCAGAGTCTCACTGGTCTGTGGTCCTCTATAATTTACAACATTTAGTTCCACAATTCCTTGAGTTTCAAATTTTCTCCCCCTCCATCTTCCCCCCCCCCAATGGCAGCGTGCAATCAAATATAGGTTCTACAAATGCTTTCACATTGTACATTAGTCAGGTTGTAACCAATGGAGTGAGCAATGAGAAAGAAGGGACAAAACACAAACGAGAGAGAGCGAGTAGTTTGCTTCAATCTGCACTCAGACTGTAGTTCTTTCTCTGGATGCAGATAGCCTTCTTTAAGTTTTTTGACGGTGCCAAGTATCCTTATCTTGTGTGAGATTTGTTCCCATATGCATTTCTTTTGATGCTTTTACCTTTGTTTCTTTTATTCCACAGTTATATTAAGAGGGGGTTATAGGGTGTTCGGGAGGACCAGCACCTCTGGGGTGAGGGCTGCTGAGCCCTTTTCAGGGCTGCTCATCCACCTTTGGTGCCCATCTAGCACCCAGTCCTGACCTGGGGCTCCAAGAAACTATAGCATGTACAGCAGCCACCCCCCAGCAACACCATCTCGGCAGATGAGGTAACCCAGGTAGATAGATGGTAACTGATGGACCTCAGACTTGTCAATGAGTTAGGGAGGTGTCTATCCCAAGCATGTGAAGACTTCCCCTGGCAGAATGGGTGGATGAAAACAATTTGTTCAAATTTCCCTGCAGGTGGCTGAAACAGGCTCTGGTGGAGTGCTTAGAGGTTGGTCAAACATTGAAGACACCAAGGTCCCCCACTGCATCCTGGGCCATCACCAGTCATCTCAACTTTTGTGCTGCTACTGGACTTTGATGACTCTAGAAGACAGAATGAGGCAGATGACTTTGTGCAACTCTGCCTCACTTCAATCCAATTCTCCCATGGGTCAATATGGGAGAAATTTGAAAAGAAAGGACAAACAACAAAGTATCGAGAGAGGAAATGTTGCTGCTTCTTCTACCATGCACAGCCTGTCTGGATGGCCCTAGACAAAGCCCCAAGACTCCCAGGAGCTGCAGAATGGCTATGGATATGGGTTGCTTCTGATGGGACCACAAGTATAGACCATAAAAAAATGTTCAAAAATAACTTTTTGGTTTGCCCATAGTCTGTTATGTTCATTTAAATTTTATTGTTTAAACTGCTAGTAGCTTTGTTTATATTAATGTTTTTAGGACATTTGCAAGAAGGCTTGCAACCCCTCCCACTACCATATTCTCAGGGGACCATGTACCACTTTTTTTTTTTAAAGCAATTGGGGTTAATTAACTTGCTCAAGGTTACAGGGCCAGTTATTTCTGGGTGTGGTGCTAAGTATCTGAGCCTGGATTTGATCCAGGTCATCCCGACACTGGGGCCAGTGCTCTTACTTGCTGAGCCACCTGGCCGCCCCCATGTACCACTTTTTAAAGGACTTTCCCCCAGAAAAATATATAACTAAGGTTGAGAGCACAACCAGGTAGAATAAGTCTTCACCTTTTTGTTTAAATTGTTTTAAAAATAATTTGTCAAGAATGTAAATGGAAATAATGGGGAAAACAGTAAAGCAAAGTAGAACTCAGTCACCTTCAAGAGGGATCATTTGTGCCTTCCATGCCTCATCATCTTCAATTGGGGTCCAATGAAGGTATTTACCAGGAACTTTGTATAACATCACATCTTGTAATACTTTCAAATCTTGGAAATCCCATGCCCTCCAGTCTTCTCCAGCAGATTGCCTCTTCAATCATTTCTGTTTCTAATCTTCAATTTCTCCCTATCTACTGGTTCCTTCCCTGCCACCTAAAAACCTGAGCAAGGCTCCTCCATTCTCAAAACCCCCTCACTAGATTCTTCCATCTTCTTTAGTTATCATCCAATACCTCTCTTCCTCTTCTCTTGAGAACTTTGAAAAAGCCATATACACTCCATGTCTCTACTTAGCTCTCCTGTCACTCTCTTTTTGATCCCCTGCAATCTGGCTTCTTACCTCATCACTCAACTGAAACCTCTTTTCTACAAAGTTCTCAACAATCTGTCTCTTTTTTTGGGGGGGGTCCTTTTCGAGGGCAATTGGGGTTAAGTAACTTGCCCAAGGTTACACGGCTAGGTTTTTTGTGTGGCTGTTAAGTGTCTGAGACCAGAACCAAACTTGGGTCCTCCTGACTCCAGGGCCAGCGCTCTACTCACTGTGCCACCTAGGCACCCCTCAACAATCTCTTAATTGCCAGTTTTAATAACCTCTTCTCAATCCTCATTCTCTTTGACTGTTCTGCCACATTTGAACACTCCCCTCTTTGATATCTCTGTTGTACACTCCCTTCCTGGATGCTGTCTTCTGTCGGTTTTCATGACATTGCTTTCCTCTGATTTTCCCTTCTTAGACTTCTTTGCTGATTCATCATCCATAACCATGACCAATGAATGGATTAGGACCTTCTGTGTCTCCTTCCTCAATGCATCACTAGATGTCTTGAGTCCAATGATCTTCTCTATGTAGACAATGATTAGATCTATACATCATGTCTTAGTTTCTCCCCTGAGCTCCAGACCTATGCTGCCTGTTGAACATTTCAAACTGTAGGCATCTTACATAGTATGATCAAAACAAAATCTCTCCATCCCCACCACACCTACTCCCCTTTCAAACTTCCCTATTCCTGTCAAGTTCCCAACCTCAGGGGAATCCTCAATTCCTCATTCTCTCACTCTACACATCTAATCATTTATTAAATCTTGTTTCTATCTCCACATCTCTTGAATCTGTCCCACTCCTCACAGTTTACAGCCTGGATCACCATCTTGGCTTCCTCTCTGATTCCCCCCACCTTCACCTCCCACTCCATCCTCCTTCATAGTCTCTTCTCCATAGGTTTTCAGGATACTCTGAATTTCCTGGTTCTTCTTCTACCTTCTTGACTGCTCCTTCTCTATCTCCTTTGCTGGATCCTCATCCAGATCACTCCCTCTAAACATAGGGGGCCCTCTAGGTTCTGTCCTGGGTCCTTGTCTCTTTCACCTGGTGATCTTATCAGCTTCTATCTTTTCACTTATCTCTATGCTAATGATCCTCATCTACTTAATAATAATAATTATAAGTAACATTTCTATGGTGCTTACTATGTGCCAAGCACTTTACATTTTATTATCGCATTTGATCCTTACAACAACCTTGGGAGGTGGGTGCTACTATGATCTACATTTTACAGATGAAGAAATTTAGACAGTAAGAGGTTAAGTGATTTGCTCAGGGTCACACACCTAGTAAACGTCTCAGGTTGGATCTCTGACTCCAGGCCTGGCACTCTACTCACCTGCCACCTAGCTGTCTCCTAGCTCTAAACTCTGCTAAATTCCAATCTCACATCTCCAAGTGCCTAATGGCTATTTAGAACTGGATGTATTGTAAACATTTTAAACTCAACCTGTTCCAAATTGAATTAATTCTATTCCCACCCTGTTACTGGAGAGGGCACAACCATCCTCCCCATCTCCCAGATTGACAACCTAGGAGTCAGCTTGGAGTTCTCACTATCTCTCACCCCCCCCATATCCAATATGATATCAAGGCCTGTCCATGTCACCTCTATAGCATCTCTCTGATGTGCCCCCTTCTCTCCCCACACTGCCACCTCCCTGGTTCAGGCCCTTCACCTCACCCAGGATTACTGCAGTAGCTGCTGGTGGCTCTGCCTGCCTCATCTTCCTCATACCAATCTACCCCCCATTCAGCCACCAAAATGACTTTCCTAAGACACAGGTCCCACCATGTCACTCCCTTGTTCAAAAAGCTCCAGTAGCTCCCTATTGCCTTCAGGATCACATGTAAAATCCTGTTTGTCATTCAAAGCCCTTCAGAACCTCCCCCCTCCCTGTCCCAAGTCTTCTTATACCTTATACCTTCTCACATACAGTGTGCTTCAGAGCCACTGTCTTCTTGGTTCTTCCCCCACACAAGATCCTCCATCCTTCAGCTCCAACCATTCCCTGTGCCTAGAATACTCTTCCTCCTCATACTTCCTGGCTTCGCTGAAGTCTCACCTTCTCCAGGAAACTTTTCCCTGTCTGTCAATTTCAGTGCTTTCCTTCCGTTGATTATCTCCCATTTTTCCTGCCACATGTACATTATTTGGAAATAACTCTTTGCACATTACCTCCCCCATTAGACTGTGAGCTCCTTGAGGGCAGGGATTGTCTTTTGCCATTCTTTGTATCCTCAGTCCTTAGCACAGTGCCTGGTACTTGGTCATTGTTTACTGACTGACTCTATCCAGCTTCCAAAGTGATTTTTTTTTGAAGCATGGGTCTGATTGTTACCCTTCCACCCCTCTACAAACTCCAGTGGCTCTCTATTGCTGCTAGGATCAAACAGAAAGACCCTCCATTTGGCATGGAAAGCCCTGGCTCTCCAGTCTTTTTACACTCCCAGCCTCTTTGTGTTGTTGTGTTTGGAATGCCTTCTCTCCTCACCTCTGTCTCTTGGAGTCCCTGGTTTCTTTTAGGGCTCAGATTAAGGGCCCTAAACAGGGCTCCTGTTTCAGTAGGTCTTTCCTGGTCTCTCTGCCTTCATTTGGTTTATTTCTGGGGATGCTTGTGTTTGCCCCCTTAGAGTGAAGACTCCTTGAAGGAATGGACTTACACCATTGTTTTTTGTACCCAAAACCATTCAACCAGTGCTTAGTATAGGCACATTGCTCAATCAATAGGAATTCAGCTCTTGCTGAAGGTCTAGACTTCATTCAAATAACTTAAGTGTCCAGATTCCAGGAGCTCACTAGTCCCTCTGTCATCTGCCCCAGATTACGTCCCCAGCATTGTATGTTATTCTGGACATTATGCTTTGGCAAGGTCACTGAGCAATAGAAGGATGACCAGAGGAAGGGAATTTGGTACCAGGGTTCTTGGTGTGTGCCATATAAAGAGTGTCTGTGATGCCTTGAGTCTGTGTGATCTAAGGAGTAGGTGAAGGAACTCAGGGTATTTAGCCTGGAGAAGACTGAGGGAACATGAGAACTGTTGTCAGATGTGTAAACGGTTTTCTTGGGGAAGAGGGATTTATGTTTATTTGCTGGTATCCAGAGAACAGGACCAGAAGTAGGGAGAAGGTGTAGAGACTTGATATCTGGAAAGACTTCATTCAGGAGCTGTGAGAGCTGTTCTGGGGAGGAAATTTGGCCATGCAAGGACTAGCTGAGGTTTAACTGGGAGGTTTAACCCAGAAACCACAGGCTGACATGTTTCTCTGTTGCTCTAGGTGGCAGAACTAGACTAGGGATGCGCAAGCTACAGGAATACTGACTTGGACCAACCTAAGGAAGTCTTCAAACATGTAGAATGGGATGCCTTGTAAGAAAATGAGCTTGGGGCAGCTAGGTGCCGCTGCAGTGAATAGAGCACTGGCTCTGGAGTCAGGAGGACCTGAGTTCAAATCCGACCTCAGACACTCAACACTTAGTAGCTGTGTGACCTTGGGCAAGTCACTTAACCCAAATTGCCCTGCCTTCCCCCTCCAAAAAGACAAAGAACAAACAAACCAAAACCCAAAGAAAATGACCTCCCTGTCTTTCAAGTGTTCAAGCAGAGAATAGATTACATAGGTTTTAATATTGGAAGGGACCTTGAGATCAAGTTTAATCCTTTCTTTTTACAAATGAGGAAACAGGCCCAGAGGGGGAGATGACTGCCCCAAGTCCAAAGGGTAGTAAGTAGCAGAAGCAGGCCTTGAAGCGTTTGGTCCCCAATCTGGAACTCCACCTCTTCTGTAAGGGATGCTCCACAGGCTATCTCTGAGATGCCTTCAGAGCTCCTCTCCATCTCGAAATCGCCGAGCTCTGAAATCTCTTCCAAGTCTAACCTTTAGGAAATAGCTCCAAAGAGGGCTACTTTCAGATGTGGAGAACACAGAAGCAAGAAAAAAAAAATCACACCCACTTTTTTTTTTTTTTAAAGCTTTGAGATCACATTGAATTCTATTATAAACGATGCACATTGTTTTTTATTGGTCTTCTTCATATTGAATTCTTAGGCATGGTGCTGAACATCCATTAACACAGAACTATGACCAAGGTAAAAGAAACAGGGTTTTTTTGGTTGTTGGATGTTTGTTTTTTATATGTGGAATCTCACAATCACATTATTAACCATTTTAATAAATACAAGCATGTTTTGATTCACAGACAACAAAATACAGCATTTTTTTCACATTTCATTACAGTGCATAACAGAAGGCAAGGGAAAGTATATAGTAGTATTTTATTTGGGAGTTTCTAAAATTCGGACCACGGACCTGTGCTCCAACATGCGGTTTTGAACATGATCCGTGGGTACCAGGAAAGTTAGTTTCCGTTTTTTTCTTGTATTCACCCTGACATATCTAGTGAGTGAGCTTGTAAAGCTAGGTCCTCAGAAGTCCTTTAACAAAGATTCATTCTTGGCTTAGTGTCCAGTTATCAGATCACTGAAATGTGCTGTGAACAACAAAAGTTTCTCTCTAGTCTAGTTAGCAAAGAAATTTTCCAGTTACCTGCTGGATCTGAAATTTTCTTAATACTTCCAGTCAGAACCTGACTGGAAAATGCCAGTGGATGGGAAAGTATACACAGAATGGATTTCTCTAGCAAAGACTTTAGAGAAATTTTGCCTCTGCCCTTTTCAGAACTGGCCCCATACAGTCAAATTCAATTATCCACTAAATAACCTTGCTTTCAAATTTGAGTAGGTGATGAAGTCTTGGGTTGGCTCAGCTGTGGTTTGCTTTGACTTTAATCAATAAAGTCTTGCAACTGGTCTCTTCAACCAAAACAATTCACTCTCTCAAGCTAGGGAATGCCTAAAATGCAATTTAATTCACCACATTAAGCACCCACTGTGAGTGCCAGGGTTAGGTGCTGGGGACAGAGGTGATAAATGATCTGAGCCCTTTTCCAAAGGACCTGGAAGTCCAGTGAGGACAAGATGGCATATGACAACTAGAACGCATTTTCTAATGTGCTAGATGCATAGGAAATCCTCCCCAAGATGCCTGATACACTTGAGGTGGGAGTGAGGAGACCAGGGAAAGAGTCCTTCCTGGGGAGGATCTCCTTCCTGATGGAGGTGACACCTGACCTAGGCCTCCAAGGAAAAGTTAGGATTAACTTAATGTCTGCTTGTGCCTTTGTTGGAAGCAGGAAGCTGACTGAAATGAGGGCTCTAGCTCAGTCTGAGACATATCTTCCAGCTCAAAAACTATGTCCCAGGACAGAACCTAAGGATTGGAAGGGACCTTGGGGCCCACTCAGGCCAAGCCTCTCATTTTACTGAGGAGAAAACAGGCTAGGGAGTTTTGACAAATGACAAGTGGCAGAGATAGGAATCAGAATCACGGCCCCTAGACTCGATCCAAATTCTGCTTTGAGCCAACGCACATGGGAGCTTTGCTTCTCAGTTAGCCATCCCCGAGCCTGCTCCTATGAGGGCCCTTTCCTTGTGGTTTTGTTTGGGAATTGATGACAAGCCCATATTCACATAGGAATTTCAGAATAAATTTAGTGGTATTTTGGATTACTCATGCTCCTTTCCATTAACATGAAAAACAGAAAATTACTAGCTGGGTGATCTTGGATGTCACCTGTCCTTCAATTTTCTCATCTGTAGAAGGGGAACGAATAATAGACTTATGGGGCTGACCTCACAAACTCGAAGGGGAAGTCAGAGATTATCTAGTCCAACCCCCTCATTGGAGAAAAGAAATGGAGATCCAGAATGGGGAATGGACTTTCCCAGTGCCACAAAGGGAGTTAGCATTAGAGCTGAGATTGTGGAAAAGGTCAAAGGAGAGACAGTGTGTATGTCCAGTGCTTTGCAGGGCTAGGCTCTCATATTGGGTGACCTCTCTGGCCTTTGGTTTCTTTTTCTATAAAATGAAGGGGTTGGATGAGTAAACCCCTGAAGTCCTTTTCAGCTGTACAGTTATGATCCGAGGACTCCTTGGGGAAAGCTTCTGAATGCCTCAAGAGATTTAGATGAGTGTGCTTTTTTTCCTCCCTAATTTACAGGAAATAGTCTCAGAACACTCAACATTATCTGTTCCTTTCTGGCAGGTAAAGGAGCCTTTATATTTTTATGATACTCTCTTCCCTGCTTCAAAAGATCAGTTTCTTTAAGACTAAGTCCTTGGAAATTGGAACTGGAATGTTTCACGATTATTTTAATCATCCTCTCCCATCCCCCACCAGAAGGGGTAACATAGAGTCAAAGACTGAGAGCTGGGAGGGCCATCAAGCCCACCTCTCTCTCCACCCCCCCTACATTTTATGGAGGAACTGAGCCTAGAAAACCAAATCAAGGGAGATTCCATGGTTCCTGCCCCCCTCCCCCCACATACACACACAAGGGAGATTCTGTGGTTAACCACCACTACCACCACAGAGCTGACTTGAGACCTTGCTGCCCTCAGATTTTCTATTACTCCTCATGTCTAAAGGCCTCTTTTATCATTAACCTGGAGCTGGAAGGGACCTCATAGGTTATTCAGGTCAACCCTTACATATAACCAGAAAACTTGTTATTCGATTCTCAGTAAGTCATTAGCCAGACTCCACTTGCAGACCTCCAGTAAAGGGGAATTCAGTACCTTAAGAGACAGCCAATACTATTGGTGTTAGGAATTCCCTCTCATCTAGTGAAGGGACCAAACAGGACAGGAAGTTCTAGAAGAAACTGATCAGGACTTGAGGGAGGCAGACTGGAGATTTTCTGTTTCTACTTCTGCCTTGGGGGGGTGGGTAATGAAAGAGTAGAGATAATGGACACCCTGACCCCAAGGCAAGAAGAGGGTTGGAAAGGTCAGTGTTGGACACTTTAGGAGATCAGCTTCTCCAAGAAGCATTGGGCACACACACATAGGAACTCTGAATAAATATCCCTTTGCCCGATGGTGTCTGCCTCCATCCCTGGCCTGACACCAGTCAGTCACCTCTCAATAAAAGAGGCCCATGTGGTGGCCACACTAGGTAGTCCCCCAAAGGTTCTTCCTTCTCCTTTGTTCTTCTGGTTCCCAAATTAAATGACTGTCATTCCATGTTCCCAATGAGCTTATGCATCTCTGCTCCATTCAGCACAAAATTTCTTGTTGTATTTCCCCAACTGATGTGAATGGCTTAGAGGAAACTGGGCCCAGTGCACTCCCTGAGTACAGCTTGAGATGTTCTGAGTGAGTAGAAGAGGAGCTCAGCTGCCACTTGGCATCTCCCCGGCTCCCCAGGCTCCCCTGCTTCACAGGAACAAAGACAGCCTGGACAGAAAGTGGATGCTCAGGCCTCTGGATACATGGGCATATTTTCCAAACCCACAATAGCTGGCTTCTCAACTTGCCACTGAAGACAAAGAGTTTAAGACTCTTATTTGTTCATTTTGGAAAAGGGTAGGATCAGGGTGAAGGAAGGATAGACTCTGTGGAAGCTAAAGTTTACTGCCAGGGCTCCTCATACAGATGGGCTGAAGCTGGTTCAGGACCAGGGCTTTAGAAACAATAAGATTTGAAGTTTTCTCTTCCACTTGTTAGATTAGCAATCATGACCCACTAAAATTTTGAGAGGCATTGTGGTATAGTGGATAAAGAGTTGTTTTGCTATCAGAAAGACCTGGGTTCAAGACCTGCCTCATGCTGCCTGTGTAACTCTGGGCAAATTATTTAGCCTCTCAGCACTCCAGCACATCTCTCTCTCTCTTAGACATTAAATTGCACGAGTGTTCATCTGAATTAGTCGAGGTGTTTCTATCCCAAGAGTTCTCTGCATCAATGAAATCCCAGGGGCAGACCTTTCCCCTCCTCCTCCCCACCCCCTCAAAAAAGGATCCCATGGCATTATGTCTATTAGAACTGTACAATTTGGGGGCTGGAAGGATCCTTGGAGAATAACTCAAGCAGCCCCCACCTCACTGTAGGAGAAACTACTCTGAAGCACCAGGGCTAGGGAGAGGAGGCAGAACATAGGGGTGACAGTGATTCCTGAGCTCAGACACTTCACCCACAATTCCCTTGGAATATGACAATTCTGGGGTTGGGAGGAGGTTGGGGTTTTTTTGTTTTGAGTTTCCTCTCTGTTCCAGCTCCCACAGACCCTCAACACAAACATCCACCATTGTGCCTTTCTGACAAGGTCTGGATTTCCCATTTGGAAATAGGGTATTGGGAATGTGACATCATTCTCATCTGTGGCTAAAGTTACTCTCACCTGCTGGTGAGCACACTAGTATGCTACAACTCTCCATTACGTTTCTGTTCAGTTATTAATAAAAATTGTGTCTGTCTTACTAGGGTTGGCTAACATAGGCATCTCCTATCTGATTTGACAACCTCTTCTGAGGAGTGAACGACATTGGGCACAAAGCCACTCTTTACCCCTTCCCAGCCTTCCTGGATGGTAATCTCCCCCTTTTTGACCAGCTCATAGATTTCTCTAGTCAGGTCTGTGAAGGCTTTCTCCACATTAATGGCATCTCGGGCTGAGGTCTCAATGTACTTCATACCATACCCAGCAGCAACTTTCTCTGCCTCGTGTCGGGTCACTTGCCGTTGGGTGTCCAGGTCACACTTGTGACCCACCAAAACAAACACAATCTGGTAGGGCTGGACATGGACTTTGGTCTCTTCTAACCACTCGTGGACATTCTGGAAGGACCTTCGATTGGTGATGTCAAATAAGAGAAGACCACCTACTGAGTTCCTGTAGTAGGCTCTGGTGATAGACCTAAAAAACATGAAGAAAAAAATGACATCAAGAGCTCATGGGCCTCACTCAGTCCCAGTCTGCGCCCCCCCTCCCCTAGCCTATCTGTTGGCTTCTAAGATAAGTATTTTAAATTGGGTACAACCTCAAAAGGTGTCAAAACTCACTGATTCCCAGCTCCTTTTCCGAGATTTAGCACTATGAAGGTTTTTTGGGAGTTCATATAGTCCATCCCCTAGCCTTGAGACAGAACTGAACAACTCTATAGAGTGTGGCACCATGAGAAGGACACTGGATTTCAAGTCAAAGAATCTGGGTCCAAATCCTGGTGCTACTATCCTGCCTGTGACTGGGATGTCTGGCAGGGGTGGGGAGGGAGTTTAGTTCTCAATTTTTAAAATGAAGGGGTCACACTTGGATTATAAAATCTTACAAATTGTGGAATATGACTTATGGACAGCCTTTCAGAGGTAGATTAAGATTATCTAATATAATTTTTACAATTAATACAAAACTTTTACAATTTACAATACAATTAATACAATTTGTTGCATGCCGCCTGCTGGACTTGATGCACTTAGTAACTTCTTGAGTCAGGGATAGCAATGCTAATTGGGTTTTAGTCTTTGCTTCCATGGTGGGTGAAGAACAGAACCTGGAACTTGGGTATGTGTTGGGTACTTTTGGTTTTTATTAACATTCATAGAGGATCTTAGTGATACACTAAGCTTTTCAAGGGAAGTGTTTGTGTGTTGAACTTAACACAAATAAAAATTGTTGTTGCAATTTGCTGAGTTGCAGATAGTATTTAAGAAAAACATGGAAGTTAGAAAAACTATAACTATTTTTTTTTTTGCTTTTTGGAGGGGGGAAATCAGGGCAATTGGAGTTAAGTGACTTGCCCAAGGTCACATGGCTACTTAAGTGGTAAGTGTCTGAGGCTGGATTTGAACTCAGGTCCTCCTGACTCCAGGGCCGGTGCTCTCTTCACTGTGCCACCTAGCTGTCCCAGGTATAATTATTTTTGTAATTAAAAGTCATAACTGCTGCTCTTGTAATTATGCGTGTCAAACTAGAATCCATATATTTTTTAATAACAATAAATTTATTTTAAAATAATTTAATAAATAAATAAACAATAAATAACAAGTTTATTACTTGTTAGCTAAACATGACAAATAAAATTTCTTCCTGTCAAAAAAAAATGGAGGGGTCAGACTAGATAACCTCCAAGGTCCCTTCCAGTTTTAGACCTATGAATCAATCAGCAAAAATTTTTATGGTGCCTACTGTGTGCCAGAGGCAGCTAGGGGGTGCAGTAGCTAGAACTCTGGGCCTGAGTCAGAAAGACTGATCTTCCTGAGTTCAAATCTGGCCTCAAACATTTCCTAGCTGTGTGACCCTGGGCAAGTCACTTAACTCTGCTCAGTTTCCTCATCTGTAAAATGAACTAGAGAAGGAAATGGCAAACTACTCCAGTATCTTTGTCAAGAAAAACCCCAAATGTGGTTATGAAGAGTCGGATATGACTGAAAAATGACTGAACAACAATTTATATGCCAGGCACCAGGTTGATCGATGGGAACACAAAGCCACCACTGGGACAGCCCCTGCCGATAAGGAGCTGCCATTCTAATGATTAATGAACCTATGGTCTGCTCTTGTCTGATTCTAGTGTGCACCAGGAAAACCCTCACAATTAGTATTGTCCCAAAGTGGCAGGGGCCTCCTTAAGAGGTGGGAAGCTCCCCCTCCATGGAGATTTGCCAGTAGAGGCTGGATTCCTAATGGACTAGATGGCTATGGGGATTTCTTCCAACTCTCAAATCCTATTATCCTGATGATATATTTTAGGTGTTGTTTCTATCAGATGTATTTGTAATAAAGGGTTTTTCTGGGTCTATTATTTTTCTTTTCATCTTAATTCTATTTTTACAATAAGCAGAGATGAAATCAATACCTTGGTTAATTTCTTCTCTTTGTTTCATAGATTCTCCATAAAAGTCCTAGAGCAGAGCACCATCATGGCCTGGAAGTGACCCTTGGTTTTTCAAAGCTAAGCTAGCAAAATATAAGTTCAGGTTGGTTTTACCATGCTGGAGAAGTACGGTCCTGGCACCAAAGTGGGCCTGCTTTCTATGGCTCAGGTGAGCTGTGTGGAAATGCTCATTGCCGGAAGCTTCAGCTCATTAGGAGATGAACTCTTTGGCCACGGCAATCAGTGCAACTGAAAAACCCTGCAAAAAAGCCCTCCAGCTTGGGCTGTTCCTCTGCCTTTGCTCTTGCTGGAAACGGTGGCAAAGGAGGCTAAGAATCACAATTTTCAGAGTGTCCAAAAACGGCAACTTACCTCTTGGAACTCTATCCCATTCATAAGTATAAAGCACTCACTATGTACCAAGCTCTGGGCATAAATACCAAAACAAAAAGGAAAATGCCCCTGTCCAGCTTACATTTGACTATGAAGAAACAACACGGACAAGTGTGAAATTCTTGTCCAATGACAAAGGAGCAGAGAAACTGAATCAGATATTTTTGCTATAAAAGAAACCAGAATACAAAAAGAAAGCTGCTGCTAGGAGGGCCCATTGGAGAACTGGTGGATTTGTCTTTATTAAACATCCAAAAGGAGCCACAGAAATCCCTTCCTGGGACACTTGCTTATCTTGATGCACTTCTGCAAACATAACAGTCTGAAGAGACCTGCAACTTATGCATCAACCCCTTCGGGTGCACAAGCTAGAAATGCCCGATTATTAAGGTGGAGAAATAAGACAAGTTCTATATTGCCCTTGAAGTTAAATCAACAGAAAGGTGGGCCTAGGGGAGTGTGGCAAACAATAAAGAAGTAGGAAACAAAAGAGGACAAAGGTTGGTGGACTACATGGAAGTCCTGTGCCTGTATAGCATGAGTATTTTCTTTAAGGAAAGAGTTGAGGGATGGCTAGGTGGTGTAGTGTACTGGCCCTGGAGTCAGGATGACCTGAGTTCAAATCCAGCCTCAGACACTTAACACTTACTAGCTGTGTGACCTTGGGCAAGTCACTTAGCCCCAATTGCCCTGACTTCCCCCCTCCAAAAAGCAAAAAAAAAAAGTTGAGAGGTGCTAGGCATGGGGAATATATACATCACCACATCACTAAAAAGGAAAAATGATTACATCTTGCCTAGAGTTCAGTGGAGGCTGATGTGGGAATCACTTCCAAATCTGATAAGGTATAGCTAAGTCTGATGTAGTATATAGTAAGTCCATTGACTTGTTGGAACAAAGATCAAAATTAGAAGAATTAAAATGTGATATTTTTGTTGTTCAGTCATTTTTCAGTCACATTGGATCCAATTTGGGGTTTTCTTGGCAATGATAGTGGAGTGGTTTGCCATTTCATTCTCTAGCTCATTTGATAGATGAGGAAACTGAGACAAACAGGATTAAGGGACTTGCCTAGGGTCACACTGCTAGTAAGTGTCTGAGGCCAGATTTATACTCAAGTTTTCCTGACTCCCAAGCCCAGCATCCCAGTCACTGTACCACCTAACTGCCCTAAAATGTGATATGCCTTTCTTAAATAACAGAGGTGGACAAGATCTCTTGTATACAAACTACTCAACTTACAGTTTACAGGCTGTCAAAGCAAGAAGTGCCCTGTCATCTGAACTCTTTTTTTCTTTTGGTCTATTTCTTCTTCTGAAGAGACACTCTACCACCTCATTTTATAGCCAAAGACAGGAAGGGACTTGTCTGTGCTGAGGGACATAGGTCACTTAGCATGTGACTTTGTAGGATGTGCGATTACTGTCAGTTACTTTTTGTAGAATACTGTTATTTGGTTTCCTATTATTATAATAAATCCTCCCTTTGATCTAGCATGGCTAGAATGCCTGAGAGTATAGAGTTACTAGCCTTCTAGTCTACGGGACTGGGGGATCTGAACAGCTTGTAATTTATATAACTTTTCTTAAGTCTCTAAATAGCTACATGTAAATTTCCTTGTAACTGTCCAAGGTTAAGTGATGCCTCAAGTCCAAGAGGTTGTTTTGTTTTTAACCATGGAAGATGACCAAAACATAAAGCAACAACCATTAAAAATCTTTGCTACTTGGCTAAAATGTAAAAGAGTAGATAAGTGGAACAGACTCAGAAACAACTGAAAACATGAACTAATATTTGAACAACTCAAGAACAGACACTAGGAGAAGGACCCCCTATTTGACAAGAGCTTCTGGAAAAAATGGAAGGTGGTTGGGCATAAATTAGGTTTAGGTCAGCATCTTACACCATATTCCATAAATAAATTCCAAATGGATAACCAACCTAAATAAAAGAGTTACATCATTTAAAAAAAATTAGAGAAGAATGGAAGCCTTTAAAAACTGTGGTAGGCAGAGAAGTCTTAAGTAAAGAGGAGACAGAGGAGACTGCAAAGGATAATTTGGATTACATACAATTAAAAGCTTTTGTATGACCAAAAAAGACAGCTAGAATAAGAGAAACTGAGTGGGAGGAAAATTTGCAATAAATAACACTGTTAAAATTCCAATATCTAAGATACGTACAAGATTGATACAAATACATAGGCAGTTTTCTCTCTCCCTCATAATTTTTAGTTTAGACAAAAGCTATTCCTTCGGTAGTCATAATACATAAGAAAAACTGCAAATTATTAATGACCATATGAAAATATGCTCTAAAATATGCTTAAACTCCATAAGGGATTACAAAAAACTTAGCAACAGTAAAAGGTTCCTGAACACGAAATGACCAAAAATTAATTAAAAATCAAATAGGTAATGAATCTAAGGAGTTTCTGGCAGCGCTTGCCTGTGTTACATCGAGCAACTTCATTGCAGCCTTGATTCAGAACACAAAGCATTCACACTTTGCACCGAGCATGCTGTCATGCCCATGAAGCACCAAGGAATGCTGCCAAAATGAGAAAGGGGTCTTGAGTAGAAAAAGTTTAAGAAGCCCTGCTCTAAAGCACTAATAATAAGAGAAATGCCAATTAAAACAACTCATATGTTTGACCTCCTGTCCATCAAATTCTACTTCCAACTTTAGAAGATTTGGGAAAGAGTAGAAAGGAGGAAGAACTGATTTGGTTAGCTAATAGTTGGCTAAGAAGGTGGTGTCATAATGGGATTTGGATTTCTTGACCATAGCTAAAGATATACTAGAGTTTACCTAAGGGGCAGTGAGTAAAATGCATTTTGTTGGGTGTCTTGCAAATCTAACGAAGAACGCTTTAAACAAAGATGTATGAGGGGGAAAAACTACCTATTCTCCAAGCTAGATGGCATAGAGAGTAGCTACAATGAGGGAAGAATAGCAGTTGATACACTCAGAAGTTCTGAGTTGTATCTAAGTTGATACACTTAGAAGCCAAAATCCAAGAAGGATACAAGTAAGTAAAATGTATGTTCTCAACTGTCCAAAGTTTGACAACAAGAAGAGAAACTGGAGGTTCTAATAACAAAGAGGTAAGTTTGACATCATATGTGTCACTCAGACTTGGGTAGGATGAAACCCACAATGGTGCTAGATGGGTTTATCTTAATTTATCTTATTCAAAAGAAATAGGATAGGTGATGTGTATATAGCATTGTATATTTTTTATCTTGTATTTTTTCCCTCAATTACATGTAAAAACAATTTTTAACATTCATTAAAAAAATTTTGAGTTCCAAATTCTCTCCCTCCATTCCCACCCCCCTCATTAAGAAGTCATGCAAAACACATTTACATATTAGTCACATTGTAAAAAAAAAACACAGACCAACTCCCCACCCCCAAAACTAAAGTTAAAAAGTATGCTTTGATCTGTATTCAGACACCATCAGTTCTTTCTCTGGGGAGGGATAGGATTTTTCATTATAAGTACTTCAGAGGTGTGTTGGATCATTGTATTGGTGAGAATAGGATAGCACTGTATAATGAGAAGCTACATACATGTGAAGAAATTCAGAAACCATAAGGGAGAAATAGAGAATATCTGGATCAAGATCAATGCAGAACTCAAAAGTCCTTAGTCCTTCTTAGTGGCTTACGGTCATGAGAGGGCCCTAAAGATCTGGGCTGGGCCCAGGGCTGCCTTACTTTCTTATCAAGGATTATAGCTAAAAGCCCAAATGATGCACTCATCAAATTTGCTGGTGACATAAAGCTGGGAGAGATAGCCCTGGATGACAGAATCAGGATCTTGACAAGTTCTAGCATTGCACTCAATCTGATCAAATTCAGTGCAACAGGTTGCACTAGAGGACTGTGGGCTTTAGCTCATCTTTCATCCAAATCCATGGAAATCCAAATCTCATTATGACACCACCTTCTTAGTCAACTTTTCACTAACCAAATCAAATCTTCCTCTCTTCCACTCTTTTCCCCAAACCTTCCACAGAAGTTGGAAGTAGAATTTGATGGGCATGAAGTGAAACATACAAGTTGTTTTAATCGGCATTTCCTCATCTTGCTCTTGACCCCTATTGGTACTGCTGTCCCAGGGCCTTTCTTCCTTACTGCTGAAACAGTAAGGACAGTCCTATCTATTAGGATGGGGTAACAAGATAGAGTTAACCTGAAGAAGAAGCTTTCTTGTTACTAGTTGTAGAGCCAATGCAATATTTACAGTGCCCACAATCACTATAAATATACGTGCATGGTGCTTGATCTCAAAATATAACAGATCCTCTAAGTAGAAGACAGAAGCAAAACATTTATTCAGATACCAGAAAACCAAATCCCAACACCAGGAAACAATCTATCATAGAAGTTATTAAGCCACAACAGCATAGAGAGCCACAGCATGCTTTAGCCTTACCACGAACCAATATTTAATCAGGAACCTGATTGACTTCCTGGGATGTGTCCTCTCCTCCTCCCAGTCTAGCTATCTCTGATTCCCAGCTTCCTGTGTGTTCTGCTCCATGTTTCAGCAAACTCCTCCCACCACAGGCTCCATGTGATTACATTCAGCCTATTAGGGGGCAGAGTATATCTTCAAAGCAGGGAAGGTCTTCAAATTCTCATTACCATTACACTAGCCCAGCCACAGACCCTATCCAATCACAAGATGCCACATCCTTATTCCCAGCCCACAAGCCCCCTATAACAGCGCTATCCAATCCCAAGGCTGTTGGTGTTCACTCATTTCAGTCCTGCAGGATTGAAATTTACCTCCTGCCTAAACCAAACCCTAATATAAGCTTTATCCTTGTGTTTCTTGAGGGTGTCTACCCATGTGGGTGGAGGCTCCCTTGCTGGCAAACTCAAGAACCGCTCCTTGGGTACTGGGATTGGGTATTCATTTGGGGGTTCTGGCTTGTCAGTTTTATCCACAGTCCAAAAGTCCACTTTACCAGTAGTGCCTGATGGAGGAGGCCTGGTTCCACAGCAGCTGGGCTGAAAATAAGTTGGTGGTTTGTAGTGAGCTGCAGTTTTACTATGTGATGTGATGACCCCCAAACACAAACTTCTCTGGATCTGGTAGTAACAGACCCTCTTTGCTCTATGCTGGTTGGACCAGGTCTGGAGTCTCCTGTTCAGCTTCTTTTAAGGAAGACTGGGATGAACTGGAGAGTGTCCACTGGAGGGTAATCAGGATGACCAAGGACCTTGAGGATCAATCTTAGAAACTGCGCATATTTAGCCTGAAGAGAAGATTCAACTGAGACATTTGAGTGTCTTCAAGTATTTCAAGGGGGGGATTAGATTTGTTCTTTTGGGGCCCAGGAGGTAGAACCAGGAGCAAAGCATAGAAAGTAGTCAATGTAACTATGATAGGGGATGGGGGAGGGAAAGCTTCCTAACATTCAGAGATGGAGGTGGGAGCTTCCTAAGATACAGGGATGGGGGTGGGGGGGAGCTATCTAACATTCAGAGATGGGGGTGGGGTAGCCAGAAGTTTCCTAACATTCAGAGCTCTCCAGTATCCTGGAATTTGGATAGCTCCCCATCCATCACTAGAAGGGTGGGCTTCAAGCAGGGCTCAAATGCCCAGTCATCAGCTGTTTGTGAAGCACATCCTTCCTGAGGTAGGGATTGACTGGGGAGGTTTTTTCCAAGTCTACAGTTCTGTGAATCTCTAGTGCATCAACATATTGATTATTGTTATAAGAAATGGTGACTCTGGGCGATTCAGAGAAAGTCAGGGAGTAAGCAGAACCAGGAGCACCAATACAAAGAAGGGGGAAATCTGGCTCCTGGAGACCAGATACTGAAGCATGCCTCCATTCTCCTGGATATCAAGATGCAGAGACTTTATTGGTTGCTTTTGCTTAACTGGTTTTCATTGTCACAAAGGAGGGTTGAATGGGGGTGGGGTGAAGGGGGGGCTACATGTGGGCAGGACTTGATCTAAAAACAAAAGACACTGATAAAGAATGGGAGATGTGCCACAAGACCAGAAAAAGGCAAATGTAGACCCAATTTGCAAAAAAGAACAGAAAGCAGAGTGTGTAAACTTGAGATGGCTTCTTGGAAAAATTTCAGAGCATATTATTAAAGAGATCATTAATGAGCATCTTTTTAAGTCACAAAGGGCAGGCTTCATCAAAAAGTCCTGCCAGTGTAACTTGGTTTTCCTTTTTGACTAGTGATCAGAAGAATGATCAGGACACACATAGTTGACATTTCAGTGGTACATTTATTGAAGTCATTGATGGCTAGCATCACGGATATGATAGAGAGAAGAGGTCTGAGCCACAGTTCAGGAGCTTTGCAATTGGCCAGACCCAGAGAGGAGTTGTTAATGGTTCGATGGCAGCTTGGCAGAAGCACAAGGCACAAATAGCATGCATATTTAATTTGCAAAGGACAGTGCTGAGAGGGACAGAATACTGTCATCATTGGATGACAGTTGGGATCCAAAAATTCTTGGTGCATTAGAATTTTAAACCAAATTTAATAAGGCAAAATATGAAATCTTGTGTTTTCAAAACAAATCATCACTGGTACAAGATGGGGGATGCATGCTTAGCAATTTCTGACAAAGGTTTGGAGTCTTAGTGGCCTGGAAGCCCATGACTCAGCATTGGGATGTGGCCACCCAGAAGGCCAATGTGATCTTAGGTGTCTGCATGGTAGGGGCCAGAACTGGGGTAAAGGGTTAACTGTCTGAAGTCCCTCACACAGGAAGGTGGCATTAGTCTATTGGCCACCATCCTTGAACAGGCCATGCAGAAAAGAAAGTTGAACCTAAGCAGACTCTGATGAATTAAGCTCTATATGAAAACTCTAAATGTATTTGGCCAAGTGGCAAATTATTGGTTATATAATTCCTCCATGATACACACCATCGATAGTGGTTCTCAAAATGTGGTCTGGGGACGTCTTGGGGGCCCTGAGACCCTTATAGTGGTCCCAGAGGCCAAAACTATTTTTACGATAATACTGACATTTCAATTTCAAATGTGGTAAATATCGATAGATCTAGCCACATAAACAAAAACTCTCGGAGGGGCTCTCAATGATTTTTAAGCATAAAGAATTCCAGAGACCAAAACAGTTCAAGAAGTGCTGTCCCAGAACACCATACTGAGTAAGGTCTCAGACTGGCTCCCACATAGTCTTTGGCATGTAGAGGAAGGAATGTATGTGAGACCCTTACTCAGAGAATCATAGTCACAGACCCCAAATCCAGAAACCCTAGGCAGCTAGAGGGCAGCCTGGACATTTTATGCATGGAGTGATGCATAAATTTACTTTCCCTTTTAACTGATCTCCCAACTTCCACCCCCTTTTACTTTCAACTAAATTTGTGAATCCTGATTTTCTGGTGCTGTTACAGGGTTCCTCACTGTTTTCTTGGAAGGGGCATGGACAGATTGCATGATACGATGCTGATGATGTCGACAATATTAACATTTATATAAGGCCTATTACACACCAAGTACTATGCTAAGTGCTCTACAAATATTATCTCATTTGACCCTTACAGTAACTTGGAGGTAGAGAACCAAGTGAAGTGACCCATTCCCTTTTTGGAGAACTCTTGCTGCTAGGCAGTTCTTTCCTGACCTCAAGCCTGAACCTGCCTCTTTATACCTTCTCTCCATGTCCCCTGGTGATACCCTGTGGGGCCTAGCAGACCAAGCTCAGTCCTCTGTCACCTGAGAGCTCTTCAAAGATCTGAAAGCAGCTATCTTTTCCCCCAAGGGGATTGACAGCGATGTGACTTATCTTTTAGCACCTGGCAATATAAGTCACATCCCAGTCCTCCAAAAGAGCAGGCCTGGAGAGTCAGGAAGACCAGAGTTCTAATCCAGACTCAGAGACCTTGTGACCCTGGGCAGGTCACTTCACCTCTGATCAACTCAGTTTCCTCAACTATAAAATGGGGTTACTAATATAACCCCAGGGATATTGGATCAAGTGAGATAATTATTTGTAAAGTGTCTGGTGCATAATAAATGTTAGCTATTACTACTGAGAATCAAATAATAATAACTAGCATTTCTATAACACTTCAAGGTTTGTAAAACCCTTTGTACACATCAAGTCACTTAAATGCCATCTCTGTGTAACACTTTGCAAGCCTCTATGTGCTGAAATCAGGGAGGATTCCTAGGCAGGATTCTTCAGATCCTGCTGGGTAGGGGGCCTTCCCCAGTTCTGAGCTTTGGGAGGGGCTGCAGAAGATACATCTCTTAGGTTTGGGGAGGAAGAGCAGGGATTTGAGGACAATCTGCATCTTGGTTGTGCTTTCCAAGCCCAAGAGAACCTCACTCTCATAGGAATTTAGACACAATGAGGCAAATCCCAAACCCTGCCCCCCAGAGCAGGAATGCTGGTGAGGTGGGCTGTCCCATCTGGGAAGCTCCTCAAATGACTGCCACCAGACACTGGTTTACCACTTAACATCTAGGGACCAGGGAAGGGAAAGGGGACCCTTAGAAAAGGGCACACAGCATGCTGCTTAGCACTGTCAATGGAAAAACCAGTACTGGACAGTGACAAGGGTTGGGCTCAGGTTCAAATCAGGGCTTTGCTACCTATGTGACTTTAGGCAAGCTCTTTTCTTTCCCTGACTTCTATTGCTTCCTTAGCTGGACTTGGTAGCCACTCTATATTGAGGATCCTGACCTCTGACCTTATGATGGCAGATGGCTATCAGCCCCCCAGGCTCCTCCCCTCTGCTGGTAAGAATCTTCAAGGCTTTCCTCGGCTGGTATCATCCCTTATTGGAGAGAGGCCCTTTCTTGACCCCTTCCCTTTCCAAACTTGCTTCCCTATTGGCCTTGTGCCTAAGGAATGATTACACTCATTGAGGTACCAGGTGTACCCCTAGCAGGAGGGGAAGGAAGGACTGGTTTGGTTTTATCTTTCTAAGGCCAGTTCCAATTGCAGGCAGTGGAATTATGAGGTTTCTAATAAATGCTCTAGGACCTGGGCTTGATTCCAAGCTGTCTCTGACTGCTTTTGGGACCTTGGTCACTTCTCTGGGCCCTAGGGTACCCATGTGTAAGATGGGAGGGTTGGCCTTCCAGCTCAAAGAGTCTAAAGAACTCAATGTTAACCCATGTGGTTGTTTCGCTACACATCCCCAGGAGAAGGATGGCTGTTAAGGAGCTAAAGGGAACCCTTGGTCCTACCTTAGTCTGGGGTGTGAGTGAAAAATGCATGTTCTGATAAACAGCTGACAGCTTGAGGACATTAAAAAATGTTAGGTACGGTTATGAGCGGCGAATTTCTAGTTTCTGTTTCTTTCTTATGTGCATATGCATACATGTAAACATAGAATCCCAAAGAGGTTGGGGGTCTGTGACCCAGAGAATGGGGGCTAAAGGAAAACCATGTGGCGGTGGGCATGCGGCCTGGCCGCGCTGGCCACACAGCTGGCACCTGGGCAGCTTCCTTTCTGGCCTGAGGCTTACTTACTTTTCATAGATTCCTCTAACTGGATGAGTGTTTACAAAGGACGTGAGGCCTAATTAATACTTACCCTTATTTATCCTTATCACTTAAAGGGGCTTCAATTGTGACATTAACATTTTTTAAAAATCTCGACCTATGACTGCATCCATGGGGGAGAACTCCCAGTGCAGAAACCCATTTCACCACTGTAGATCAAAAACTCTCCTTTTGGGGTGGCTAGGTGGTGCAATGAATAGAGCACTGGCCCTGAAGTCACAAGGACCCAAGTTCAAATCCGACCTCAGACACTTGATACTTATTAGCCATGTGACCTTGGGCAAGTCACTTAACCCCAACTGCCCTGCTTTCCACCCTCCAAAAAGCAAAAAAAAAAAAATTACAAAGTATTCTTGGGGTGGCCAGGTAGCGAAGTGAGTAAGAGCACGGGCCCCAGAGTTAGGATGACCTGGGATCAAATACTGGCTCAGATACTTAGCACCACACTCAGAAATAACTGGCCATGTAACCTTGAGCAAGTTACTTAACCTCGATTGCTTTAAAAAAAACAAACAAACAAAAACTCCCCTTTAAGATATTGTCCAGGGGTGTGGGGAACCTGCAGCCTTGAGGCCACACATGGCCCACTAGGTCCTCAGATGGGGCCCTTTGACTGAATCCAAACTTCACAGAACAAATCCCCTTAATAAAAGGATTTGTTCAGTAAAACTTGAACTCAGTCACAGGGCCCCACCCGAGGACCTAGAAGGCCACATGTGGCCTTGAAGCCACAGGTTCCCCACCCCTGCATAGTCCTAGAAAGTGGCCTAGGTACTGGCACAATGACTTGCCCAGGGTCACAAAGCCAGGCACAACTCAAACTCTGGTTTTGCCAACTCCAAGGCTAACTCCCTATCCATTATGCAATGCTGCCTTTTGATTATAGAAATGAACTATTCCGAGGAAAGTTAATACCAAGTTGCAAAGTAGAAGGGCACTCTTTACTTTGACAGAGACGTCATTTTCATGTGGGTAGTACTATCCTCATTGTACCCTAAAGTCACTATTAGGCAGCTAGGAGATAGCTGAGTATGTGAAAGCACTGTGGTCTGAATTTGAATCCTGCCTATGACCCTACTTGTCTAGGCTTGGGTCCTATACAAAGTCCCTTCCTCTCCCTAAAGCCTCAGTTGCCTACTTTGTAAAATCAGGGGTTGGGCTAGATAGGCCTCTGGGATTCCTGCCAGCTCTTGATGCACATGAAACGATTCTGTTTGGAGAGTGGAGCTTTAAACTGTCTTTAAAAATAAATACATCCAATAAAGCAGCTCAGCTTCTTGGATTTGAAAACCACAGGGTAAGGGCCATTGGGAAGTGTCCTAGGCTGGTGCTGGGAGGCCACTGGGTCTTTGCCTGCTGTGACTTCTCCTTTTCTGAGACTCTGTTTCCTCACCTGTAACATTGGGTTAGACTAGACCAGAAATTTAGAGGTAGAAGGGACCTTAGAAGTCCAAGTCTCCTTTTTTTTTCAATGAGGAAATTGCCCAAGGTCACACAGGTAGTAAAAGGTGGGCCTGGAGCACCAGCTGCCATTCCCATTCAGTGATATCTACCCTGACCTAGGTTGCCATCAGATCTGAAAGGCCTCTTCCTGCTCTCCTAGGCCATTAGCTATTCCTTAACTGAAGAGATAGCTCCCCCCCCTCCCACCCCAGTCCTTCTCCTCTCTCCTGCACAGGCCTGTTTGTGTTGGGAGCAGTAAAGTCATCTAGGTATCAGAGGCTCAAGCATCCTGGGGCTTGCAAGATGTCCAGGCATTGAAGCAATCCTGGGTATTTCTCAAGGTCTTCTACGGGGCCTAGTGGGGGTGGGATCCAAGGCTGGTAGCTGGCACTGATCTAATCCTTTGGTTCTAGGAGCTTGGTTCCAGGAGCCTACATGGGGGTGGGTTGTTCTATGTAACCAATGAGGTGTATCAGGTCTGTTCGTGGCAAGGCCAGATGTCTAGGCAGATGTTCTGTTCTTTTCCAGTTGTACTTACACCCTGAGGAAAGCATGTCGAGAGGAGGGGGGTGGGGGCGGGAACGGGACCACCCAGGCCCAGGCCCTCTGGTGGTGCCTCTGCCATGTTCCCCACTTCAGCTGCAGCACCATTCTGGTAGGAAAGGTGAGCCTTCAGCTCTTGGTCTCCGACACCCTTTGCAGGACTGGGGCCACCATCCCCACTGCTGCTGCTGCTGCTGCTGGGGGTACCATACAGGGATATTCCTGGGGGCAAGACCAAGGTCCATTCCCCCCAGTCTGTCCCAGCAAATTTGCCTCCGGCCCTGGCAGCAGGCAGGCTCAGGGGATCTTGGTGGACTTGGGGATCTTGGTATGCCTGCCTCCATTCCTCCTTCCCTCCTCTGGGGACAGACTTGCTGGTGCACACATACATGGGGCACACGGCGAACATACATGTGCAGACGCAGAGCAGAGCACACACAAGCATGCAAGAGCACAGACATACACACTCGCGCACACGCACACATCTCGGGGCTTGGCCTCCCGGCCCCACAGGCTCCTTCGCTCATTCCAGGGAGCTGCCCAGCTTACCTCCTTCTCTCCTCCTCCTCAGCTGCCCCCTCCCCTCCTCTCCCCTCCCCTCCCATCCAAGAGTCCTCTGCAGCATCCACCCGGCAGGATGCTGCTGCTGCTGCTGCTGCCTCGGCGAACTGTGAGGTCTAAGCCACTCAGACAAAGCTGGAAGGCAGCCCTGGGCGTCCCGGTGTACACCAAACACTACCCTGGAAGCCAGAGGAGGAAAGGAGCCCCCCGAGGTGGTCACATTCCACATTCGGGCCCAGGGCCCGACCCAAAGGCCCAGGAGTGGGGGCTGAGGGGGCGACAGGGCGCAGCCTCTCCCCGGCAACCCCTACTCTGCCTTCTTCCCCCACCCCACTAGCGCAGCGCTCCGCCCACTGCTCGCCCCGCCCTCGCCCTCCAGTTCGCCGGCCCCACCTGAACCTCTCCTGGCCCGCGGTGTCCCAGATCTGGAGCTTGATTCTCTTCCCGGGCTCGATCTCCACCAGACGGGAGAAGAAATCCACCCCCACGGTGGGGTCGGAGACCTGAGCGAAGCGGCCCTCAGTGAATCGGCGGATGAGGCAGGACTTGCCCACCGTGGAGTCCCCGATCACAATGAGCCGGAACTGGTAGAGCCAGATGGCTTCCATGCTGGCCGCGCTCAAGCGTCGGCCTCCGACCCGAAGCAGCGCCAGCGTGGCGGGCCTGGCTGCAGGACGGGGCTGCGGCTCGGGAGGCTGCGGGCGCCCCCGCGCGCGGGCTGCGCGGCGTCGGGGGGGGGGGGGGGGGCGGGGCTAAGCCAGCCGCCCGGCGCTCGGCCTCCCCAGGCCCTAGGGCATCAGCCAGCGGGCCAGGGGCCCCCTGGGGGCCACGCCTTCGAGGCTGGAGTTGGGGCGCCGATTCGGGGGACGGTGTGGCCCGAGGCCGCGGACTGGGGGCTCCGGACGGGGCGCCCCCCGGCTAGGAAGGCGGCGTCCTTGGCAGTGGCAGCCCGAGTCAAGGGCCTTCGAGCCGGCCTATAACCGCCTTCCAGGCGGGCATCCCGTGGGGGGGCCCAGGGCCAAGGCTTGGGCAGCCCCGAGCTGGTGCCAATGCCAGTGCCGGTGCGGGCGCCGATGGCGAGGAGGCAGCGCTCCGCGAGGCTGGCCTGGGCCAGGCTGTCACAGCCGCAGGGCTGGAAGCCTTTAGACGTGGGCAGAGGCGGGAAAGGGCGGCGGGGGTCACTGTTCTCTCCGCGCGTGGACTGGACCGGACATCGCCAGGATGGAGGTGGGAGGAGCACGAGGAAGAGAAGAGGGATGGAGAGACCGAAAGAAAGAGACAGACAGACTGGGGCAGAGAGGGTTCTGGGAGCGAGCCGACGCTCTGGGGCTCGAGAAAAGGCTGCTGCTACAGCAGTACCAAACATTCTGACTCATCGTTGGCATCATGGTTTACCGCAATCTCCTGCATAGAGGGAACGCTCCAACTCAGCTGGCTACTTACCTCATTCTCTAGATGAACTGCTCCCAAGGAAAAATCAACAAAGGGCTTCATCCTTGCCTAATCAATCCCCAGCCTGGAATCCCTCAGTCTTTTCAGTTTCTCTCAGATGAACTTGGCGGACTTTTAGGCTGAGGGCCTTCCAGCCTAAGAAGTGAAAAAGCTCGTTCTACTGCCAAGGCCAGAGCTGGAGTGGAAAGGAATCAATAGGGAGGCAGAGCATTGCACAGATTCAGACCCTGGTCCTACCATTTTTACCCACCTTAGTCTGCTCGTCTAACTT